>NW_028182279.1:0-367000 GCF_964339955.1 Pipistrellus hanaki | reverse complement strand
TAACACTCTTTTACCACTCTAGTCTACTTTAAGTAAAGAATATAGGATTCAAACACTGTTTCATGTCATATTAACTCGAATTAAGGATGACCCGGATCTTAGCTACCTTTTCTACACTAGGAACTTACTTGGAGAATCTCTTTGAGCTGTTCATCTGCCTTATAAGCTTTGCCCACTTTATCAAACAACTTCCTACACACTGTTATGAGCTGAGGCAGCTGGGAACATTGTCTCTCAACTGTGTTATAGAGTGTAGTATGAAGTGTAAGGCTTTCCAAAGCTACCGAACGTGTTCTATGGTAACACACATTTACCACTCTAGTCTCCTTTAAGTAAAGAATATAGGATTCATACAGTGTTTCATGTGATATTAACTCCCAATAAGGATTTCCCCGATCTTAGCTACCTTTTCTACACTAAGAACTTTTCTCTGAATTATCCATGTTTTCATGTACTTTCCTATATTCTGCCTTCTGGTCCAAGTATAAGCTTTGCCCACTTTATCAAACAACTTCTGTATACTACATTTCAGTGAAGTGTAAGGCTTTCCAAAGCTGCCGAACGTGTTTCTTTCTCTATTTCAATGGTATTATGACTTGTATAACACACATTTACCACTCTAGAGTCCTTTAGGAAAGAATATAGGATTCATACAGTGTTTCATGTGATCTTAACTCGAATTAAGGATTCCCTTATCTTAGCTACCTTTTCTACACTAAGAACTGACTTGGAGAATCTCTTTCAGCTGTTCTAAACGAGTTCTCATCTGTTTACAGTCATTTTCTCTGAATTATCCATGTTTTCATGTAGTTTCCTATATTCTGCCTTCTGGTCCAAGTATAAGCTTTGCCCACTTTATCAAACAACTTCCTACACACTGTCATGAACTGAGGCAGCTTGGGAACATTGTCTCTCAACTGTGTTATAGAGTGTAGTACTACATTTCAGTGAAGTGTAAGGCTTTCCAAAGCTGCCGAACGTGTTTCTTTCTCTATTTCAATGGTATTCTGACTTGTATAACACACATTTACCACTCAAGAGTCCTTTAAGTAAAGAATATAGGATAAATACAGTGTTTCATGTTATCTTAACTTGAATTAAGGATTTCCCCGATCTTAGCTACCTTTTCTACACTAAGAACTGACTTGGAGAATCTCTTTCAGCTGTACTAAACGAGTTCTCATCTGTTTACAGTCATTTTCTCTGAATTATCCATGTTTTCATGTACTTTCCTATATTCTGCCTTCTGGTCGAAGTATAAGCTTTGCCCACTTTATCAAACAACTTCCTGCACACTGTTATGAACTGAGGCAGCTTGGGAACATTGTCTCTCAACTGTGTTATAGAGTGTAGTACTACATTTCAGTGAAGTGTAAGGCTTTCCAAAGCTGCCGAACGTGTTTCTTTCTCTATTTCAATGGTATTCTGACTTGTATAACACACATTTACCACTCTAGTATCCTTTAAGTAAAGAATATAGGATTCAGACAGTGTTTCATGTGATATTAACTCCCAATAAGGATTTCCCCTATCTTAGCTACCTTTTCTACACTAAGAACTGACTTGGAGAATCTCTTTGGGCTGTTCTAAACAAGTTCTCATCTGTTTACAGTCATTTTCTCTGAATTATCCATGTTTTCATGTAGTTTCCAATATTCTGCCTTCTGGTCCAAGTATAAGCTTTGCCCACTTTATCAAACAACTTGCTACACACTGTCATGAACTGAGGCAGCTTGGGAACATTGTCTCTCAACTGTGTTATAGAGTGTAGTACTACATTTCAGTGAAGTGTAAGGCTTTCCAAAGCTGCCGAACGTGTTTCTTTCTCTATTTCAATGGTATTCTGACTTGTATAACACACATATACCACTCTGGAGTCCTTTAAGTAAAGAATATAGGATTCATACAGTGTTTCATGTGATCTTAACTCGAATTAAGGATTTCCCTTATCTTAGCTACCTTTTCTACACTAAGAACTGACTTGGAGAATCTCTTTCAGCTGTTCTAAACGAGTTCTCATCTGTTTACAGTCATTTTCTCTGAATTATCCATGTTTTCATGTACTTTCCTATATTCTGCCTTCTGGTCCAAGTATAAGCTTTGCCCACTTTATCAAAAAACTTCCTGCACACTGTTATGAACTGAGGAAGCTTGGGAACATTGTCTCTCAACTGTGTTATAGAGTGTAGTACTACATTTCAGTGAAGTGTAAGGCTTTCCAAAGCTGCCGAACGTGTTTCTTTCTCTATTTCAATGGTATTCTGACTTGTATAACACACATTTACCACTCTAGAGTCCTTTAGGGAAAGAATATAGGATTCATACAGTGTTTCATGTGATCTTAACTCGAATTAAGGATTTCCCTTATCTTAGCTACCTTTTCTACACTAAGAACTGACTTGGAGAATCTCTTTCAGCTGTTCTAAACGAGTTCTCAGCTGTTTACAGTCATTTTCTCTGATTTATCCATGTTTTCATGTAGTTTCCTGTATTCTGCCTTCTGGTCCAAGTATAAGCTTTGCCCACTTTATCAAACAACTTCCTACACACTGTTATGAACTGAGGCAGCTTGGGAACATTGTATCTCTACTGTGTTATAGAGTGTAGTACTACATTTCAGTGAAGTGTAAGGCTTTACAAAGCTGCTGAACGTGTTTCTTTCACTATTTCAATGGTATCCTGCCTTGTATAACACTCTTTTACCACTCTAGTCTACTTTAAGTAAAGAATATAGGATTCAAACACTGTTTCATGTCATATTAACTCGAATTAAGGATGACCCGGATCTTAGCTACCTTTTCTACACTAGGAACTTACTTGGAGAATCTCTTTGGGCTGTTCTAAACAAGTTCTCATCTGTTTACAGTCATTTTCTCTGAATTATCCATGTTTTCATGTAGTTTCCAATATTCTGCCTTCTGGTCCAAGTATAAGCTTTGCCCACTTTATCAAACAACTTCCTACACACTGTCATGAACTGAGGCAGCTTGGGAACATTGTCTCTCAACTGTGTTATAGAGTGTAGTACTACATTTCAGTGAAGTGTAAGGCTTTCCAAAGCTGCCGAACGTGTTTCTTTCTCTATTTCAATGGTATTCTGACTTGTATAACACACATATACCACTCTGGAGTCCTTTAAGTAACGAATATAGGATTCATACAGTGTTTCATGTGATCTTAACTCGAATTAAGGATTTCCCTTATCTTAGCTACCTTTTCTACACTAAGAACTGACTTGGAGAATCTCTTTCAGCTGTTCTAAACGAGTTCTCATCTGTTTACAGTCATTTTCTCTGAATTATCCATGTTTTCATGTACTTTCCTATATTCTGCCTTCTGGTCCAAGTATAAGCTTTGCCCACTTTATCAAACAACTTCCTGCACACTGTTATGAACTGAGGCAGCTTGGGAACATTGTCTCTCAACTGTGTTATAGAGTGTAGTACTACATTTCAGTGAAGTGTAAGGCTTTCCAAAGCTGCCGAACGTGTTTCTTTCTCTATTTCAATGGTATTCTGACTTGTATAACACACATTTACCACTCTAGAGTCCTTTAGGGAAAGAATATAGGATTCATACAGTGTTTCATGTGATCTTAACTCGAATTAAGGATTTCCCTTATCTTAGCTACCTTTTCTACACTAAGAACTGACTTGGAGAATCTCTTTCAGCTGTTCTAAACGAGTTCTCAGCTGTTTACAGTCATTTTCTCTGATTTATCCATGTTTTCATGTAGTTTCCTGTATTCTGCCTTCTGGTCCAAGTATAAGCTTTGCCCACTTTATCAAACAACTTCCTACACACTGTTATGAACTGAGGCAGCTTGGGAACATTGTATCTCTACTGTGTTATAGAGTGTAGTACTACATTTCAGTGAAGTGTAAGGCTTTACAAAGCTGCTGAACGTGTTTCTTTCACTATTTCAATGGTATCCTGCCTTGTATAACACTCTTTTACCACTCTAGTCTACTTTAAGTAAAGAATATAGGATTCAAACACTGTTTCATGTCATATTAACTCGAATTAAGGATGACCCGGATCTTAGCTACCTTTTCTACACTAGGAACTTACTTGGAGAATCTCTTTGAGCTGTTCTAAACAAGTTCTCATCTGTTTACAGTCATTTTCTCTGAATTATCCATGGTTTCATGTAGTTTCCTATATTCTGCCTTCTGGTCCAAGTATAAGCTTTGCCCACTTTATCAAACAACTTCCTACACACTGTTATGAGCTGAGGCAGCTTGGGAACATTGTCTCTCAACTGTGTTATAGAGTGTAGTACTATATTTCAGTGAAGTGTAAGGCTTTCCAAAGCTACCGAACGTGTTTCTTTTTCTATTTCAATGGTATTCTGCCTTGTATAACACACATTTACCACTCTAGTCTCCTTTAAGTAAAGAATATAGGATTCATACAGTGTTTCATGTGATATTAACTCCCAATAAGGATTTCCCCGATCTTAGCTACCTTTTCTACACTAAGAACTGACTTGGAGAATCTCTTTGGGCTGTTCTAAACGAGTTCTCATCTGTTTACAGTCATTTTCTCTGAATTATCCATGTTTTCATGTACTTTCCTATATTCTGCCTTCTGGTCCAAGTATAAGCTTTGCCCACTTTATCAAACAACTTCCTCCACACTGTTATGAACTGAGGCAGCTTGGGAACATTGTCTCTCAACTGTGTTATAGAGTGTAGTACTACATTTCAGTGAAGTGTAAGGCTTTCCAAAGCTGCCGAACGTGTTTCTTTCTCTATTTCAATGGTATTATGACTTGTATAACACACATTTACCACTCTAGAGTCCTTTAGGGAAAGAATATAGGATTCATACAGTGTTTCATGTGATCTTAACTCGAATTAAGGATTTCCCTTATCTTAGCTACCTTTTCTACACTAAGAACTGACTTGGAGAATCTCTTTCAGCTGTTCTAAACGAGTTCTCATCTGTTTACAGTCATTTTCTCTGAATTATCCATGTTTTCATGTAGTTTCCTATATTCTGCCTTCTGGTCCAAGTATAAGCTTTGCCCACTTTATCAAACAACTTCCTACACACTGTCATGAACTGAGGCAGCTTGGGAACATTGTCTCTCAACTGTGTTATAGAGTGTAGTACTACATTTCAGTGAAGTGTAAGGCTTTCCAAAGCTGCCGAACGTGTTTCTTTCTCTATTTCAATGGTATTCTGACTTGTATAACACACATTTACCACTCAAGAGTCCTTTAAGTAAAGAATATAGGATAAATACAGTGTTTCATGTTATCTTAACTTGAATTAAGGATTTCCCCGATCTTAGCTACCTTTTCTACACTAAGAACTGACTTGGAGAATCTCTTTCAGCTGTACTAAACGAGTTCTCATCTGTTTACAGTCATTTTCTCTGAATTATCCATGTTTTCATGTACTTTCCTATATTCTGCCTTCTGGTCGAAGTATAAGCTTTGCCCACTTTATCAAACAACTTCCTGCACACTGTTATGAACTGAGGCAGCTTGGGAACATTGTCTCTCAACTGTGTTATAGAGTGTAGTACTACATTTCAGTGAAGTGTAAGGCTTTCCAAAGCTGCCGAACGTGTTTCTTTCTCTATTTCAATGGTATTCTGACTTGTATAACACACATTTACCACTCTAGTATCCTTTAAGTAAAGAATATAGGATTCAGACAGTGTTTCATGTGATATTAACTCCCAATAAGGATTTCCCCTATCTTAGCTACCTTTTCTACACTAAGAACTGACTTGGAGAATCTCTTTGGGCTGTTCTAAACAAGTTCTCATCTGTTTACAGTCATTTTCTCTGAATTATCCATGTTTTCATGTAGTTTCCAATATTCTGCCTTCTGGTCCAAGTATAAGCTTTGCCCACTTTATCAAACAACTTGCTACACACTGTCATGAACTGAGGCAGCTTGGGAACATTGTCTCTCAACTGTGTTATAGAGTGTAGTACTACATTTCAGTGAAGTGTAAGGCTTTCCAAAGCTGCCGAACGTGTTTCTTTCTCTATTTCAATGGTATTCTGACTTGTATAACACACATATACCACTCTGGAGTCCTTTAAGTAAAGAATATAGGATTCATACAGTGTTTCATGTGATCTTAACTCGAATTAAGGATTTCCCTTATCTTAGCTACCTTTTCTACACTAAGAACTGACTTGGAGAATCTCTTTCAGCTGTTCTAAACGAGTTCTCATCTGTTTACAGTCATTTTCTCTGAATTATCCATGTTTTCATGTACTTTCCTATATTCTGCCTTCTGGTCCAAGTATAAGCTTTGCCCACTTTATCAAACAACTTCCTGCACACTGTTATGAACTGAGGAAGCTTGGGAACATTGTCTCTCAACTGTGTTATAGAGTGTAGTACTACATTTCAGTGAAGTGTAAGGCTTTCCAAAGCTGCCGAACGTGTTTCTTTCTCTATTTCAATGGTATTCTGACTTGTATAACACACATTTACCACTCTAGAGTCCTTTAGGGAAAGAATATAGGATTCATACAGTGTTTCATGTGATCTTAACTCGAATTAAGGATTTCCCTTATCTTAGCTACCTTTTCTACACTAAGAACTGACTTGGAGAATCTCTTTCAGCTGTTCTAAACGAGTTCTCAGCTGTTTACAGTCATTTTCTCTGATTTATCCATGTTTTCATGTAGTTTCCTGTATTCTGCCTTCTGGTCCAAGTATAAGCTTTGCCCACTTTATCAAACAACTTCCTACACACTGTTATGAACTGAGGCAGCTTGGGAACATTGTATCTCTACTGTGTTATAGAGTGTAGTACTACATTTCAGTGAAGTGTAAGGCTTTACAAAGCTGCTGAACGTGTTTCTTTCACTATTTCAATGGTATCCTGCCTTGTATAACACTCTTTTACCACTCTAGTCTACTTTAAGTAAAGAATATAGGATTCAAACACTGTTTCATGTCATATTAACTCGAATTAAGGATGACCCGGATCTTAGCTACCTTTTCTACACTAGGAACTTACTTGGAGAATCTCTTTGAGCTGTTCTAAACAAGTTCTCATCTGTTTACAGTCATTTTCTCTGAATTATCCATGGTTTCATGTAGTTTCCTATATTCTGCCTTCTGGTCCAAGTATAAGCTTTGCCCACTTTATCAAACAACTTCCTACACACTGTTATGAGCTGAGGCAGCTTGGGAACATTGTCTCTCAACTGTGTTATAGAGTGTAGTACTATATTTCAGTGAAGTGTAAGGCTTTCCAAAGCTACCGAACGTGTTTCTTTTTCTATTTCAATGGTATTCTGCCTTGTATAACACACATTTACCACTCTAGTTTCCTTTAAGTAAAGAATATAGGATTCATACAGTGTTTCATGTGATATTAACTCTCAATAAGGATTTCCCCGATCTTAGCTACCTTTTCTACACTAAGAACTGACTTGGAGAATCTCTTTGGGCTGTTCTAAACAAGTTCTCATCTGTTTACAGTCATTTTCTCTGAATTATCCATGTTTTCATGTAGTTTCCTATATTCTGCCGTCTAGTCCAAGTATAAGCTTTGCCCACTTTATCAAACAACTTCCTACACACTGTCATGAACTGAGGCAGCTTGGGAACATTGTCTCTCAACTGTGTTATAGAGTGTAGTACTACATTTCAGTGAAGTGTAAGGCTTTCCAAAGCTGCCGAACGTGTTTCTTTCTCTATTTCAATGGTATTCTGACTTGTATAACACACATATACCACTATGGAGTCCTTTAAGTAAAGAATATAGGATTCATACAGTGTTTCATGTGATCTTAACTCGAATTAAGGATTTCCCTTATCTTAGCTACCTTTTCTACACTAAGAACTGACTTGGAGAATCTCTTTCAGCTGTTCTAAACGAGTTCTCATCTGTTTACAGTCATTTTCTCTGAATTATCCATGTTTTCATGTAGTTTCCTATATTCTGCCTTCTGGTCCAAGTATAAGCTTTGCCCACTTTATCAAACAACTTCCTACACACTGTTATGAACTGAGGCAGCTTGGGAACATTGTCTCTCAACTGTGTTATAGAGTGTAGTACTACATTTCAGTGAAGTGTAAGGCTTTCCAAAGCTGCCGAACGTGTTTCTTTCTCTATTTCAATGGTATTCTGACTTGTATAACACACATATACCACTCTTGAGTCCTTTAAGTAAAGAATATAGGATTCATACAGTGTTTCATGTGATCTTAACTCAAATTAAGGATTTCCCTTATCTTAGCTACCTTTTCTATACTAACAACTGACTTGGAGAATCTCTTTCAGCTGTTCTAAACGAGTTCTCATCTGTTTACAGTCATTTTCTCTGAATTATCCATGTTTTTATGTACTTTCCTATATTCTGCCTTCTGGTCCAAGTATAAGCTTTGCCCACTTTATCAAACAACTTCCTGCACACTGTTATGAACTGAGGCAGCTTGGGAACATTGTCTCTCAACTGTGTTATAGAGTGTAGTACTACATTTCAGTGAAGTGTAAGGCTTTCCAAAGCTGCCGAACATGTTTCTTTCTCTATTTCAATGGTATTCTGACTTGTATAACACACATATACCACTCTGGAGTCCTTTAAGTAAAGAATATAGGATTCATACAGTGTTTAATGTGATATTAACTCCAAATAAGTATTTCCCCGATCTTAGCTACCTTTTCTACATTAAGAACTGACTTGGAGAATCTCTTTGAGCTGTTCTAAACAAGTTCTCATCTGTTTACAGTCATTTTCTCTGAATTATCCATGTTTTCATGTAGTTTCCTATATTCTGCCTTCTCGTCCAAGTATAAGCTTTGCCCACTTTATCAAACAACTTCCTACACACTGTCATGAACTGAGGCAGCTTGGGAACATTGTCTCTCAACTGTGTTATAGAGTGTAGTACTACATTTCAGTGAAGTGTAAGGCTTTCCAAAGCTGCCGAACGTGTTTCTTTCTCTATTTCAATGGTATTCTGACTTGTATAACACACATATACCACTCTGGAGTCCTTTAAGTAAAGAATATAGGATTCATACAGTGTTTCATGTGATCTTAACTCGAATTAAGGATTTCCCTTATCTTAGCTACCTTTTCTACACTAAGAACTGACTTGGAGAATCTCTTTCAGCTGTTCTAAACGAGTTCTCATCTGTTTACAGTAATTTTCTCTGAATTATACATGTTTTCATGTAGTTTCCTATATTCTGCCTTCTGGTCCAAGTATAAGCTTTGCCCACTTTATCAAACAACTTCCTACACACTGTTATGAACTGATGCAGCTCGGGAACATTGTCTCTCAATTGTGTTATAGAGTGTAGTACTATATTTCAGTGAAGTGTAAGGCTTTCCAAAGCTACCGAACGTGTTTCTTTTTCTATTTCAATGGTATTCTGCCTTGTATAACACACATTTACCACTCTAGTCTCCTTTAAGTAAAGAATATAGGATTCATACAGTGTTTCATGTGATATTAACTCCAAATAAGGATTTCCCCGATCTTAGCTACCTTTTCTACACTAAGAACTGACTTGGAGAATCTCTTTGAGCTGTTCTAAACAAGTTCTCATCTGTTTACAGTCATTTTCTCTGAATTATCCATGTTTTCATGTAGTTTCCTATATTCTGCCTTCTGGTCCAAGTATAAGCTTTGCCCACTTTATCAAACAACTTCCTACACACTGTCATGAACTGAGGCAGCTTGGGAACATTGTCTCTCAACTGTGTTATAGAGTGTAGTACTACATTTCAGTGAAGTGTAAGGTTTTCCAAAGCTGCCGAACGTGTTTCTTTCTCTATTTCAATGGTATTCTGACTTGTATAACACACATATACCACTCTGGAGTCCTTTAAGTAAAGAATATAGGATTCATACAGTGTTTCATGTGATCTTAACTCGAATTAAGGATTTCCCTTATCTTAGCTACCTTTTCTACACTAAGAACTGACTTGGAGAATCTCTTTCAGCTGTTCTAAACGAGTTCTCAGCTGTTTACAGTCATTTTCTCTGAATTATCCATGTTTTCATGTAGTTTCCTTTATTCTGCCTTCTGGTCCAAGTATAAGCTTTGCCCACTTTATCAAACAACTTCCTACACACTGTTATGTACTGAGGCAGCTTGGGAACATTGTATCTCTACTGTGTTATAGAGTGTAGTACTACATTTCAGTGAAGTGTAAGGCTTTACAAAGCTGCCGAACGTGTTTCTTTCACTATTTCAATGGTATCCTGCCTTGTATAACACTCTTTTACCACTCTAGTCTACTTTAAGTAAAGAATATAGGATTCAAACACTGTTTCATGTCATATTAACTCGAATTAAGGATGACCCGGATCTTAGCTACCTTTTCTACACTAGGAACTTACTTGGAGAATCTCTTTGAGCTGTTCTAAACGAGTTCTCATCTGTTTACAGTCATTTTCTCTGAATTATCCATGTTTTCATGTACTTTCCTATATTCTGCCTTCTGGTCCAAGTATAAGCTTTGCCCACTTTATCAAACAACTTCCTGCACACTGTCATGAACTGAGGCAGCTTGGGAACATTGTCTCTCAACTGTGTTATAGAGTGTAGTACTACATTTCAGTGAAGTGTAAGGTTTTCCAAAGCTGCCGAACTTGTTTCTTTCTCTATTTCAATGGTATTCTGACTTGTATAACACACATATACCACTCTGGAGTCCTTTAAGTAAAGAATATAGGATTCATTCAGTGTTTAATGTGATATTAACTCCAAATAAGGATTTCCCCGATCTTAGCTACCTTTTCTACACTAAGAACTGACTTGGAGAATCTCTTTGAGCTGTTCTAAACAAGTTCTCATCTGTTTACAGTCATTTTCTCTGAATTATCCATGTTTTCATGTAGTTTCCTATATTCTGCCTTCTGGTCCAAGTATAAGCTTTGCCCACTTTATCAAACAACTTCCTACACACTGTCATGAACTGAGGCAGCTTGGGAACATTGTCTCTCAACTGTGTTATAGAGTGTAGTACTACATTTCAGTGAAGTGTAAGGTTTTCCAAAGCTGCCGAACGTGTTTCTTTCTCTATTTCAATGGTATTCTGACTTGTATAACACACATATACCACTCTGGAGTCCTTTAAGTAAAGAATATAGGATTCATACAGTGTTTAATGTGATATTAACTCCAAATAAGGATTTCCCCGATCTTAGCTACCTTTTCTACACTAAGAACTGACTTGGAGAATCTCTTTGAGTTGTTCTAAACAAGTTCTCATCTGTTTACAGTCATTTTCTCTGAATTATCCATGTTTTCATGTAGTTTCCTATATTCTGCCTTCTGGTCCAAGTATAAGCTTTGCCCACTTTATCAAATAACTTCCTACACACTGTCATGAACTGAGGCAGCTTGGGAACATTGTCTCTCAACTGTGTTATAGAGTGTAGTACTACATTTCAGTGAAGTGAAAGGCTTTCCAAAGCTGCCGAACGTGTTTCTTTCTCTATTTCAATGGTATTCTGACTTGTATAACACACATTTACCACTCTAGAGTCCTTTAAGTAAAGAATATAGGATTCATACAGTGTTTCATGTTATCTTAACTCGAATTAAGGATTTCCCTTATCTTAGCTACCTTTTCTACACTAAGAACTGACTTGGAGAATCTCTTTCAGCTGTTCTAAACGAGTTCTCATCTGTTTACAGTCATTTTCTCTGAATTATCCATGTTTTCATGTAGTTTCCTATATTCTGCCTTCTGGTCCAAGTATAAGCTTTGCCCACTTTATCAAACAACTTCCTACACACTGTTATGAACTGAGGCAGCTTGGGAACATTGTCTCTCAACTGTGTTATAGAGTGTAGTACTACATTTCAGTGAAGTGTAAGGCTTTCCAAAGCTGCCGAACGTGTTTCTTTCTCTATTTCAATGGTATTCTGACTTGTATAACACACATATACCACTCTTGAGTCCTTTAAGTAAAGAATATAGGATTCATACAGTGTTTCATGTGATCTTAACTCAAATTAAGGATTTCCCTTATCTTAGCTACCTTTTCTATACTAACAACTGACTTGGAGAATCTCTTTCAGCTGTTCTAAACGAGTTCTCATCTGTTTACAGTCATTTTCTCTGAATTATCCATGTTTTCATGTACTTTCCTATATTCTGCCTTCTGGTCCAAGTATAAGCTTTGCCCACTTTATCAAACAACTTCCTGCACACTGTTATGAACTGAGGCAGCTTAGGAACATTGTCTCTCAACTGTGTGATAGAGTGTAGTACTACATTTCAGTGAAGTGTAAGGCTTTCCAAAGCTACCGAACGTGTTTCTTTTTCTATTTCAATGGTATTCTGCCTTGTATAACACACATTTACCACTCTAGTCTCCTTTAAGTAAAGAATATAGGATTCATACAGTGTTTAATGTGATATTAACTCCAAATAAGGATTTCCCCGATCTTAGCTACCTTTTCTACACTAAGAACTGACTTGGAGAATCTCTTTGAGCTGTTCTAAACAAGTTCTCATCTGTTTAGAGTCATTTTCTCTGAATTATCCATGTTTTCATGTAGTTTCCTATATTCTGCCTTCTGGTCCAAGTATAAGCTTTGCCCACTTTATCAAACAACTTCCTACACACTGTCATGAACTGAGGCAGCTTGGGAACATTGTCTCTCAACTGTGTTATAGAGTGTAGTACTACATTTCAGTGAAGTGTAAGGCTTTCCAAAGCTGCCGAACGTGTTTCTTTCTCTATTTCAATGGTATTCTGACTTGTATAACACACATATACCACTCTGGAGTCCTTTAAGTAAAGAATATAGGATTCATACAGTGTTTAATGTGATATTAACTCCAAATAAGGATTTCCCCGATCTTAGCTACCTTTTCTACACTAAGAACTGACTTGGAGAATCTCTTTGAGCTGTTCTAAACAAGTTCTCATCTGTTTACAGTCATTTTCTCTGAATTATCCATGTTTTCATGTAGTTTCCTATATTCTGCCTTCTGGTCCAAGTATAAGCTTTGCCCACTTTATCAAACAACTTCCTACACACTGTCATGAACTGAGGCATCTTGGGAACATTGTCTCTCAACTGTGTTATAGAGTGTAGTACTACATTTCAGTGAAGTGTAAGGCTTTCCAAAGCTGCCGAACGTGTTTCTTTCTCTATTTCAATGGTATTCTGACTTGTATAACACACATATACCACTCTGGAGTCCTTTAAGTAAAGAATATAGGATTCATACAGTGTTTCATGTGATCTTAACTCGAATTAAGGATTTCCCTTATCTTAGCTACCTTTTCTACACTAAGAACTGACTTGGAGAATCTCTTTCAGCTGTTCTAAACGAGTTCTCATCTGTTTACAGACATTTTCTCTGAATTATCCATGTTTTCATGTAGTTTCCTATATTCTGCCTTCTGGTCCAAGTATAAGCTTTGCCCACTTTATCAAACAACTTCCTACACACTGTTATGAACTGAGGCGGCTTGGGAACATTGTCTCTCAACTGTGTTATAGAGTGTAGTACTACATTTCAGTGAAGTGTAAGGCTTTCCAAAGCTGCCGAACGTGTTTCTTTCACTATTTCAATGGTATCCTGCCTTGTATAACACACTTTTACCACTCTAGTCTCCTTTAAGTAAAGAATATAGGATTCAAACAATGTTTCATGTCATATTAACTCGAATTAAGGATGTCCCGTATCTTAGCTACCTTTTCTACACTAAGAACTTACTTGCAGAATCTCTTTGAGCTGTTCTAAACAAGTTCTCATCTGTTTACAGTCATTTTCTCTGAATTATCCATGGTTTCATGTAGTTTCCTATATTCTGCCTTCTGGTCCAAGTATAAGCTTTGCCCACTTTATCAAACAACTTCCTACACACTGTTATGAACTGAGGCAGCTTGGGAACGTTGTCTCTCAACTGTGTGATAGAGTGTAGTACTACATTTCAGTGAAGTGTAAGGCTTTCCAAAGCTACCGAACGTGTTTCTTTTTCTATTTCAATGGTATTCTGCCTTGTATAACACACATTTACCACTCTAGTCTCCTTTAAGTAAAGAATATAGGATTCATACAGTGTTTAATGTGATATTAACTCCAAATAAGGATTTCCCCGATCTTAGCTACCTTTTCTACACTAAGAACTGACTTGGAGAATCTCTTTGAGCTGTTCTAAACAAGTTCTCATCTGTTTAGAGTCATTTTCTCTGAATTATCCATGTTTTCATGTAGTTTCCTATATTCTGCCTTCTGGTCCAAGTATAAGCTTTGCCCACTTTATCAAACAACTTCCTACACACTGTCATGAACTGAGGCAGCTTGGGAACATTGTCTCTCAACTGTGTTATAGAGTGTAGTACTACATTTCAGTGAAGTGTAAGGCTTTCCAAAGCTGCCGAACGTGTTTCTTTCTCTATTTCAATGGTATTCTGACTTGTATAACACACATATACCACTCTGGAGTCCTTTAAGTAAAGAATATAGGATTCATACAGTGTTTAATGTGATATTAACTCCAAATAAGGATTTCCCCGATCTTAGCTACCTTTTCTACACTAAGAACTGACTTGGAGAATCTCTTTGAGCTGTTCTAAACAAGTTCTCATCTGTTTACAGTCATTTTCTCTGAATTATCCATGTTTTCATGTAGTTTCCTATATTCTGCCTTCTGGTCCAAGTATAAGCTTTGCCCACTTTATCAAACAACTTCCTACACACTGTCATGAACTGAGGCATCTTGGGAACATTGTCTCTCAACTGTGTTATAGAGTGTAGTACTACATTTCAGTGAAGTGTAAGGCTT
Source organism: Pipistrellus hanaki (assembly GCF_964339955.1). Taxonomy (NCBI): domain Eukaryota; kingdom Metazoa; phylum Chordata; class Mammalia; order Chiroptera; family Vespertilionidae; genus Pipistrellus; species Pipistrellus hanaki. Next base: position 352,243 of record NW_028182279.1, on the reverse strand, counting down.
TCCAAAGCTGCCGAACGTGTTTCTTTCTCTATTTCAATGGTATTCTGACTTGTATAACACACATATACCACTCTGGAGTCCTTTAAGTAAAGAATATAGGATTCATACAGTGTTTCATGTGATCTTAACTCGAATTAAGGATTTCCCTTATCTTAGCTACCTTTTCTACACTAAGAACTGACTTGGAGAATCTCTTTCAGCTGTTCTAAACGAGTTCTCATCTGTTTACAGACATTTTCTCTGAATTATCCATGTTTTCATGTAGTTTCCTATATTCTGCCTTCTGGTCCAAGTATAAGCTTTGCCCACTTTATCAAACAACTTCCTACACACTGTTATGAACTGAGGCGGCTTGGGAACATTGTCTCTCAACTGTGTTATAGAGTGTAGTACTACATTTCAGTGAAGTGTAAGGCTTTCCAAAGCTGCCGAACGTGTTTCTTTCACTATTTCAATGGTATCCTGCCTTGTATAACACACTTTTACCACTCTAGTCTCCTTTAAGTAAAGAATATAGGATTCAAACAATGTTTCATGTCATATTAACTCGAATTAAGGATGTCCCGTATCTTAGCTACCTTTTCTACACTAAGAACTTACTTGCAGAATCTCTTTGAGCTGTTCTAAACAAGTTCTCATCTGTTTACAGTCATTTTCTCTGAATTATCCATGGTTTCATGTAGTTTCCTATATTCTGCCTTCTGGTCCAAGTATAAGCTTTGCCCACTTTATCAAACAACTTCCTACACACTGTTATGAACTGAGGCAGCTTGGGAACGTTGTCTCTCAACTGTGTTATAGAGTGTAGTACTATATTTCAGTGAAGTGTAAGGCTTTCCAAAGCTACCGAACGTGTTTCTTTCTCTATTTCAATGGTATTCTGCCTTGTATAACACACATTTACCACTCTAGTCTCCTTTAAGTAAAGAATATAGGATTCATACAGTGTTTCATGTGATATTAACTCCCAATAAGGATTTCCCCGATTTTAGCTACCTTTTCTACACTAAGAACTGACTTGGAGAATCTCTTTGAGCTGTTCTAAACAAGTTCTCATCTGTTTACAGTCATTTTCTCTGAATTATCCATGTTTTCATGTAGTTTCCTATATTCTGCCTTCTGGTCCAAGTATAAGCTTTGCCCACTTTATCAAACAACTTCCTACACACTGTCATGAACTGAGGCAGCTTGGGAACATTGTCTCTCAACTGTGTTATAGAGTGTAGTACTACATTTCAGTGAAGTGTAAGGCTTTCCAAAGCTGCCGAACGTGTTTCTTTCTCTATTTCAATGGTATTCTGACTTGTATAACACACATATACCACTCTGGAGTCCTTTAAGTAAAGAATATAGGATTCATACAGTGTTTCATGTGATCTTAACTCGAATTAAGGATTTCCCTTATCTTAGCTACCTTTTCTACACTAAGAACTGACTTGGAGAATCTCTTTCAGCTGTTCTAAACGAGTTCTCATCTGTTTACAGTCATTTTCTCTGAATTATCCATGTTTTCATGTACTTTCCTATATTCTGCCTTCTGGTCCAAGTATAAACTTTGCCCACTTTATCAAACAACTTCCTACACACTGTTATGAACTGAGGCAGCTTGGGAACATTGTCTCTCAACTGTGTTATAGAGTGTAGTACTACATTTCAGTGAAGTGTAAGGCTTTCCAAAGCTGCCGAACGTGTTTCTTTCTCTATTTCAATGGTATTTTGACTTGTATAACACACATTTACCACTCTGGAGTCCTTTAGGGAAAGAATATAGGATTCATACAGTGTTTCATGTGATCTTAACTCGAATTAAGGATTTCCCTTATCTTAGCTACCTTTTCTACACTAAGAACTGACTTGGAGAATCTCTTTCAGCTGTTCTAAACGAGTTCTCATCTGTTTACAGTCATTTTCTCTGAATTATCCATGTTTTCATGTAGTTTCCTATATTCTGCCTTCTGATCCAAGTATAAGCATTGCCCACTTTATCAAACAACTTCCTACACACTGTTATGAACTGAGGCAGCTTGTGAACATTGTCTCGCAACTGTGTTATAGAGTGTAGTACTACATTTCAGTGAAGTGTAAGGCTTTCCAAAGCTGCCGAACGTGTTTCTTTCTCTATTTCAATGGTATTCTGACTTGTAGAACACACATTTACCACTCTAGAGTCCTTTAAGTAAAGAATATAGGATTCATACAGTGTTTCATGTGATCTTAACTCGAATTAAGGATTTCCCTTATCTTAGCTACCTTTTCTACACTAAGAACTGACTTGGAGAATCTCTTTCAGCTGTTCTAAACGAGTTCTCATCTGTTTACAGTCATTTTCTCTGAATTATCCATGTTTTCATGTAGTTTCCTATATTCTGCCTTCTGGTTCAATTATAAGCTTTGCCCACTTTATCAAACAACTTCCTGCACACTGTTATGAACTGAGGCAGCTTGGGAACATTGTCTCTCAACTGTGTTATAGAGTGTAGTACTACATTTCAGTGAAGTGTAGGGCTTTCCAAAGCTGCTGAACGTGTTTCTTTCTCTATTTCAATGGTATTCTGACTTGTATAACACACATTTACCACTCTAGAGACCTTTAGGGAAAGAATATAGGTTTCATACAGTGTTTCATGTGATCTTAACTCGAATTAAGGATTTCCCTTATCTTAGCTACCTTTTCTACACTAAGAACTGACTTGGAGAATCTCTTTCAGCTGTTCTAAACGAGTTCTCATCTGTTTACAGTCATTTTCTCTGAATTATCCATGTTTTCATGTAGTTTCCTGTATTCTGCCTTCTGGTCCAAGTATAAGTTTTGCCCACTTTATCAAACAACTTCCTACACACTGTTATGAACTGAGGCAGCTTGGGAACATTGTCTCTCTACTGTGTTATAGAGTGTAGTACTACATTTCAGTGAAGTGTAAGGCTTTACAAAGCTGCCGAACGTGTTTCTTTCACTATTTCAATGGTATCCTGCCTTGTATAACACACTTTTACCACTCTAGTCTCCTTTAAGTAAAGAATATAGGATTCAAACACTGTTTCATGTCATATTAACTCGAATTAAGGATGTCCCGGATCTTAGCTACCTTTTCTACACTAGGAACTTACTTGGAGAATCTCTTTGAGCTGTTCTAAACAAGTTCTCATCTGTTTACAGTCATTTTCTCTGAATTATCCATGGTTTCATGTAGTTTCCTATATTCTGCCTTCTGGTCCAAGTATAAGCTTTGCCCACTTTATCAAACAACTTCCTACACACTGTTATGAGCTGAGGCAGCTTGGGAACATTGTCTCTCAACTGTGTTATAGAGTGTAGTACTATATTTCAGTGAAGTGTAAGGCTTTCCAAAGCTACCGAACGTGTTTCTTTTTCTATTTCAATGGTATTCTGCCTTGTATAACACACATTTACCACTCTAGTTTCCTTTAAGTAAAGAATATAGGATTCATACAGTGTTTCATGTGATATTAACTCCCAATAAGGATTTCCCCGATCTTAGCTACCTTTTCTACACTAAGAACTGACTTGGAGAATCTCTTTGGGCTGCTCTAAACAAGTTCTCATCTGTTTACAGTCATTTTCTCTGAATTATCCATGTTTTCATGTAGTTTCCTATATTCTGCCTTCTGGTCCAAGTATAAGCTTTGCCCACTTTATCAATCAACTTCCTACACACTGTCATGAACTGAGGCAGCTTGGGAACATTGTCTCTCAACTGTGTTATAGAGTGTAGTACTACATTTCAGTGAAGTGTAAGGCTTTACAAAGCTGCCGAACGTGTTTCTTTCTCTATTTCAATGGTATTCTGACTTGTATAACACACTTTTACCACTCTAGTCTCCTTTAAGTAAAGAATATAGGATTCAAACACTGTTTCATGTCATATTAACTCGAATTAAGGATGTCCCGGATCTTAGCTACCTTTTCTACAATAGGAACTTACTTGGAGAATCTCTTTGAGCTGTTCTAAACAAGTTCTCATCAGTTTACAGTCATTTTCTCTGAATTATCCATGGTTTCATGTAGTTTCATATATTCTGCCTTCTGGTCCAAGTATAAGCTTTGCCCACTTTATCAAACAACTTCCTACACACTGTTATGAGCTGAGGCAGCTTGGGAACATTGTCTCTCAACTGTGTTATAGAGTGTAGTACTATATTTCAGTGAAGTGTAAGGCTTTCCAAAGCTACCGAACGTGTTTCTTTTTCTATTTCAATGGTATTCTGCCTTGTATAACACACATTTACCACTCTAGTTTCCTTTAAGTAAAGAATATAGGATTCATACAGTGTTTCATGTGATATTAACTCCCAATAAGGATTTCTCCGATCTTAGCTACCTTTTCTACACTAAGAACTGACTTGGAGAATCTCTTTGGGCTGTTCTAAACAAGTTCTCATCTGTTTACAGTCATTTTCTCTGAATTATCCATGTTTTCATGTAGTTTCCTATAATCTGCCTTCTGGTCCAAGTATAAGCTTTGCCCACTTTATCAAACAACTTCCTACACACTGTCATGAACTGAGGCAGCTTGGGAACATTGTCTCTCAACTGTGTTATAGAGTGTAGTACTACATTTCAGTGAAGTGTAAGGCTTTCCAAAGCTGCCGAACGTGTTTCTTTCTCTATTTCAATGGTATTCTGACTTGTAGAACACACATATACCACTCTGGAGTCCTATAAGTAAAGAATATAGGATTCATACAGTGTTTCATGCGATCTTAACTCGAATTAAGGATTTCCCTTATCTTAGCTACCTTTTCTACACTAAGAACTGACTTGGAGAATCTCTTTCAGCTGTTCTAAACGAGTTCTCATCTGTTTACAGTTATTTTCTCTGAATTATCCATGTTTTCATGTAGTTTCCTGTATTCTGCCTTCTGGTCCAAGTATAAGATTTGCCCACTTTATCAAGCAACTTCCTACACACTGTTATGAACTGAGGCAGCTTGGGAACATTGTCTCTCTACTGTGTTATAGAGTGTAGTACTACATTTCAGTGAAGTGTAAGGCTTTACAAAGCTGCCGAACGTGTTTCTTTCACTATTTCAATGGTATCCTGCCTTGTATAACACACTTTTACCACTCTAGTCTCCTTTAAGTAAAGAATATAGGATTCAAACACTGTTTCATGTCATATTAACTCGAATTAAGGATGTCCCGGATCTTAGCTACCTTTTCTACACTAGGAACTTACTTGGAGAATCTCTTTGAGCTGTTCTAAACAAGTTCTCATCTGTTTACAGTCATTTTCTCTGAATTATCCATGGTTTCATGTAGTTTCCTATATTCTGCCTTCTGGTCCAAGTATAAGCTTTGCCCACTTTATCAAACAACTTCCTACACACTGTTATGAGCTGAGGCAGCTTGGGAACATTGTCTCTCAACTGTGTTATAGAGTGTAGTACTATATTTCAGTGAAGTGTAAGGCTTTCCAAAGCTACCGAACGTGTTTCTTTTTCTATTTCAATGGTATTCTGCCTTGTATAACACACATTTACCACTCTAGTTTCCTTTAAGTAAAGAATATAGGATTCATACAGTGTTTCATGTGATATTAACTCCCAATAAGGATTTCCCCGATCTTAGCTACCTTTTCTACACTAAGAACTGACTTGGAGAATCTCTTTGGGCTTCTCTAAACAAGTTCTCATCTGTTTACAGTCATTTTCTCTGAATTATCCATGTTTTCATGTAGTTTCCTATATTCTGCCTTCTGGTCCAAGTATAAGCTTTGCCCACTTTATCAATCAACTTCCTACACACTGTCATGAACTGAGGCAGCTTGGGAACATTGTCTCTCAACTGTGTTATAGAGTGTAGTACTACATTTCAGTGAAGTGTAAGGCTTTACAAAGCTGTCGAACGTGTTTCTTTCACTATTTCAATGGTATCCTGCCTTGTATAACACACTTTTACCACTCTAGTCTCCTTTAAGTAAAGAATATAGGATTCAAACACTGTTTCATGTCATATTAACTCGAATTAAGGATGTCCCGGATCTTAGCTACCTTTTCTACAATAGGAACTTACTTGGAGAATCTCTTTGAGCTGTTCTAAACAAGTTCTCATCAGTTTACAGTCATTTTCTCTGAATTATCCATGGTTTCATGTAGTTTCATATATTCTGCCTTCTGGTCCAAGTATAAGCTTTGCCCACTTTATCAAACAACTTCCTACACACTGTTATGAGCTGAGGCAGCTTGGGAACATTGTCTCTCAACTGTGTTATAGAGTGTAGTACTATATTTCAGTGAAGTGTAAGGCTTTCCAAAGCTACCGAACGTGTTTCTTTTTCTATTTCAATGGTATTCTGCCTTGTATAACACACATTTACCACTCTAGTTTCCTTTAAGTAAAGAATATAGGATTCATACAGTGTTTCATGTGATATTAACTCCCAATAAGGATTTCCCCGATCTTAGCTACCTTTTCTACACTAAGAACTGACTTGGAGAATCTCTTTGGGCTGTTCTAAACAAGTTCTCATCTGTTTACATTCATTTTCTCTGAATTATCCATGTTTTCATGTAGTTTCCTATAATCTGCCTTCTGGTCCAAGTATAAGCTTTGCCCACTTTATCAAACAACTTCCTACACACTGTCATGAACTGAGGCAGCTTGGGAACATTGTCTCTCAACTGTGTTATAGAGTGTAGTACTACATTTCAGTGAAGTGTAAGGCTTTCCAAAGCTGCCGAACGTGTTTCTTTCTCTATTTCAATGGTATTCTGACTTGTAGAACACACATATACCACTCTGGAGTCCTATAAGTAAAGAATATAGGATTCATACAGTGTTTCATGCGATCTTAACTCGAATTAAGGATTTCCCTTATCTTAGCTACCTTTTCTACACTAAGAACTGACTTGGAGAATCTCTTTCAGCTGTTCTAAACGAGTTCTCATCTGTTTACAGTCATTTTCTCTGAATTATCCATGTTTTCATGTAGTTTCCTATATTCTGCCTTCTGGTCCAAGTATAAGCTTTGCCCACTTTATCAAACAACTTCCTACACACTGTTATGAACTGAGGCAGCTTGGGAACATTGTCTCTCAACTGTGTTATAGAGTGTAGTACTACATTTCAGTGAAGTGTAAGGCTTTCCAAAGCTGCCGAACGTGTTTCTTTCTCTATTTCAATGGTATTCTGACTTGTATAACACACATTTACCACTCTAGAGTCCTTTAAGTAAAGAATGTAGGATTCATACAGTGTTTCATGTGATCTTAACTCGAATTAAGGATTTCCCTTATCTTAGCTACATTTTCTACACTAAGAACTGACTTGGAGAATCTCTTTCAGCTGTTCTAAACGAGTTCTCTTCTGTTTACAGTCATTTTCTCTGAATTATCCATGTTTTCATGTAGTTTCCTATATTCTGCCTTCTGGTTCAATTATAAGCTTTGCCCACTTTATCAAACAACTTCCTGCACACTGTTATGAACTGAGGCAGCTTGGGAACATTGTCTCTCAACTGTGTTATAGAGTGTAGTACTACATTTCAGTGAAGTGTAAGGCTTTCCAAAGCTGCCGAACGTGTTTCTTTCTCTATTTCAATGGTATTCTGACTTGTATAACACACATATACCACTCTTGAGTCCTTTAAGTAAAGAATATAGGATTCATACAGTGTTTCATGTGATCTTAACTCAAATTAAGGATTTCCCTTATCTTAGTTACCTTTTCTATACTAACAACTGACTTGGAGAATCTCTTTCAGCTGTTCTAAACGAGTTCTCATCTGTTTACAGTCATTTTCTCTGAATTATCCATGTTTTCATGTAGTTTCCTATATTCTGCCTTCTGGTCCAAGTATAAGCTTTGCCCACTATATCAAACAACTTCCTGCACACTGTTATGAACTGAGGCAGCTTGGGAACATTGTCTCTCAACTGTGTTATAGAGTGTAGTACTACATTTCAGTGAAGTGTAAGGCTTTCCAAAGCTGCCGAACGTGTTTCTTTCTCTATTTCAATGGTTTTCTGACTTGTATAACACACATTTACCACTCTAGAGTCCTTTAAGTAAAGAATATAGGATTCATACAGTGTTTCATGTTATCTTAACTCGAATTAAGGATTTCCCTTATCTTAGCTACCTTTTCTACACTAAGAACTGACTTGGAGAATCTCTTTCAGCTGTACTAAACGAGTTCTCATCTGTTTACAGTCATTTTCTCTGAATTATCCATGTTTTCATGTAGTTTCCTATATTCTGCTTTCTGGTCCAAGTACAAGCTTTGCCCACTTTATCAAACAACTTCCTGCACACTGTTATGAACTGAGGCAGCTTGGGAACATTGTATCTCAACTGTGTTATAGAGTGTAGTACTACATTTCAGTGAAGTGTAAGGCTTTCCAAAGCTGCCGAACGTGTTTCTTTCTCTATTTCAATGGTATTCTGACTTGTATAACACACATTTACCACTCTAGTTTCCTTTAAGTAAAGAATATAGGATTCATACAGTGTTTCATGTGATATTAACTCCCAATAAGGATTTCCCCGATCTTAGCTACCTTTTCTACACTAAGAACTGACTTGGAGAATCTCTTTGGGCTGTTCTAAACAAGTTCTCATCTGTTTACAGTCATTTTCTCTGAATTACCCATGTTTTCATGTAGTTTCCTATATTCTGCCTTCTGGTCCAAGTATAAGCTTTGCCCACTTTATCAAACAACTTCCTACACACTGTTATGAACTGAGGCAGCTTGGGAACATTGTCTCTCAACTGTGTTATAGAGTGTAGTACTACATTTCAGTGAAGTGTAAGGCTTTCCAAAGCTGCCGAACGTGTTTCTTTCTCTATTTCAATGGTATTCTGACTTGTATAACACACATTTACCACTCTAGAGTCCTTTAAGTAAAGAATATAGGATTCATACAGTGTTTCATGTGATCTTAACTCGAATTAAGGATTTCCCTTATCTTAGCTACCTTTTCTACACTAAGAACTGACTTGGAGAATCTCTTTCAGCTGTACTAAACGAGTTCTCATCTGTTTACAGTCATTTTCTCTGAATTATCCATGTTTTCATGTAGTTTCCTATATTCTGCCTTCTGGTCCAAGTATAAGCTTTGCCCACTTTATCAAACAACTTCCTGCACACTGTTATGAACTGAGGCAGCTTGGGAAAATTGTCTCTCAACTGTGTTATAGAGTGTAGTACTACATTTCAGTGAAGTGTAAGGCTTTCCAAAGCTGCCGAACGTGTTTCTTTCTCTATTTCAATGGTATTCTGACTTGTATAACACACATTTAGCACTCTAGTTTCCTTTAAGTAAAGAATATAGGATTCATACAGTGTTTCATGTGATATTAACTCCCAATAAGGATTTCCCCGATCTTAGCTACCTTTTCTACACTAAGAACTGACTTGGAGAATCTCTTTGGGCTGTTCTAAACAAGTTCTCATCTGTTTACAGTCATTTTCTCTGAATTATCCATGTTTTCATGTAGTTTCCTATATTCTGCCTTCTGGTCCAAGTATAAGCTTTGCCCACTTTATCAAACAACTTACTACACACTGTCATGAACTGAGGCAGCTTGGGAACATTGTCTCTCAACTGTGTTATAGAGTGTAGTACTACATTTCAGTGAAGTGTAAGGCTTTCCAAAGCTGCCGAACGTGTTTCTTTCTCTATTTCAATGGTATTCTGACTTGTATAACACACATATACCACTCTGGAGTCCTTTAAGTAAAGAATATAGGATTCATACAGTGTTTCATGTGATCTTAACTCGAATTAAGGATTTCCCTTATCTTAGCTACCTTTTCTACACTAAGAACTGACTTGGAGAATCTCTTTCAGCTGTTCTAAACGAGTTCTCATCTGTTTACAGTCATTTTCTCTGAATTATCCATGTTTTCATGTACTTTCCTATATTCTGCCTTCTGGTCCAAGTATAAGCTTTGCCCACTTTATCAAACAACTTCCTGCACACTGTTATGAACTGAGGCAGCTTGGGAACATTGTCTCTCAACTGTGTTATAGAGTGTAGTACTACATTTCAGTGAAGTGTAAGGCTTTCCAAAGCTGCCGAACGTGTTTCTTTCTCTATTTCAATGGTATTCTGACTTGTATAACACACATTTACCACTCTAGTTTCCTTTAAGTAAAGAATATAGGATTCATACAGTGTTTCATGTGATATTAACTCCCAATAAGGATTTCCCCGATCTTAGCTACCTTTTCTACACTAAGAACTGACTTGGAGAATCTCTTTGGGCTGTTCTAAACAAGTTCTCATCTGTTTACAGTCATTTTCTCTGAATTATCCATGTTTTCATGTAGTTTCCTATATTCTGCCTTCTGGTCCAAGTATAAGCTTTGCCCACTTTATCAAACAACTTCCTACACACTGTCATGAACTGAGGCAGCTTGGGAACATTGTCTCTCAACTGTGTTATAGAGTGTAGTACTACATTTCAGTGAAGTGTAAGGCTTTCCAAAACTGCCGAACGTGTTTCTTTCTCTATTTCAATGGTATTCTGACTTGTATAACACACATATACCACTCTGGAGTCCTTTAAGTAAAGAATATAGGATTCATACAGTGTTTCATGTGATCTTAACTCGAATTAAGGATTTCCCTTATCTTAGCTACCTTTTCTACACTAAGAACTGACTTGGAGAATCTCTTTCAGCTGTACTAAACGAGTTCTCATCTGTTTACAGTCATTTTCTCTGAATTATCCATGTTTTCATGTACTTTCCTATATTCTGCCTTCTGGTCCAAGTATAAGCTTTGCCCACTTTATCAAACAACTTCCTGCACACTGTTATGAACTGAGGCAGCTTGGGAACATTGTCTCTCAACTGTGTTATAGAGTGTAGTACTACATTTCAGTGAAGTGTAAGGCTTTCCAAAGCTGCCGAACGTGTTTCTTTCTCTATTTCAATGGTATTCTGACTTGTATAACACACATTTACCACTCTAGTTTCCTTTAAGTAAAGAATATAGGATTCATACAGTGTTTCATGTGATATTAACTCCCAATAAGGATTTCCCCGATCTTAGCTACCTTTTCTACACTAAGAACTGACTTGGAGAATCTCCTTGGGCTGTTCTAAACAAGTTCTCATCTGTTTACAGTCATTTTCTCTGAATTATCCATGTTTTCATGTAGTTTCCTATATTCTGCCTTCTGGTCCAAGTATAAGCTTTGCCCACTTTATCAAACAACTTCCTACACACTGTCATGAACTGAGGCAGCTTGGGAACATTGTCTCTCAACTGTGTTATAGAGTGTAGTACTACATTTCAGTGAAGTGTAAGGCTTTCCAAAGCTGCCGAACGTGTTTCTTTCTCTATTTCAATGGTATTCTGACTTGTATAACACACATATACCACTCTGGAGTCCTTTAAGTAAAGAATATAGGATTCATACAGTGTTTCATGTGATCTTAACTCGAATTAAGGATTTCCCTGATCTTAGCTACCTTTTCTACACTAAGAACTGACTTGGAGAATCTCTTTCAGCTGTTCTAAACGAGTTCTCATCTGTTTACAGTCATTTTCTCTGAATTATCCATGTTTTCATGTACTTTCCTATATTGTGCCTTCTGGTCCAAGTATAAGCTTTGCCCACTTTATCAAACAACTTCCTGCACACTGTTATGAACTGAGGCAGCTTGGGAACATTGTCTCTCAACTGTGTTATAGAGTGTAGTACTACATTTCAGTGAAGTGTAAGGCTTTCCAAAGCTGCCGAACGTGTTTCTTTCTCTATTTCAATGGTATTCTGACTTGTATAACACACATTTACCACTCTAGAGTCCTTTAGGGAAATAATATAGGATTCATACAGTGTTTCATGTGATCTTAACTCGAATTAAGGATTTCCCTTATCTTAGCTACCTTTTCTACACTAAGAACTGACTTGGAGAATCTCTTTCAGCTGTTCTAAACGAGTTCTCAGCTGTTTACAGTCATTTTCTCTGAATTATCCATGTTTTCATGTAGTTTCCTGTATTCTGCCTTCTGGTCCAAGTATAAGCTTTGCCCACTTTATCAAACAACTTCCTACACACTGTTATGAACTGAGGCAGCTTGGGAACATTGTATCTCTACTGTGTTATAGAGTGTAGTACTACATTTCAGTGAAGTGTAAGGCTTTACAAAGCTGCCGAACGTGTTTCTTTCACTATTTCAATGGTATCCTGCCTTGTATAACACTCTTTTACCACTCTAGTCTACTTTAAGTAAAGAATATAGGATTCAAACACTGTTTCATGTCATATTAACTCGAATTAAGGATGACCCGGATCTTAGCTACCTTTTCTACACTAGGAACTTACTTGGAGAATCTCTTTGAGCTGTTCTAAACAAGTTCTCATCTGTTTACAGTCATTTTCTCTGAATTATCCATGGTTTCATGTAGTTTCATATATTCTGCCTTCTGGTCCAAGTATAAGCTTTGCCCACTTTATCAAACAACTTCCGACACACTGTTATGAGCTGAGGCAGCTTGGGAACATTGTCTCTCAACTGTGTTATAGAGTGTAGTACTACATTTCAGTGAAGTGTAAGGCTTTCCAAAGCTGCCGAACGTGTTTCTTTCTCTATTTCAATGGTATTCTGACTTGTATAACACACATTTACCACTCTAGTTTCCTTTAAGTAAAGAATATAGGATTCATACAGTGTTTCATGTGATATTAACTCCCAATAAGGATTTCCCCGATCTTAGCTACCTTTTCTACACTAAGAACTGACTTGGAGAATCTCTTTGGGCTGTTCTAAACAAGTTCTCATCTGTTTACAGTCATTTTCTCTGAATTATCCATGTTTTCATGTAGTTTCCTATATTCTGCCTTCTGGTCCAAGTATAAGCTTTGCCCACTTTATCAAACAACTTCCTACACACTGTCATGAACTGAGGCAGCTTGGGAACATTGTCTCTCAACTGTGTTATAGAGTGTAGTACTACATTTCAGTGAAGTGTAAGGCTTTCCAAAGCTGCCGAACGTGTTTCTTTCTCTATTTCAATGGTATTCTGACTTGTATAACACACATATACCACTCTGGAGTCCTTTAAGTAAAGAATATAGGATTCATACAGTGTTTCATGTGATCTTAACTCGAATTAAGGATTTCCCTTATCTTAGCTACCTTTTCTACACTAAGAACTAACTTGGAGAATCTCTTTCAGCTGTTCTAAACGAGTTCTCATCTGTTTACAGTCATTTTCTCTGAATTATCCATGTTTTCATGTACTTTCCTATATTCTGCCTTCTGGTCCAAGTATAAGCTTTGCCCACTTTATCAAACAACTTCCTGCACACTGTTATGAACTGAGGCAGCTTGGGAACATTGTCTCTCAACTGTGTTATAGAGTGTAGTACTACATTTCAGTGAAGTGTAAGGCTTTCCAAAGCTGCCGAACGTGTTTCTTTCTCTATTTCAATGGTATTCTGACTTGTATAACACACATTTACCACTCTAGAGTCCTTTAGGGAAAGAATATAGGATTCATACAGTGTTTCATGTGATCTTAACTCGAATTAAGGATTTCCCTTATCTTAGCTACCTTTTCTACACTAAGAACTGACTTGGAGAATCTCTTTCAGCTGTTCTAAACGAGTTCTCAGCTGTTTACAGTCATTTTCTCTGAATTATCCATGTTTTCATGTAGTTTCCTGTATTCTGCCTTCTGGTCCAAGTATAAGCTTTGCCCACTTTATCAAACAACTTCCTACACACTGTTATGAACTGAGGCAGCTTGGGAACATTGTATCTCTACTGTGTTATAGAGTGTAGTACTACATTTCAGTGAAGTGTAAGGCTTTACAAAGCTGCCGAACGTGTTTCTTTCACTATTTCAATGGTATCCTGCCTTGTATAACACTCTTTTACCACTCTAGTCTACTTTAAGTAAAGAATATAGGATTCAAACACTGTTTCATGTCATATTAACTCGAATTAAGGATGACCCGGATCTTAGCTACCTTTTCTACACTAGGAACTTACTTGGAGAATCTCTTTGAGCTGTTCTAAACAAGTTCTCATCTGTTTACAGTCATTTTCTCTGAATTATCCATGGTTTCATGTAGTTTCCTATATTCTGCCTTCTGGTCCAAGTATAAGCTTTGCCCACTTTATCAAACAACTTCCTACACACTGTTATGAGCTGAGGCAGCTTGGGAACATTGTCTCTCAACTGTGTTATAGAGTGTAGTACTATATTTCAGTGAAGTGTAAGGCTTTCCAAAGCTACCGAACGTGTTTCTTTTTCTATTTCAATGGTATTCTGCCTTGTATAACACACATTTACCACTCTAGTTTCCTTTAAGTAAAGAATATAGGATTCATACAGTGTTTCATGTGATATTATCTCCCAATAAGGATTTCCCCAATCTTAGCTACCTTTTCTACACTAAGAACTGACTTGGAGAATCTCTTTGGGCTGTTCTAAACAAGTTCTCATCTGTTTACAGTCATTTTCTCTGAATTATCCATGTTTTCATGTAGTTTCCTATATTCTGCCTTCTAGTCCAAGTATAAGCTTTGCCCACTTTATCAAACAACTTCCTACACACTGTCATGAACTGAGGCAGCTTGGGAACATTGTCTCTCAACTGTGTTATAGAGTGTAGTACTGCATTTCAGTGAAGTGTAAGGCTTTCCAAAGCTGCCGAACGTGTTTCTTTCTCTATTTCAATGGTATTCTGACTTGTATAACACACATATACCACTCTGGAGTCCTTTAAGTAAAGAATATAGGATTCATACAGTGTTTCATGTGATCTTAACTCGAATTAAGGATTTCCCTTATCTTAGCTACCTTTTCTACACTAAGAACTGACTTGGAGAATCTCTTTCAGCTGTTCTAAACGAGTTCTCATCTGTTTACAGTCATTTTCTCTGAATTATCCATGTTTTCATGTAGTTTCCTATATTCTGCCTTCTGGTCCAAGTATAAGCTTTGCCCACTTTATCAAAAACTTCCTACACACTGTTATGAACTGAGGCAGCTTGGGAACATTGTCTCTCAACTGTGTTATAGAGTGTAGTACTACATTTCAGTGAAGTGTAAGGCTTTCCAAAGCTGCCGAACGTGTTTCTTTCTCTATTTCAATGGTATTCTGACTTGTATAACACACATTTACCACTCTGGAGTCCTTTAAGTAAAGAATATAGGATTCATACAGTGTTTCATGTGATCTTAACTCAAATTAAGGATTTCCCTTATCTTAGCTACCTTTTCTATACTAACAACTGACTTGGAGAATCTCTTTCAGCTGTTCTAAACGAGTTCTCATCTGTTTACAGTCATTTTCTCTGAATTATCCATGTTTTCATGTACTTTCCTATATTCTGCCTTCTGGTCCAAGTATAAGCTTTGCCCACTTTATCAAACAACTTCCTGCACACTGTTATGAACTGAGGCAGCTTGGGAACATTGTCTCTCAACTGTGTTATAGAGTGTAGTACTACATTTCAGTGAAGTGTAAGGCTTTCCAAAGCTGCCGAACGTGTTTCTTTCTCTATTTCAATGGTATTCTGACTTGTATAACACACATTTACCACTCTAGAGACCTTTAGGGAAAGAATATAGGATTCATACAGTGTTTCATGTGATCTTAACTCGAATTAAGGATTTCCCTTATCTTAGCTACCTTTTCTACACTAAGAACTGACTTGGAGAATCTCTTTCAGCTGTTCTAAACCAGTTCTCATCTGTTTAGAGTCATTTTCTCTGAATTACCCATGTTTTCATGTAGTTTCCTATATTCTGCCTTCTGGTCCAAGTATAAGCTTTGCCCAGTTTATCAAACTACTTCCTACACACTGTTATGAACTGAGGCAGCTTGGGAACATTGTCTCTCAACTGTGTTATAGAGTGTAGTACTACATTTCAGTGAAGTGTAAGGCTTTCCAAAGCTGCCGAACGTGTTTCTTTCTCTATTTCAATGGTATTCTGACTTGTATAACACACATTTACCACTCTAGAGTCCTTTAAGTAAAGAATATAGGATTCATACAGTGTTTCATGTTATCTTAACTCGAATTAAGGATTTCCCTTATCTTAGCTACCTTTTCTACACTAAGAACTGACTTGGAGAATCTCTTTCAGCTGTACTAAACGAGTTCTCATCTGTTTACAGTCATTTTCTCTGAATTATCCATGTTTTCAAGTACTTTCCTATATTCTGCCTTCTGGTCCAAGTATAAGCTTTGCCCACTTTATCAAACAACTTCCTGCACACTGTTATGAACTGAGGCAGCTTGGGAACATTGTCTCTCAACTGTGTTATAGAGTGTAGTACTACATTTCAGGGAAGTGTAAGGCTTTCCAAAGCTGCCGAACGTGTTTCTTTCTCTATTTCAATGGTATTCTGACTTGTATAACACACATTTACCACTCTAGTTTCCTTTAAGTAAAGAATATAGGATTCATACAGTGTTTCATGTGATATTAACTCCCAATAAGGATTTCCCCGATCTTAGCTACCTTTTCTACACTAAGAACTGACTTGGAGAATCTCTTTGGGCTGTTCTAAACAAGTTCTCATCTGTTTACAGTCATTTTCTCTGAATTATCCATGTTTTCATGTAGTTTCCTATATTCTGCCTTCTGGTCCAAGTATAAGCTTTGCCCACTTTATCAAACAACTTCCTACACACTGTCATGAACTGAGGCAGCTTGGGAACATTGTCTCTTAACTGTGTTATAGAGTGTAGTACTACATTTCAGTGAAGTGTAAGGCTTTCCAAAGCTGCCGAACGTGTTTCTTTCTCTATTTCAATGGTATTCTGACTTGTATAACACACATATACCACTCTGGAGTCCTTTAAGTAAAGAATATAGGATTCATACAGTGTTTCATGTGATCTTAACTCGAATTAAGGATTTCCCTTATCTTAGCTACCTTTTCTACACTAAGAACTGACTTGGAGAATCTCTTTCAGCTGTTCTAAACGAGTTCTCATCTGTTTACAGTCATTTTCTCTGAATTATCCATGTTTTCATGTACTTTCCTATATTCTGCCTTCTGGTCCAAGTATAAGCTTTGCCCACTTTATCAAACAACTTCCTGCACACTGTTATGAACTGAGGCAGCTTGGGAACATTGTCTCTCAACTGTGTTATAGAGTGTAGTACTACATTTCAGTGAAGTGTAAGGCTTTCCAAAGCTGCCGAACGTGTTTCTTTCTCTATTTCAATGGTATTCTGACTTGTATAACACACATTTACCACTCTAGAGTCCTTTAGGGAAAGAATATAGGATTCATACAGTGTTTCATGTGATCTTAACTCGAATTAAGGATTTCCCTTATCTTAGCTACCTTTTCTACACTAAGAACTGACTTGGAGAATCTCTTTCAGCTGTTCTAAACGAGTTCTCAGCTGTTTACAGTCATTTTCTCTGAATTATCCATGTTTTCATGTAGTTTCCTGTATTCTGCCTTCTGGTCCAAGTATAAGCTTTGCCCACTTTATCAAACAACTTCCTACACACTGTTATGAACTGAAGCAGCTTGGGAACATTGTATCTCTACTGTGTTATAGAGTGTAGTACTACATTTCAGTGAAGTGTAAGGCTTTACAAAGCTGCCGAACGTGTTTCTTTCACTATTTCAATGGTATCCTGCCTTGTATAACACTCTTTTACCACTCTAGTCTACTTTAAGTAAAGAATATAGGATTCAAACACTGTTTCATGTCATATTAACTCGAATTAAGGATGACCCGGATCTTAGCTACCTTTTCTACACTAGGAACTTACTTGGAGAATCTCTTTGAGCTGTTCTAAACAAGTTCTCATCTGTTTACAGTCATTTTCTCTGAATTATCCATGGTTTCATGTAGTTTCCTATATTCTGCCTTCTGGTCCAAGTATAAGCTTTGCCCACTTTATCAAACAACTTCCTACACACTGTTATGAGCTGAGGCAGCTTGGGAACATTGTCTCTCAACTGTGTTATAGAGTGTAGTACTATATTTCAGTGAAGTGTAAGGCTTTCCAAAGCTACCGAACGTGTTTCTTTTTCTATTTCAATGGTATTCTGCCTTGTATAACACACATTTACCACTCTAGTTTCCTTTAAGTAAAGAATATAGGATTCATACAGTGTTTCATGTGATATTATCTCCCAATAAGGATTTCCCCAATCTTAGCTACCTTTTCTACACTAAGAACTGACTTGGAGAATCTCTTTGGGCTGTTCTAAACAAGTTCTCATCTGTTTACAGTCATTTTCTCTGAATTATCCATGTTTTCATGTAGTTTCCTATATTCTGCCTTCTAGTCCAAGTATAAGCTTTGCCCACTTTATCAAACAACTTCCTACACACTGTCATGAACTGAGGCAGCTTGGGAACATTGTCTCTCAACTGTGTTATAGAGTGTAGTACTGCATTTCAGTGAAGTGTAAGGCTTTCCAAAGCTGCCGAACGTGTTTCTTTCTCTATTTCAATGGTATTCTGACTTGTATAACACACATATACCACTCTGGAGTCCTTTAAGTAAAGAATATAGGATTCATACAGTGTTTCATGTGATCTTAACTCGAATTAAGGATTTCCCTTATCTTAGCTACCTTTTCTACACTAAGAACTGACTTGGAGAATCTCTTTCAGCTGTTCTAAACGAGTTCTCATCTGTTTACAGTCATTTTCTCTGAATTATCCATGTTTTCATGTAGTTTCCTATATTCTGCCTTCTGGTCCAAGTATAAGCTTTGCCCACTTTATCAAAAACTTCCTACACACTGTTATGAACTGAGGCAGCTTGGGAACATTGTCTCTCAACTGTGTTATAGAGTGTAGTACTACATTTCAGTGAAGTGTAAGGCTTTCCAAAGCTGCCGAACGTGTTTCTTTCTCTATTTCAATGGTATTCTGACTTGTATAACACACATTTACCACTCTGGAGTCCTTTAAGTAAAGAATATAGGATTCATACAGTGTTTCATGTGATCTTAACTCAAATTAAGGATTTCCCTTATCTTAGCTACCTTTTCTATACTAACAACTGACTTGGAGAATCTCTTTCAGCTGTTCTAAACGAGTTCTCATCTGTTTACAGTCATTTTCTCTGAATTATCCATGTTTTCATGTACTTTCCTATATTCTGCCTTCTGGTCCAAGTATAAGCTTTGCCCACTTTATCAAACAACTTCCTGCACACTGTTATGAACTGAGGCAGCTTGGGAACATTGTCTCTCAACTGTGTTATAGAGTGTAGTACTACATTTCAGTGAAGTGTAAGGCTTTCCAAAGCTGCCGAACGTGTTTCTTTCTCTATTTCAATGGTATTCTGACTTGTATAACACACATTTACCACTCTAGAGACCTTTAGGGAAAGAATATAGGATTCATACAGTGTTTCATGTGATCTTAACTCGAATTAAGGATTTCCCTTATCTTAGCTACCTTTTCTACACTAAGAACTGACTTGGAGAATCTCTTTCAGCTGTTCTAAACCAGTTCTCATCTGTTTAGAGTCATTTTCTCTGAATTACCCATGTTTTCATGTAGTTTCCTATATTCTGCCTTCTGGTCCAAGTATAAGCTTTGCCCAGTTTATCAAACTACTTCCTACACACTGTTATGAACTGAGGCAGCTTGGGAACATTGTCTCTCAACTGTGTTATAGAGTGTAGTACTACATTTCAGTGAAGTGTAAGGCTTTCCAAAGCTGCCGAACGTGTTTCTTTCTCTATTTCAATGGTATTCTGACTTGTATAACACACATTTACCACTCTAGAGTCCTTTAAGTAAAGAATATAGGATTCATACAGTGTTTCATGTTATCTTAACTCGAATTAAGGATTTCCCTTATCTTAGCTACCTTTTCTACACTAAGAACTGACGTGGAGAATCTCTTTCAGCTGTACTAAACGAGTTCTCATCTGTTTACAGTCATTTTCTCTGAATTATCCATGTTTTCAAGTACTTTCCTATATTCTGCCTTCTGGTCCAAGTATAAGCTTTGCCCACTTTATCAAACAACTTCCTGCACACTGTTATGAACTGAGGCAGCTTGGGAACATTGTCTCTCAACTGTGTTATAGAGTGTAGTACTACATTTCAGGGAAGTGTAAGGCTTTCCAAAGCTGCCGAACGTGTTTCTTTCTCTATTTCAATGGTATTCTGACTTGTATAACACACATTTACCACTCTAGTTTCCTTTAAGTAAAGAATATAGGATTCATACAGTGTTTCATGTGATATTAACTCCCAATAAGGATTTCCCCGATCTTAGCTACCTTTTCTACACTAAGAACTGACTTGGAGAATCTCTTTGGGCTGTTCTAAACAAGTTCTCATCTGTTTACAGTCATTTTCTCTGAATTATCCATGTTTTCATGTAGTTTCCTATATTCTGCCTTCTGGTCCAAGTATAAGCTTTGCCCACTTTATCAAACAACTTCCTACACACTGTCATGAACTGAGGCAGCTTGGGAACATTGTCTCTTAACTGTGTTATAGAGTGTAGTACTACATTTCAGTGAAGTGTAAGGCTTTCCAAAGCTGCCGAACGTGTTTCTTTCTCTATTTCAATGGTATTCTGACTTGTATAACACACATATACCACTCTGGAGTCCTTTAAGTAAAGAATATAGGATTCATACAGTGTTTCATGTGATCTTAACTCGAATTAAGGATTTCCCTTATCTTAGCTACCTTTTCTACACTAAGAACTGACTTGGAGAATCTCTTTCAGCTGTTCTAAACGAGTTCTCATCTGTTTACAGTCATTTTCTCTGAATTATCCATGTTTTCATGTACTTTCCTATATTCTGCCTTCTGGTCCAAGTATAAGCTTTGCCCACTTTATCAAACAACTTCCTGCACACTGTTATGAACTGAGGCAGCTTGGGAACATTGTCTCTCAACTGTGTTATAGAGTGTAGTACTACATTTCAGTGAAGTGTAAGGCTTTCCAAAGCTGCCGAACGTGTTTCTTTCTCTATTTCAATGGTATTCTGACTTGTATAACACACATTTACCACTCTAGAGTCCTTTAGGGAAAGAATATAGGATTCATACAGTGTTTCATGTGATCTTAACTCGAATTAAGGATTTCCCTTATCTTAGCTACCTTTTCTACACTAAGAACTTACTTGGAGAATCTCTTTCAGGTGTTCTAAACGAGTTCTCAGCCGTTTACAGTCATTTTCTCTGAATTATCCATGTTTTCATGTAGTTTCCTGTATTCTGCCTTCTGGTCCAAGTATAAGCTTTGCCCACTTTATCAAACAACTTCCTACACACTGTTATGAACTGAGGCAGCTTGGGAACATTGTATCTCTACTGTGTTATAGAGTGTAGTACTACATTTCAGTGAAGTGTAAGGCTTTACAAAGCAGCCGAACGTGTTTCTTTCACTATTTCAATGGTATCCTGCCTTGTATAACACTCTTTTACCACTCTAGTCTACTTTAAGTAAAGAATATAGGATTCAAACACTGTTTCATGTCATATTAACTCGAATTAAGGATGACCCGGATCTTAGCTACCTTTTCTACACTAGGAACTTACTTGGAGAATCTCTTTGAGCTGTTCTAAACAAGTTCTCATCTGTTTACAGTCATTTTCTCTGAATTATCCATGGTTTCATGTAGTTTCCTATATTCTGCCTTCTGGTCCAAGTATAAGCTTTGCCCACTTTATCAAACAACTTCCTGCACACTGTTATGAACTGAGGCAGCTTGGGAACATTGTCTCTCAACTGTGTTATAGAGTGTAGTACTACATTTCAGTGAAGTGTAAGGCTTTCCAAAGCTGCCGAACGTGTTTCTTTCTCTATTTCAATGGTATTCTGACTTGTATAACACACATTTACCACTCTAGAGTCCTTTAGGGAAAGAATATAGGATTCATACAGTGTTTCATGTGATCTTAACTCGAATTAAGGATTTCCCTTATCTTAGCTACCTTTTCTACACTAAGAACTGACTTGGAGAATCTCTTTCAGCTGTTCTAAACGAGTTCTCAGCTGTTTACAGTCATTTTCTCTGAATTATCCATGTTTTCATGTAGTTTCCTGTATTCTGCCTTCTGGTCCAAGTATAAGCTTTGCCCACTTTATCAAACAACTTCCTACACACTGTTATGAACTGAGGCAGCTTGGGAACATTGTATCTCTACTGTGTTATAGAGTGTAGTACTACATTTCAGTGAAGTGTAAGGCTTTACAAAGCTGCCGAACGTGTTTCTTTCACTATTTCAATGGTATCCTGCCTTGTATAACACTCTTTTACCACTCTAGTCTACTTTAAGTAAAGAATATAGGATTCAAACACTGTTTCATGTCATATTAACTCGAATTAAGGATGACCCGGATCTTAGCTACCTTTTCTACACTAGGAACTTACTTGGAGAATCTCTTTGAGCTGTTCTAAACAAGTTCTCATCTGTTTACAGTCATTTTCTCTGAATTATCCATGGTTTCATGTAGTTTCCTATATTCTGCCTTCTGGTCCAAGTATAAGCTTTGCCCACTTTATCAAACAACTTCCTACACACTGTTATGAGCTGAGGCAGCTTGGGAACATTGTCTCTCAACTGTGTTATAGAGTGTAGTACTATATTTCAGTGAAGTGTAAGGCTTTCCAAAGCTACCGAACGTGTTTCTTTTTCTATTTCAATGGTATTCTGCCTTGTATAACACACATTTACCACTCTAGTTTCCTTTAAGTAAAGAATATAGGATTCATACAGTGTTTCATGTGATATTATCTCCCAATAAGGATTTCCCCAATCTTAGCTACCTTTTCTACACTAAGAACTGACTTGGAGAATCTCTTTGGGCTGTTCTAAACAAGTTCTCATCTGTTTACAGTCATTTTCTCTGAATTATCCATGTTTTCATGTAGTTTCCTATATTCTGCCTTCTAGTCCAAGTATAAGCTTTGCCCACTTTATCAAACAACTTCCTACACACTGTCATGAACTGAGGCAGCTTGGGAACATTGTCTCTCAACTGTGTTATAGAGTGTAGTACTGCATTTCAGTGAAGTGTAAGGCTTTCCAAAGCTGCCGAACGTGTTTCTTTCTCTATTTCAATGGTATTCTGACTTGTATAACACACATATACCACTCTGGAGTCCTTTAAGTAAAGAATATAGGATTCATACAGTGTTTCATGTGATCTTAACTCGAATTAAGGATTTCCCTTATCTTAGCTACCTTTTCTACACTAAGAACTGACTTGGAGAATCTCTTTCAGCTGTTCTAAACGAGTTCTCATCTGTTTACAGTCATTTTCTCTGAATTATCCATGTTTTCATGTAGTTTCCTATATTCTGCCTTCTGGTCCAAGTATAAGCTTTGCCCACTTTATCAAAAACTTCCTACACACTGTTATGAACTGAGGCAGCTTGGGAACATTGTCTCTCAACTGTGTTATAGAGTGTAGTACTACATTTCAGTGAAGTGTAAGGCTTTCCAAAGCTGCCGAACGTGTTTCTTTCTCTATTTCAATGGTATTCTGACTTGTATAACACACATTTACCACTCTGGAGTCCTTTAAGTAAAGAATATAGGATTCATACAGTGTTTCATGTGATCTTAACTCAAATTAAGGATTTCCCTTATCTTAGCTACCTTTTCTATACTAACAACTGACTTGGAGAATCTCTTTCAGCTGTTCTAAACGAGTTCTCATCTGTTTACAGTCATTTTCTCTGAATTATCCATGTTTTCATGTACTTTCCTATATTCTGCCTTCTGGTCCAAGTATAAGCTTTGCCCACTTTATCAAACAACTTCCTGCACACTGTTATGAACTGAGGCAGCTTGGGAACATTGTCTCTCAACTGTGTTATAGAGTGTAGTACTACATTTCAGTGAAGTGTAAGGCTTTCCAAAGCTGCCGAACGTGTTTCTTTCTCTATTTCAATGGTATTCTGACTTGTATAACACACATTTACCACTCTAGAGACCTTTAGGGAAAGAATATAGGATTCATACAGTGTTTCATGTGATCTTAACTCGAATTAAGGATTTCCCTTATCTTAGCTACCTTTTCTACACTAAGAACTGACTTGGAGAATCTCTTTCAGCTGTTCTAAACCAGTTCTCATCTGTTTAGAGTCATTTTCTCTGAATTACCCATGTTTTCATGTAGTTTCCTATATTCTGCCTTCTGGTCCAAGTATAAGCTTTGCCCAGTTTATCAAACTACTTCCTACACACTGTTATGAACTGAGGCAGCTTGGGAACATTGTCTCTCAACTGTGTTATAGAGTGTAGTACTACATTTCAGTGAAGTGTAAGGCTTTCCAAGCTGCCGAACGTGTTTCTTTCTCTATTTCAATGGTATTCTGACTTGTATAACACACATTTACCACTCTAGAGTCCTTTAAGTAAAGAATATAGGATTCATACAGTGTTTCATGTTATCTTAACTCGAATTAAGGATTTCCCTTATCTTAGCTACCTTTTCTACACTAAGAACTGACGTGGAGAATCTCTTTCAGCTGTACTAAACGAGTTCTCATCTGTTTACAGTCATTTTCTCTGAATTATCCATGTTTTCAAGTACTTTCCTATATTCTGCCTTCTGGTCCAAGTATAAGCTTTGCCCACTTTATCAAACAACTTCCTGCACACTGTTATGAACTGAGGCAGCTTGGGAACATTGTCTCTCAACTGTGTTATAGAGTGTAGTACTACATTTCAGGGAAGTGTAAGGCTTTCCAAAGCTGCCGAACGTGTTTCTTTCTCTATTTCAATGGTATTCTGACTTGTATAACACACATTTACCACTCTAGTTTCCTTTAAGTAAAGAATAGAGGATTCATACAGTGTTTCATGTGATATTAACTCCCAATAAGGATTTCCCCGATCTTAGCTACCTTTTCTACACTAAGAACTGACTTGGAGAATCTCTTTGGGCTGTTCTAAACAAGTTCTCATCTGTTTACAGTCATTTTCTCTGAATTATCCATGTTTTCATGTAGTTTCCTATATTCTGCCTTCTGGTCCAAGTATAAGCTTTGCCCACTTTATCAAACAACTTCCTACACACTGTCATGAACTGAGGCAGCTTGGGAACATTGTCTCTTAACTGTGTTATAGAGTGTAGTACTACATTTCAGTGAAGTGTAAGGCTTTCCAAAGCTGCCGAACGTGTTTCTTTCTCTATTTCAATGGTATTCTGACTTGTATAACACACATATACCACTCTGGAGTCCTTTAAGTAAAGAATATAGGATTCATACAGTGTTTCATGTGATCTTAACTCGAATTAAGGATTTCCCTTATCTTAGCTACCTTTTCTACACTAAGAACTGACTTGGAGAATCTCTTTCAGCTGTTCTAAACGAGTTCTCATCTGTTTACAGTCATTTTCTCTGAATTATCCATGTTTTCATGTACTTTCCTATATTCTGCCTTCTGGTCCAAGTATAAGCTTTGCCCACTTTATCAAACAACTTCCTGCACACTGTTATGAACTGAGGCAGCTTGGGAACATTGTCTCTCAACTGTGTTATAGAGTGTAGTACTACATTTCAGTGAAGTGTAAGGCTTTCCAAAGCTGCCGAACGTGTTTCTTTCTCTATTTCAATGGTATTCTGACTTGTATAACACACATTTACCACTCTAGAGTCCTTTAGGGAAAGAATATAGGATTCATACAGTGTTTCATGTGATCTTAACTCGAATTAAGGATTTCCCTTATCTTAGCTACCTTTTCTACACTAAGAACTTACTTGGAGAATCTCTTTCAGGTGTTCTAAACGAGTTCTCAGCCGTTTACAGTCATTTTCTCTGAATTATCCATGTTTTCATGTAGTTTCCTGTATTCTGCCTTCTGGTCCAAGTATAAGCTTTGCCCACTTTATCAAACAACTTCCTACACACTGTTATGAACTGAGGCAGCTTGGGAACATTGTATCTCTACTGTGTTATAGAGTGTAGTACTACATTTCAGTGAAGTGTAAGGCTTTACAAAGCAGCCGAACGTGTTTCTTTCACTATTTCAATGGTATCCTGCCTTGTATAACACTCTTTTACCACTCTAGTCTACTTTAAGTAAAGAATATAGGATTCAAACACTGTTTCATGTCATATTAACTCGAATTAAGGATGACCCGGATCTTAGCTACCTTTTCTACACTAGGAACTTACTTGGAGAATCTCTTTGAGCTGTTCTAAACAAGTTCTCATCTGTTTACAGTCATTTTCTCTGAATTATCCATGGTTTCATGTAGTTTCCTATATTCTGCCTTCTGGTCCAAGTATAAGCTTTGCCCACTTTATCAAACAACTTCCTACACACTGTTATGAACTGAGGCAGCTTGGGAACATTGTCTCTCAACTGTGTTATAGAGTGTAGTACTACATTTCAGTGAAGTGTAAGGCTTTCCAAAGCTGCCGAACGTGTTTCTTTCTCTATTTCAATGGTATTCTGACTTGTAGAACACACATTTACCACTCTAGAGTCCTTTAAGTAAAGAATATAGGATTCATACAGTGTTTCATGTGATCTTAACTCGAATTAAGGATTTCCCTTATCTTAGCTACCTTTTCTACACTAAGAACTGACTTGGAGAATCTCTTTCAGCTGTTCTAAACGAGTTCTCATCTGTTTACAGTCATTTTCTCTGAATTATCCATGTTTTCATGTAGTTTCCTATATTCTGTCTTCTGGTTCATTTATAAGCTTTGCCCACTTTATCAAACAACTTCCTGCACACTGTTATGAACTGAGGCAGCTTGGGAACATTGTCTCTCAACTGTGTTATAGAGTGTATTACTACATTTCAGTGAAGTGTAGGGCTTTCCAAAGCTGCTGAACGTGTTTCTTTCTCTTTTTCAATGGTATTCTGACTTTTATAACACACATTTACCACTCTAGAGACCTTTAGGGAAAGAATATAGGTTTCATACAGTGTTTCATGTGATCTTAACTCGAATTAAGGATTTCCCTTATCTTAGCTACCTTTTCTACACTAAGAACTGACTTGGAGAATCTCTTTCAGCTGTTCTAAACGAGTTCTCATCTGTTTACAGTCATTTTCTCTGAATTATCCATGTTTTCATGTAGTTTCCTGTATTCTGCCTTCTGGTCCAAGTATAAGCTTTGCCCACTTTATCAAACAACTTCCTACACACTGTTATGAACTGAGGCAGCTTGGGAACATTGTCTCTCTACTGTGTTATAGAGTGTAGTACTACATTTCAGTGAAGTGTAAGGCTTTACAAAGCTGCCGAACGTGTTTCTTTCACTATTTCAATGGTATCCTGCCTTGTATAACACACTTTTACCACTCTAGTCTCCTTTAAGTAAAGAATATAGGATTCAAACACTGTTTCATGTCATATTAACTCGAATTAAGGATGTCCCGGATCTTAGCTACCTTTTCTACAATAGGAACTTACTTGGAGAATCTCTTTGAGCTGTTCTAAACAAGTTCTCATCAGTTTACAGTCATTTTCTCTGAATTATCCATGGTTTCATGTAGTTTCATATATTCTGCCTTCTGGTCCAAGTATAAGCTTTGCCCACTTTATCAAACAACTTCCTACACACTGTTATGAGCTGAGGCAGCTTGGGAACATTGTCTCTCAACTGTGTTATAGAGTGTAGTACTATATTTCAGTGAAGTGTAAGGCTTTCCAAAGCTACCGAACGTGTTTCTTTTTCTATTTCAATGGTATTCTGCCTTGTATAACACACATTTACCACTCTAGTTTCCTTTAAGTAAAGAATATAGGATTCATACAGTGTTTCATGTGATATTAACTCCCAATAAGGATTTCCCCGATCTTAGCTACCTTTTCTACACTAAGAACTGACTTGGAGAATCTCTTTGGGCTGTTCTAAACAAGTTCTCATCTGTTTACAGTCATTTTCTCTGAATTATCCATGTTTTCATGTAGTTTCCTATAATCTGCCTTCTGGTCCAAGTATAAGCTTTGCCCACTTTATCAAACAACTTCCTACACACTGTCATGAACTGAGGCAGCTTGGGAACATTGTCTCTCAACTGTGTTATAGAGTGTAGTACTACATTTCAGTGAAGTGTAAGGCTTTCCAAAGCTGCCGAACGTGTTTCTTTCTCTATTTCAATGGTATTCTGACTTGTAGAACACACATATACCACTCTGGAGTCCTTTAAGTAAAGAATATAGGATTCATACAGTGTTTCATGCGATCTTAACTCGAATTAAGGATTTCCCTTATCTTAGCTACCTTTTCTACACTAAGAACTGACTTGGAGAATCTCTTTCAGCTGTTCTAAACGAGTTCTCATCTGTTTACAGTCATTTTCTCTGAATTATCCATGTTTTCATGTAGTTTCCTATATTCTGCCTTCTGGTCCAAGTATAAGCTTTGCCCACTTTATCAAACAACTTCCTACACACTGTTATGAACTGAGGCAGCTTGGGAACATTGTCTCTCAACTGTGTTATAGAGTGTAGTACTACATTTCAGTGAAGTGTAAGGCTTTCCAAAGCTGCCGAACGTGTTTCTTTCTCTATTTCAATGGTATTTTGACTTGTATAACACACATTTACCACTCTAGAGTCCTTTAGGGAAAGAATATAGGATTCATACAGTGTTTCATGTGATCTTAACTCAAATTAAGGATTTCCCTTATCTTAGCTATCTTTTCTATACTAACAACTGACTTGGAGAATCTCTTTCAGCTGTTCTAAACGAGTTCTCATCTGTTTACAGTCATTTTCTCTGAATTATCCATGTTTTCATGTACTTTCCTATATTCTGCCTTCTGGTCCAAGTATAAGCTTTGCCCACTTTATCAAACAACTTCCTGCACACTATTATGAACTGAGGCAGCTTGGGAACATTGTCTCTCAACTG
Source organism: Pipistrellus hanaki (assembly GCF_964339955.1). Classification (NCBI taxonomy): domain Eukaryota; kingdom Metazoa; phylum Chordata; class Mammalia; order Chiroptera; family Vespertilionidae; genus Pipistrellus; species Pipistrellus hanaki. The sequence goes on along the minus strand of NW_028182279.1, from coordinate 323,448 downwards.
TGTTATAGAGTGTAGTACTACATTTCAGTGAAGTGTAAGGCTTTCCAAAGCTGCCGAACGTGTTTCTTTCTCTATTTCAATGGTTTTCTGACTTGTATAACACACATTTACCACTCTAGAGTCCTTTAAGTAAAGAATATAGGATTCATACAGTGTTTCATGTTATCTTAACTCGAATTAAGGATTTCCCTTATCTTAGCTACCTTTTCTACACTAAGAACTGACTTGGAGAATCTCTTTCAGCTGTACTAAACGAGTTCTCATCTGTTTACAGTCATTTTCTCTGAATTATCCATGTTTTCATGTAGTTTGCTATATTCTGCCTTCTGGTCCAAGTACAAGCTTTGCCCACTTTATCAAACAACTTCCTGCACACTGTTATGAACTGAGGCAGCTTGGGAACATTGTCTCTCAACTGTGTTATAGAGTGTAGTACTACATTTCAGTGAAGTGTAAGGCTTTCCAAAGCTGCCGAACGTGTTTCTTTCTCTATTTCAATGGTATTCTGACTTGTATAACACACATTTACCACTCTAGTTTCCTTTAAGTAAAGAATATAGGATTCATACAGTGTTTCATGTGATATTAACTCCCAATAAGGATTTCCCCGATCTTAGCTACCTTTTCTACACTAAGAACTGACTTGGAGAATCTCTTTGGGCTGTTCTAAACAAGTTCTCATCTGTTTACAGTCATTTTCTCTGAATTATCCATGGTTTCATGTAGTTTCATATATTCTGCCTTCTGGTCCAAGTATAAGCTTTGCCCACTTTATCAAACAACTTCCGACACACTGTTCTGAGCTGAGGCAGCTTGGGAACATTGTCTCTCAACTGTGTTATAGAGTGTAGTACTATATTTCAGTGAAGTGTAAGGCTTTCCAAAGCTACCGAACGTGTTTCTTTTTCTATTTCAATGGTATTCTGCCTTGTATAACACACATTTACCACTCTAGTTTCCTTTAAGTAAAGAATATAGGATTCATACAGTGTTTCATGTGATATTAACTCCCAATAAGGATTTCCCCGATCTTAGCTACCTTTTCTACACTAAGAACTGACTTGGAGAATCTCTTTCAGCTGTTCTAAACGAGTTCTCATCTGTTTACAGTCATTTTCTCTGAATTATCCATGTTTTCATGTACTTTCCTATATTCTGCCTTCTGGTCCAAGTATAAGCTTTGCCCACTTTATCAAACAACTTCCTGCACACTGTTATGAACTGAGGCAGCTTGGGAACATTGTCTCTCAACTGTGTTATAGAGTGTAGTACTACATTTCAGTGAAGTGTAAGGCTTTCCAAAGCTGCCGAACGTGTTTCTTTCTCTATTTCAATGGTATTCTGACTTGTATAACACACATTTACCACTCTAGAGTCCTTTAGGGAAAGAATATAGGATTCATACAGTGTTTCATGTGATCTTACCTCGAATTAAGGATTTCCCTTATCTTAGCTACCTTTTCTACACTAAGAACTGACTTGGAGAATCTCTTTCAGCTGTTCTAAACGAGTTCTCAGCTGTTTACAGTCATTTTCTCTGAATTATCCATGTTTTCATGTAGTTTCCTGTATTCTGCCTTCTGGTCCAAGTATAAGCTTTGCCCACTTTATCAAACAACTTCCTACACACTGTTATGAACTGAGGCAGCTTGGGAACATTGTATCTCTACTGTGTTATAGAGTGTAGTACTACATTTCAGTGAAGTGTAAGGCTTTACAAAGCTGCCGAACGTGTTTCTTTCACTATTTCAATGGTATCCTGCCTTGTATAACACTCTTTTACCACTCTAGTCTACTTTAAGTAAAGAATATAGGATTCAAACACTGTTTCATGTCATATTAACTCGAATTAAGGATGACCCGGATCTTAGCTACCTTTTCTACACTAGGAACTTACTTGGAGAATCTCTTTGAGCTGTTCTAAACAAGTTCTCATCTGTTTACAGTCATTTTCTCTGAATTATCCATGGTTTCATGTAGTTTCCTATATTCTGCCTTCTGGTCCAAGTATAAGCTTTGCCCACTTTATCAAACAACTTCCTACACACTGTTATGAGCTGAGGCAGCTTGGGAACATTGTCTCTCAACTGTGTTAAAGAGTGTAGTACTATATTTCAGTGAAGTGTAAGGCTTTCCAAAGCTGCCGAACTTGTTTCTTTCTCTATTTCAATGGTATTCTGACTTGTATAACACACATTTACCACTCTAGAGTCCTTTAAGTAAAGAATATAGGATTCATACAGTGTTTCATGTTATCTTAACTCGAATTAAGGATTTCCCTTATCTTAGCTACCTTTTCTACACTAAGAACTGACTTGGAGAATCTCTTTGGGCTGTTCTAAACAAGTTCTCATCTGTTTACAGTCATTTTCTCTGAATTATCCATGTTTTCATGTAGTTTCCTATATTCTGCCTTCTAGTCCAAGTATAAGCTTTGCCCACTTTATCAAACAACTTCCTACACACTGTCATGAACTGAGGCAGCTTGGGAACATTGTCTCTCAACTGTGTTATAGAGTGTAGTACTACATTTCAGTGAAGTGTAAGGCTTTCCAAAGCTGCCGAACGTGTTTCTTTCTCTATTTCAATGGTATTCTGACTTGTATAACACACATATACCACTCTGGAGTCCTTTAAGTAAAGAATATAGGATTCATACAGTGTTTCATGTGATCTTAACTCGAATTAAGGATTTCCCTTATCTTAGCTACCTTTTCTACACTAAGAACTGACTTGGAGAATCTCTTTCAGCTGTTCTAAACGAGTTCTCATCTGTTTACAGTCATTTTCTCTGAATTATCCATGTTTTCATGTAGTTTCCTATATTCTGCCTTCTGGTCCAGGTATAAGCTTTGCCCACTTTATCAAAAAACTTCCTACACACTGTTATGAACTGAGGCAGCTTGGGAACATTGTCTCTCAACTGTGTTATAGAGTGTAGTACTACATTTCAGTAAAGTGTAAGGCTTTCCAAAGCTGCCGAACGTGTTTCTTTCTCTATTTCAATGGTATTCTGACTTGTATAACACACATATACCACTCTTGAGTCCTTTAAGTAAAGAATATAGGATTCATACAGTGTTTCATGTGATCTTAACTCAAATTAAGGATTTCCCTTATCTTAGCTACCTTTTCTATACTAACTACTGACTTGGAGAATCTCTTTCAGCTGTTCTAAACGAGTTCTCATCTGTTTACAGTCATTTTCTCTGAATTATCCATGTTTTCATGTAGTTTCCTATATTCTGCCTTCTGGTCCAAGTATAAGCTTTGCCCACTTTATCAAACAACTTCCTGCACACTGTTATGAACTGAGGCAGCTTGGGAACATTGTCTCTCAACTGTGTTATAGAGTGTAGTACTACATTTCAGTGAAGTGTAAGGCTTTCCAAAGCTGCCGAACGTGTTTCTTTCTCTATTTCAATGGTATTCTGACTTGTATAACACACATTTACCACTCTAGAGTCCTTTAGGGAAAGAATATAGGATTCATACAGTGTTTCATGTGATCTTAACTCGAATTAAGGATTTCCCTTATCTTAGCTACCTTTTCTACACTAAGAACTGACTTGGAGAATCTCTTTCAGCTGTTCTAAACCAGTTCTCATCTGTTTACAGTCATTTTCTCTGAATTACACATGTTTTCATGTAGTTTCCTATATTCTGCCTTCTGGTCCAAGTATAAGCTTTGCCCACTTTATCAAACAACTTCCTACACACTGTTATGAACTGAGGCAGCTTGGGAACATTGTCTCTCAACTGTGTTATAGAGTGTAGTACTACATTTCAGTGAAGTGTAAGGCTTTCCAAAGCTGCCGAACGTGTTTCTTTCTCTATTTCAATGGTATTCTGACTTATATAACACACATATACCACTCTGGAGTCCTTTAAGTAAAGAATATAGGATTCATACAGTGTTTCATGTGATCTTAACTCGAATTAAGGATTTCCCTTATCTTAGCTACCTTTTCTACACTAAGAACTGACTTGGAGAATCTCTTTCAGCTGTTCTAAACGAGTTCTCATCTGTTTACAGTCATTTTCTCTGAATTATCCATGTTTTCATGTACTTTCCTATATTCTGCCTTCTGGTCCAAGTATAAGCTTTGCCCACTTTATCAAACAACTTCCTGCACACTGTTATGAACTGAGGCAGCTTGGGAACATTGTCTCTCAACTGTGTTATAGAGTGTAGTACTACATTTCAGTGAAGTGTAAGGCTTTCCAAAGCTGCCGAACGTGTTTCTTTCTCTATTTCAATGGTATTCTGACTTGTATAACACACATTTACCACTCTAGAGTCCTTTAGGGAAAGAATATAGGATTCATACAGTGTTTCATGTGATCTTAACTCGAATTAAGGATTTCCCTTATCTTACCTACCTTTTCTACACTAAGAACTGACTTGGAGAATCTCTTTCAGCTGTTCTAAACGAGTTCTCAGCTGTTTACAGTCATTTTCTCTGAATTATCCATGTTTTCATGTAGTTTCCTGTATTCTGCCTTCTGGTCCAAGTATAAGCTTTGCCCACTTTATCAAACAACTTCCTACACACTGTTATGAACTGAGGCAGCTTGGGAACATTGTATCTCTACTGTGTTATAGAGTGTAGTACTACATTTCAGTGAAGTGTAAGGCTTTACAAAGCTGCCGAACGTGTTTCTTTCACTATTTCAATGGTATCCTGCCTTGTATAACACTCTTTTACCACTCTAGTCTACTTTAAGTAAAGAATATAGGATTCAAACACTGTTTCATGTCATATTAACTCGAATTAAGGATGACCCGGATCTTAGCTACCTTTTCTACACTAGGAATTACTTGGAGAATCTCTTTGAGCTGTTCTAAACAAGTTCTCATCTGTTTACAGTCATTTTCTCTGAATTATCCATGGTTTCATGTAGTTTCCTATGTTCTGCCTTCTGGTCCAAGTATAAGCTTTGCCCACTTTATCAAACAACTTCCTACACACTGTTATGAGCTGAGGCAGCTTGGGAACATTGTCTCTCAACTGTGTTATAGAGTGTAGTACTATATTTCAGTGAAGTGTAAGGCTTTCCAAAGCTGCCGAACGTGTTTCTTTCTCTATTTCAATGGTATTCTGACTTGTATAACACACATTTACCACTCTAGAGTCCTTTAAGTAAAGAATATAGGATTCATACAGTGTTTCATGTTATCTTAACTCGAATTAAGGATTTCCCTTATCTTAGCTACCTTTTCTACACTAAGAACTGACTTGGAGAATCTCTTTCAGCTGTACTAAACTAGTTCTCATCTGTTTACAGTCATTTTCTCTGAATTATCCATGTTTTCATGTACTTTCCTATATTCTGCCTTCTGGTCCAAGTATAAGCTTTGCCCACTTTATCAAACAACTTCCTGCACACTGTTATGAACTGAGGCAGCTTGGGAACATTGTCTCTCAACTGTGTTATAGAGTGTAGTACTACATTTCAGTGAAGTGTAAGGCTTTCCAAAGCTGCCGAACGTGTTTCTTTCTCTATTTCAATGGTATTCTGACTTGTATAACACACATTTACCACTCTAGTTTCCTTTAAGTAAAGAATATAGGATTCATACAGTGTTTCATGTGATATTAACTCCCAATAAGGATTTCCCCGATCTTAGCTACCTTTTCTACACTAAGAACTGACTTAGAGAATCTCTTTGGGCTGTTCTAAACAAGTTCTCATCTGTTTACAGTCATTTTCTCTGAATTATCCATGTTTTCATGTAGTTTCCTATATTCTGCCTTCTGGTCCAAGTATAAGCTTTGCCCACTTTATCAAACAACTTCCTACACACTGTCATGAACTGAGGCAGCTTGGGAACATTGTATCTCTACTGTGTTATAGAGTGTAGTACTACATTTCAGTGAAGTGTAAGGCTTTACAAAGCTGCCGAACGTGTTTCTTTCACTATTTCAATGGTATCCTGCCTTGTATAACACTCTTTTACCACTCTAGTCTACTTTAAGTAAAGAATATAGGATTCAAACACTGTTTCATGTCATATTAACTCGAATTAAGGATGACCCGGATCTTAGCTACCTTTTCTACACTAGGAACTTACTTGGAGAATCTCTTTGAGCTGTTCTAAACAAGTTCTCATCTGTTTACAGTCATTTTCTCTGAATTATCCATGGTTTCATGTAGTTTCCTATATTCTGCCTTCTGGTCCAAGTATAAGCTTTGCCCACTTTATCAAACAACTTCCTACACACTGTTATGAGCTGAGGCAGCTTGGGAACATTGTCTCTCAACTGTGTTATAGAGTGTAGTACTATATTTCAGTGAAGTGTAAGGCTTTCCAAAGCTGCCGAACGTGTTTCTTTCTCTATTTCAATGGTATTCTGACTTGTATAACACACATTTACCACTCTAGAGTCCTTTAAGTAAAGAATATAGGATTCATACAGTGTTTCATGTTATCTTAACTCGAATTAAGGATTTCCCTTATCTTAGCTACCTTTTCTACACTAAGAACTGACTTGGAGAATCTCTTTCAGCTGTACTAAACGAGTTCTCATCTGTTTACAGTCATATTCTCTGAATTATCCATGTTTTCATGTACTTTCCTATATTCTGCCTTCTGGTCCAAGTATAAGCTTTGCCCACTTTATCAAACAACTTCCTGCACACTGTTATGAACTGAGGCAGCTTGGGAAAATTGTCTCTCAACTGTGTTATAGAGTGTAGTACTACATTTCAGTGAAGTGTAAGGCTTTCCAAAGCTGCCGAAAGTGTTTCTTTCTCTATTTCAATGGTATTCTGACTTGTATAACACACATTTACCACTCTAGTTTCCTTTAAGTAAAGAATATAGGATTCATACAGTGTTTCATGTGATATTAACTCCCAATAAGGATTTCCCCGATCTTAGCTACCTTTTCTACACTAAGAACTGACTTGGAGAATCTCTTTGGGCTGTTCTAAACAAGTTCTCATCTGTTTACAGTCATTTTCTCTGAATTATCCATGTTTTCATGTAGTTTCCTATATTCTGCCTTCTGGTCCAAGTATAAGCTTTGCCCACTTTATCAAACAACTTCCTACACACTGTCATGAACTGAGGCAGCTTGGGAACATTGTCTCTCAACTGTGTTATAGAGTGTAGTACTACATTTCAGTGAAGCGTAAGGCTTTCCAAAGCTGCCGAACGTGTTTCTTTCTCTATTTCAATGGTATTCTGACTTGTATAACACACATTTACCACTCTAGTTTCCTTTAAGTAAAGAATATAGGATTCATACAGTGTTTCATGTGATATTAACTCCCAATAAGGATTTCCCCGATCTTAGCTACCTTTTCTACACTAAGAACTGACTTAGAGAATCTCTTTGGGCTGTTCTAAACAAGTTCTCATCTGTTTACAGTCATTTTCTCTGAATTATCCATGTTTTCATGTAGTTTCCTATATTCTGCCTTCTGGTCCAAGTATAAGCTTTGCCCACTTTATCAAACAACTTCCTACACACTGTCATGAACTGAGGCAGCTTGGGAACATTGTCTCTCAACTGTGTTATAGAGTGTAGTACTACATTTCAGTGAAGTGTAAGTCTTTCCAAAGCTGCTGAACGTGTTTCTTTCTCTATTTCAATGGTATTCTGACTTGTATAACACACATATACCACTCTGGAGTCCTTTAAGTAAAGAATATAGGATTCATACAGTGTTTCATGTGATCTTAACTCGAATTAAGGATTTCCCTTATCTTAGCTACCTTTTCTACACTAAGAACTGACTTGGAGAATCTCTTTCAGCTGTTCTAAACGAGTTCTCATCTGTTTACAGTCATTTTCTCTGAATTATCCATGTTTTCATGTACTTTCCTATATTCTGCCTTCTGGTCCAAGTATAAGCTTTGCCCACTTTATCAAACAACTTCCTGCACACTGTTATGAACTGAGGCAGCTTGGGAACATTGTCTCTCAACTGTGTTATAGAGTGTAGTACTACATTTCAGTGAAGTGTAAGGCTTTCCAAAGCTGCCAAAAGTGTTTCTTTCTCTATTTCAATGGTATTCTGACTTGTATAACACACATTTCCCACTCTAGAGTCCTTTAGGGAAAGAATATAGGATTCATACAGTGTTTCATGTGATCTTAACTCGAATTAAGGATTTCCCTTATCTTAGCTACCTTTTCTACACTAAGAACTGACTTGGAGAATCTCTTTCAGCTGTTCTAAACGAGTTCTCAGCTGTTTACAGTCATTTTCTCTGAATTATCCATGTTTTCATGTAGTTTCCTGTATTCTGCCTTCTGGTCCAAGTATAAGCTTTGCCCACTTTATCAAACAACTTCCTACACACTGTTATGAACTGAGGCAGCTTGGGAACATTGTATCTCTACTGTGTTATAGAGTGTAGTACTACATTTCAGTGAAGCGTAAGGCTTTCCAAAGCTGCCGAAAGTGTTTCTTTCTCTATTTCAATGGTATTCTGACTTGTATAACACACATTTACCACTCTAGTTTCCTTTAAGTAAAGAATATAGGATTCATACAGTGTTTCATGTGATATTAACTCCCAATAAGGATTTCCCCGATCTTAGCTACCTTTTCTACACTAAGAACTGACTTAGAGAATCTCTTTGGGCTGTTCTAAACAAGTTCTCATCTGTTTACAGTCATTTTCTCTGAATTATCCATGTTTTCATGTAGTTTCCTATATTCTGCCTTCTGGTCCAAGTATAAGCTTTGCCCACTTTATCAAACAACTTCCTACACACTGTCATGAACTGAGGCAGCTTGGGAACATTGTCTCTCAACTGTGTTATAGAGTGTAGTACTACATTTCAGTGAAGTGTAAGTCTTTCCAAAGCTGCTGAACGTGTTTCTTTCTCTATTTCAATGGTATTCTGACTTGTATAACACACATATACCACTCTGGAGTCCTTTAAGTAAAGAATATAGGATTCATACAGTGTTTCATGTGATCTTAACTCGAATTAAGGATTTCCCTTATCTTAGCTACCTTTTCTACACTAAGAACTGACTTGGAGAATCTCTTTCAGCTGTTCTAAACGAGTTCTCATCTGTTTACAGTCATTTTCTCTGAATTATCCATGTTTTCATGTACTTTCCTATATTCTGCCTTCTGGTCCAAGTATAAGCTTTGCCCACTTTATCAAACAACTTCCTGCACACTGTTATGAACTGAGGCAGCTTGGGAACATTGTCTCTCAACTGTGTTATAGAGTGTAGTACTACATTTCAGTGAAGTGTAAGGCTTTCCAAAGCTGCCAAAAGTGTTTCTTTCTCTATTTCAATGGTATTCTGACTTGTATAACACACATTTCCCACTCTAGAGTCCTTTAGGGAAAGAATATAGGATTCATACAGTGTTTCATGTGATCTTAACTCGAATTAAGGATTTCCCTTATCTTAGCTACCTTTTCTACACTAAGAACTGACTTGGAGAATCTCTTTCAGCTGTTCTAAACGAGTTCTCAGCTGTTTACAGTCATTTTCTCTGAATTATCCATGTTTTCATGTAGTTTCCTGTATTCTGCCTTCTGGTCCAAGTATAAGCTTTGCCCACTTTATCAAACAACTTCCTACACACTGTTATGAACTGAGGCAGCTTGGGAACATTGTATCTCTACTGTGTTATTGAGTGTAGTACTACATTTCAGTGAAGTGTAAGGCTTTACAAAGCTGCCGAACGTGTTTCTTTCACTATTTCAATGGTATCCTGCCTTGTATAACACTCTTTTACCACTCTAGTCTACTTTAAGTAAAGAATATAGGATTCAAACACTGTTTCATGTCATATTAACTCGAATTAAGGATGACCCGGATCTTAGCTACCTTTTCTACACTAGGAACTTACTTGGAGAATCTCTTTGAGCTGTTCTAAACAAGTTCTCATCTGTTTACAGTCATTTTCTCTGAATTATCCATGGTTTCATGTAGTTTCCTATATTCTGCCTTCTGGTCCAAGTATAAGCTTTGCCCACTTTATCAAATAACTTCATACACACTGTTATGAGCTGAGGCAGCTTGGGAACATTGTCTCTCAACTGTGTTATAGAGTGTAGTACTATATTTCAGTGAAGTGTAAGGCTTTCCAAAGCTACCGAACGTGTTTCTTTTTCTATTTCAATGGTATTCTGCCTTGTATAACACACATTTACCACTCTAGTTTCCTTTAAGTAAAGAATATAGGATTCATACAGTGTTTCATGTGATATTAACTCCCAATAAGGATTTCCCCGATCTTAGCTACCTTTTCTACACTAAGAACTGACTTGGAGAATCTCTTTGGGCTGTTCTAAACAAGTTCTCATCTGTTTACAGTCATTTTCTCTGAATTATCCATGTTTTCATGTAGTTTCCTATATTCTGCCTTCTAGTCCAAGTATAAGCTTTGCCCACTTTATCAAACAACTTCCTACACACTGTCATGAACTGAGGCAGTTTGGGAACATTGTCTCTCAACTGTGTTATAGAGTGTAGTACTACATTTCAGTGAAGTGTAAGGCTTTCCAAAGCTGCCGAACGTGTTTCTTTCTCTATTTCAATGGTATTCTGACTTGTATAACACACATATACCACTCTGGAGTCCTTTAAGTAAAGAATATAGGATTCATACAGTGTTTCATGTGATCTTAACTCGAATTAAGGATTTCCCTTATCTTAGCTACCTTTTCTACACTAAGAACTGACTTGGAGAATCTCTTTCAGCTGTTCTAAACGAGTTCTCATCTGTTTACAGTCATTTTCTCTGAATTATCCATGTTTTCATGTAGTTTCCTATATTCTGCCTTCTGATCCAAGTATAAGCTTTGCCCACTTTATCAAACAACTTCCTACACACTGTTATGAACTGAGGCAGCTTGGGAACATTGTCTCTCAACTGTGTTATAGAGTGTAGTACTACATTTCAGTGAAGTGTAAGGCTTTCCAAAGCTGCCGAACGTGTTTTTTTCTCTATTTCAATGGTATTCTGACTTGTATAACACACATATACCACTCTTGAGTCCTTTAAGTAAAGAATATAGGATTCATACAGTGTTTCATGTGATCTTAACTCAAATTAAGGATTTCCCTTATCTTAGCTACCTTTTCTATACTAACAACTGACTTGGAGAATCTCTTTCAGCTGTTCTAAACGAGTTCTCATCTGTTTACAGTCATTTTCTCTGAATTATCCATGTTTTCATGTACTTTCCTATATTCTGCCTTCTGGTCCAAGTATAAGCTTTGCCCACTTTATCAAACAACTTCCTGCACACTGTTATGAACTGAGGCAGCTTGGGAACATTGTCTCTCAACTGTGTTATAGAGTGTAGTACTACATTTCAGTGAAGTGTAAGGCTTTCCAAAGCTGCCGAACGTGTTTCTTTCTCTATTTCAATGGTATTCTGACTTGTATAACACACATTTAACACTCTAGAGTCCTTTAGGGAAAGAATATAGGATTCATACAGTGTTTCATGTGATCTTAACTCGAATTAAGGATTTCCCTTATCTTAGCTACCTTTTCTACACTAAGAACTGACTTGGAGAATCTCTTTCAGCTGTTCTAAACCAGTTCTCATCTGTTTACAGTCATTTTCTCTGAATTACCCATGTTTTCATGTAGTTTCCTATATTCTGCCTTCTGGTCCAAGTATAAGCTTTGCCCACTTTATCAAACAACTTCCTGCACACTGTTATGAACTGAGGCAGCTTGGGAACATTGTCTCTCAACTGTGTTATAGAGTGTAGTACTACATTTCAGTGAAGTGTAAGGCTTTCCAAAGCTGCCGAACGTGTTTCTTTCTCTATTTCAATGGTATTCTGACTTGTATAACACACATTTACCACTCTAGTTTCCTTTAAGTAAAGAATATAGGATTCATACAGTGTTTCATGTGATATTAACTCCCAATAAGGATTTCCCCGATCTTAGCTACCTTTTCTACACTAAGAACTGACTTGGAGAATCTCTTTGGGCTGTTCTAAACAAGTTCTCATCTGTTTACAGTCATTTTCTCTGAATTATCCATGTTTTCATGTACTTTCCTATATTCTGCCTTCTGGTCCAAGTATAAGCTTTGCCCACTTTATCAAACAACTTCCTGCACACTGTTATGAACTGAGGCAGCTTGGGAACATTGTCTCTCAACTGTGTTATAGAGTGTAGTACTACATTTCAGGTAAGTGTAAGGCTTTCCAAAGCTGCCGAACGTGTTTCTTTCTCTATTTCAATGGTATTCTGACTTGTATAACACACATTTACCACTCTAGTTTCCTTTAAGTAAAGAATATAGGATTCATACAGTGTTTCATGTGATATTAACTCCCAATAAGGATTTCCCCGATCTTAGCTACCTTTTCTACACTAAGAACTGACTTGGAGAATCTCTTTGGGCTGTTCTAAACAAGTTCTCATCTGTTTACAGTCATTTTCTCTGAATTATCCATGTTTTCATGTAGTTTCCTATATTCTGCCTTCTGGTCCAAGTATAAGCTTTGCCCACTTTATCAAACAACTTCCTACACACTGTCATGAACTGAGGCAGCTTGGGAACATTGTCTCTCAACTGTGTTATAGAGTGTAGTACTACATTTCAGTGAAGTGTAAGGCTTTCCAAAGCTGCCGAACGTGTTTCTTTCTCTATTTCAATGGTATTCTGACTTGTATAACACACATTTACCACTCTAGAGTCCTTTAGGGAAAGAATATGGGATTCATACAGTGTTTCACGTGATCTTAACTCGAATTAAGGATTTCCCTTATCTTAGCTACCTTTTCTACACTAAGAACTGACTTGGAGAATCTCTTTCAGCTGTTCTAAACGAGTTCTCAGCTGTTTACAGTCATTTTCTCTGAATTATCCATGTTTTCATGTAGTTTCCTGTATTCTGCCTTCTGGTCCAAGTATAAGCTTTGCCCACTTTATCAAACAACTTCCTACACACTGTTATGAACTGAGGCAGCTTGGGAACATTGTATCTCTACTGTGTTATAGAGTGTAGTACTACATTTCAGTGAAGTGTAAGGCTTTACAAAGCTGCCGAACGTGTTTCTTTCACTATTTCAATGTTATCCTGCCTTGTATAACACTCTTTTACCACTCTAGTCTACTTTAAGTAAAGAATATAGGATTCAAACACTGTTTCATGTCATATTAACTCGAATTAAGGATGACCCGGATCTTAGCTACCTTTTCTACCCTAGGAACTTACTTGGAGAATCTCTTTGAGCTGTTCTAAACAAGTTCTCATCTGTTTACAGTCATTTTCTCTGAATTATCCATGGTTTCATGTAGTTTCCTATATTCTGCCTTCTGGTCTAAGTATAAGCTTTGCCCACTTTATCAAACAACTTCCTACACACTGTTATGAGCTGAGGCAGCTTGGGAACATTGTCTCTCAACTGTGTTATAGAGTGTAGTACTATATTTCAGTGAAGTGTAAGGCTTTCCAAAGCTACCGAACGTGTTTCTTTTTCTATTTCAATGGTATTCTGCCTTGTATAACACACATTTACCACTCTAGTTTCCTTTAAGTAAAGAATATAGGATTCATACAGTGTTTCATGTGATATTAACTCCCAATAAGGATTTCCCCGATCCTAGCTACCTTTTCTACACTAAGAACTGACTTGGAGAATCTCTTTGGGCTGTTCTAAACAAGTTCTCATCTGTTTACAGTCATTTTCTCTGAATTATCCATGTTTTCATGTAGTTTCCTATATTCTGCCTTCTGGTCCAAGTATAAGCTTTGCCCACTTTATCAAACAACTTCCTACACACTGTCATGAACTGAGGCAGCTTGGGAACATTGTCTCTCAACTGTGTTATAGAGTGTAGTACTACATTTCAGTGAAGTGTAAGGCTTTCCAAAGCTGCCGAACATGTTTCTTTCTCTATTTCAATGGTATTCTGACTTGTATAACACACATATACCACTCTGGAGTCCTTTAAGTAAAGAATATAGGATTCATACAGTGTTTCATGTGATCTTAACTCGAATTAAGGATTTCCCTTATCTTAGCTACCTTTTCTACACTAAGAACTGACTTGGAGAATCTCTTTCAGCTGTTCTAAACGAGTTCTCATCTGTTTACAGTCATTTTCTCTGAATTATCCATGTTTTCATGTACTTTCCTATATTCTGCCTTCTGGTCCAAGTATAAGCTTTGCCCACTTTATCAAACAACTTCCTACACACTGTCATGAACTGAGGCAGCTTGGGAACATTGTCTCTCAACTGTGTTATAGAGTGTAGTACTACATTTCAGTGAAGTGTAAGGCTTTCCAAAGCTGCCGAACGTGTTTCTTTCTCTATTTCAATGGTATTCTGACTTGTATAACACACATTTACCACTCTAGAGTCCTTTAAGTAAAGAATATAGGATTCATACAGTGTTTCATGTTATCTTAACTCGAATTAAGGATTTCCCTTATCTTAGCTACCTTTTCTACACTAAGAACTGACTTGGAGAATCTCTTTCAGCTGTACTAATCGAGTTCTCATCTGTTTACAGTCATTTTCTCTGAATTATCCATGTTTTCATGTACTTTCCTATATTCTGCCTTCTGGTCCAAGTATAAGCTTTGCCCACTTTATCAAACAACTTCCTACACACTGTCATGAACTGAGGCAGCTTGGGAACATTGTCTCTCAACTGTGTTATAGAGTGTAGTACTACATTTCAGTGAAGTGTAAGGCTTTCCAAAGCTGCCGAACGTGTTTCTTTCTCTATTTCAATGGTATTCTGACTTGTATAACACACATTTACCACTCTAGAGTCCTTTAGGGAAAGAATATAGGATTCATACAGTGTTTCATGTGATCTTAACTCGAATTAAGGATTTCCCTTATCTTAGCTACCTTTTCTACACTAAGAACTGACTTGGAGAATCTCTTTTAGCTGTTCTAAACGAGTTCTCAGCTGTTTACAGTCATTTTCTCTGAATTATCCATGTTTTCATGTAGTTTCCTGTATTCTGCCTTCTGGTCCAAGTATAAGCTTTGCCCACTTTATCAAACAACTTCCTACACACTGTTATGAACTGAGGCAGCTTGGGAACATTGTATCTCTACTGTGTTATAGAGTGTAGTACTACATTTCAGTGAAGTGTAAGGCTTTACAAAGCTGCCGAACGTGTTTCTTTCACTATTTCAATGGTATCCTGCCTTGTATAACACTCTTTTACCACTCTAGTCTACTTTAAGTAAAGAATATAGGATTCAAACACTGTTTCATGTCATATTAACTCGAATTAAGGATGACCCGGATCTTAGCTACCTTTTCTACACTAGGAACTTACTTGGAGAATCTCTTTGAGCTGTTCTAAACAAGTTCTCATCTGTTTACAGTCATTTTCTCTGAATTATCCATGGTTTCATGTAGTTTCCTATATTCTGCCTTCTGGTCCAAGTATAAGCTTTGCCCACTTTATCAAACAACTTCCTACACACTGTTATGAGCTGAGGCAGCTTGGGAACATTGTCTCTCAACTGTGTTATAGAGTGTAGTACTATATTTCAGTGAAGTGTAAGGCTTTCCAAAGCTGCCGAACGTGTTTCTTTTTCAATTTCAATGGTATTCTGACTTGTATAACACACATTTACCACTCTAGAGTCCTTTAAGTAAAGAATATAGGATTCATACAGTGTTTCATGTTATCTTAACTCGAATTAAGGATTTCCCTTATCTTAGCTACCTTTTCTACACTAAGAACTGACTTGGAGAATCTCTTTCAGCTGTTCTAAACGAGTTCTCATCTGTTTACAGTCATTTTCTCTGAATTATCCATGTTTTCATGTACTTTCCTATATTCTGCCTTCTGGTCCAAGTATAAGCTTTGCCCACTTTATCAAACAACTTCCTGCACACTGTTATGAACTGAGGCAGCTTGGGAACATTGTCTCTCAACTGTGTTATAGAGTGTAGTACTACATTTCAGTGAAGTGTAAGGCTTTCCAAAGCTACCGAACGTGTTTCTTTCTCTATTTCAATGGTATTCTGACTTGTATAACACACATTTACCACTCTAGAGTCCTTTAGGGAAAGAATATAGGATTCATACAGTGTTTCATGTGATCTTAACTCGAATTAAGGATTTCCCTTATCTTAGCTACCTTTTCTACACTAAGAACTGACTTGGAGAATCTCTTTCAGCTGTTCTAAACCAGTTCTCATCTGTTTACAGTCATTTTCTCTGAATTATCCATGTTTTCATGTAGTTTCCTATATTCTGCCTTCTGGTCCAAGTATACGCTTTGCCCACTTTATCAAAAAACTTCCTACACACTGTTATGAACTGAGGCAGCTTGGGAACATTGTCTCTCAACTGTGTTATAGAGTGTAGTACTACATTTCAGTGAAGTGTAAGGCTTTCCAAAGCTGCCGAACGTGTTTCTTTCTCTATTTCAATGGTATTCTGACTTGTATAACACACATTTACCACTCTAGAGTCCTTTAAGTAAAGAATATAGGATTCATACAGTGTTTCATGTGATCTTAACTCGAATTAAGGATTTCCCTTATCTTAGCTACCTTTTCTACACTAAGAACTGACTTGGAGAATCTCTTTCAGCTGTTCTAAACAAGTTCTCATCTGTTTACAGTCATTTTCTCTGAATTATCCATGTTTTCATGTAGTTTCCTATATTCTGCCTTCTGGTTCAATTATAAGCTTTGCCCACTTTATCAAACAACTTCCTGCACACTGTTATGAACTGAGGCAGCTTGGGAACATTGTCTCTCAACTGTGTTATAGAGTGTAGTACTACATTTCAGGGAAGTGTAAGGCTTTCCAAAGCTGCTGAACGTGTTTCTTTCTCTATTTCAATTATATTCTGATTTGTATAACACACATTTACCACTCTAGAGTCCTTTAGGGAAAGAATATAGGATTCATACAGTGTTTCATGTGATCTTAACTCGAATTAAGGATGTCCCGGATCTTAGCTATCTTTTCTACACTAAGAACTTACTTGGAGAATCTCTTTGAGCTGTTCTAAACAAGTTCTCATCTGTTTACAGTCATTTTCTCTGAATTATCCATGGTTTCATGTAGTTTCCTATATTCTGCCTTCTGGTCCAAGTATAAGCTTTGCCCACTCTATCAAACAACTTCCTACACACTGTTATGAACTGATGCAGCTCGGGAACATTGTCTCTCAACTGTGTTAAAGAGTGTAGTACTATATTTCAGTGAAGTGTAAGGCTTTCCAAAGCTGCCGAACGTGTTTCTTTCTCTATTTCAATGGTATTCTGACTTCTATAACACACATATACCACTCTGGAGTCCTTGAAGTAAAGAATATAGGATTCATACAGTGTTTCATGTGATCTTAACTCGAATTAAGGATTTCCCTTATCTTAGCTACCTTTTCTACACTAAGAACTGACTTGGAGAATCTCTTTCAGCTGTTCTAAACGAGTTCTCATCTGTTTACAGTCATTTTCTCTGAATTATCCATGTTTTCAGGTAGTTTCCTATATTCTGCCTTCTGGTCCAAGTATAAGCTTTGCCCACTTTATCAAACAACTTCCTGCACACTGTTATGAACTGAGGCAGCTTGGGAACATTGTCTCTCAACTGTGTTATAGAGTGTAGTACTACATTTCAGTGAAGTGTAAGGCTTTCCAAAGCTGCCGAACGTGTTTCTTTCTCTATTTCAATGGTATTTTGACTTGTATAACACACATATACCACTCTAGAGTCCTTTAAGTAAAGAATATAGGATTCATACAGTGTTTCATGTGATCTTAACTCGAATTAAGGATTTCCCTTATCTTAGCTACCTTTTCTACACTAAGAACTGACTTGGAGAATCTCTTTGAGCTGTTCTAAACGAGTTCTCATCTGTTTACAGTCATTTTCTCGGAATTATCCATGTTTTCATGTAGTTTCCTATATTCTGCCTTCTGGTCCAAGTATAAGCTTTGCCCACTTTATCAAACAACTTCCTACACACTGTTATGAACTGAGGCAGCTTGGGAACATTGTCTCTCAACTGTGTTATAGAGTGTAGTACTACATTTCAGTGAAGTGTAAGGCTTTCCAAAGCTGCCGAACGTGTTTCTTTCACTATTTCAATGGTATCCTGCCTTGTATAACACACTTTTAGCACTCTAGTCTCCTTTAAGTAAAGAATATAGGATTCAAACACAGTTTCATGTCATATTAACTCGAATTAAGGATGTCCCGGATCTTAGCTATCTTTTCTACACTAAGAACTTACTTGGAGAATCTCTTTGAGCTGTTCTAAACAAGTTCTCATCTGTTTACAGTCATTTTCTCTGAATTATCCATGGTTTCATGTAGTTTCCTATATTCTGCCTTCTGGTCCAAGTATAAGCTTTGCCCACTTTATCAAACAACTTCCTACACACTGTTATGAACTGATGCAGCACGGGAACATTGTCTCTCAACTGTGTTATAGAGTGTAGTACTTTATTTCAGTGAAGTGTAAGGCTTTCCAAAGCTACCGAACATGTTTCTTTTTCTATTTCAATGGTATTCTGCCTTGTATAACACACATTTACCACTCTAGTCTCCTTTAAGTAAAGAATATAGGATTCATACAGTGTTTCATGTGATATTAACTCCAAATAAGGATTTCCCTGATCTTAGCTACCTTTTCTACACTAAGAACTGACTTGGAGAATCTCTTTGAGCTGTTCTAAACAAGTTCTCATCTGTTTACAGTCATTTTCTCTGAATTATCCATGTTTTCATGTAGTTTCCTATATTCTGCCTTCTGGTCCAAGTATAAGCTTTGCCCACTTTATCAAACAACTTCCTACACACTGTCATGAACTGAGGCAGCTTGGGAACATTGTCTCTCAACTGTGTTATAGAGTGTAGTACTACATTTCAGTGAAGTGTAAGGCTTTCCAAAGCTGCCGAACGTGTTTCTTTCTCTATTTCAATGGTATTCTGACTTGTATAACACACATTTACCACTCTAGAGTCCTTTAGGGAAAGAATATAGGATTCATACAGTGTTTCATGTGATCTTAACTCGAATTAAGGATTTCCCTTATCTTAGCTACCTTTTCTACACTAAGAACTGACTTGGAGAATCTCTTTCAGCTGTTCTAAACCAGTTCTCATCTGTTTACAGTCATTTTCTCTGAATTACCCATGTTTTCATGTAGTTTCCTATATTCTGCCTTCTAGTCCAAGTATAAGCTTTGCCCACTTTATCAAACAACTTCCTACACACTGTCATGAACTGAGGCAGCTTGGGAACATTGTCTCTCAACTGTGTTATAGAGTGTAGTACTACATTTCAGTGAAGTGTAAGGCTTTCCAAAGCTGCCGAACGTGTTTCTTTCTCTATTTCAATGGTATTCTGACTTGTATAACACACATTTAGCACTCTAGAGTCCTTTAAGTAAAGAATATAGGATTCATACAGTGTTTCATGTTATCTTAACTCGAATTAAGGATTTCCCTTATCTTAGCTACCTTTTCTACACTAAGAACTGACTTGGAGAATCTCTTTCAGCTGTACTAAACGAGTTCTCATCTGTTTACAGTCATTTTCTCTGAATTATCCATGTTTTCATGTACTTTCCTATATTCTGCCTTCTGGTACAAGTATAATCTTTGCCCACTTTATCAAACAACTTCCTGCACACTGTTATGAACTGAGGCAGCTTGGGAACATTGTCTCTCAACTGTGTTATAGAGTGTAGAACTACATTTCAGTGAAGTGTAAGGCTTTCCAAAGCTGCCGAACGTGTTTCTTTCTCTATTTCAATGGTATTCTGACTTGTATAACACACATTTACCACTCTAGAGTCCTTTAGGGAAAGAATATAGGATTCATACAGTGTTTCATGTGATCTTAACTCGAATTAAGGATTTCCCTTATCTTAGCTACCTTTTCTACACTAAGAACTGACTTGGAGAATCTCTTTCAGCTGTACTAAACGAGTTCTCATCTGTTTACAGTCATTTTCTCTGAATTATCCATGGTTTCATGTAGTTTCCTATATTCTGCCTTCTGGTCCAAGTATAAGCTTTGCCCACTCTATCAAACAACTTCCTACACACTGTTATGAACTGATGCAGCTCGGGAACATTGTCTCTCAACTGTGTTAAAGAGTGTAGTACTATATTTCAGTGAAGTGTAAGGCTTTCCAAAGCTACTGAACATGTTTCTTTTTCTATTTCAATGGTATTCTGCCTTGTATAACACACATTTACCACTCTAGTCTCCTTTAAGTAAAGAATATAGGATTCATACAGTGTTTCATGTGATATTAACTCCAAATAAGGATTTCCCTGATCTTAGCTACCTTTTCTACACTAAGAACTGACTTGGAGAATCTCTTTGAGCTGTTCTAAACAAGTTCTCATCTGTTTACAGTCATTTTCTCTGAATTATCCATGTTTTCATGTGGTTTCCTATATTCTGCCTTCTGGTCCAAGTATAAGCTTTGCCCACTTTATCAAACAACTTCCTACACACTGTCATGAACTGAGGCAGCTTGGGAACATTGTCTCTCAACTGTGTTATAGAGTGTAGTACTACATTTCAGTGAAGTGTAAGGTTTTCCAAAGCTGCCGAACGTGTTTCTTTCTCTATTTCAATGGTATTCTGACTTGTATAACACACATATACCACTCTGGAGTCCTTGAAGTAAAGAATATAGGATTCATACAGTGTTTCATGTGATCTTAACTCGAATTAAGGATTTCCCTTATCTTAGCTACCTTTTCTACACTAAGAACTGACTTGGAGAATCTCTTTGAGCTGTTCTAAACGAGTTCTCATCTGTTTACAGTCATTTTCTCGGAATTATCCATGTTTTCATGTAGTTTCCTATATTCTGCCTTCTGGTCCAAGTATAAGCTTTGCCCACTTTATCAAACAACTTCCTACACACTGTTATGAACTGAGGCAGCTTGGGAACATTGTCTCTCAACTGTGTTATAGAGTGTAGTACTACATTTCAGTGAAGTGTAAGGCTTTCCAAAGCTGCCGAACGTGTTTCTTTCACTATTTCAATGGTATCCTGCCTTGTATAACACACTTTTAGCACTCTAGTCTCCTTTAAGTAAAGAATATAGGATTCAAACACAGTTTCATGTCATATTAACTCGAATTAAGGATGTCCCGGATCTTAGCTATCTTTTCTACACTAAGAACTTACTTGGAGAATCTCTTTGAGCTGTTCTAAACAAGTTCTCATCTGTTTACAGTCATTTTCTCTGAATTATCCATGGTTTCATGTAGTTTCCTATATTCTGCCTTCTGGTCCAAGTATAAGCTTTGCCCACTTTATCAAACAACTTCCTACACACTGTTATGAACTGATGCAGCACGGGAACATTGTCTCTCAACTGTGTTATAGAGTGTAGTACTTTATTTCAGTGAAGTGTAAGGCTTTCCAAAGCTACCGAACATGTTTCTTTTTCTATTTCAATGGTATTCTGCCTTGTATAACACACATTTACCACTCTAGTCTCCTTTAAGTAAAGAATATAGGATTCATACAGTGTTTCATGTGATATTAACTCCAAATAAGGATTTCCCTGATCTTAGCTACCTTTTCTACACTAAGAACTGACTTGGAGAATCTCTTTGAGCTGTTCTAAACAAGTTCTCATCTGTTTACAGTCATTTTCTCTGAATTATCCATGTTTTCATGTAGTTTCCTATATTCTGCCTTCTGGTCCAAGTATAAGCTTTGCCCACTTTATCAAACAACTTCCTACACACTGTCATGAACTGAGGCAGCTTGGGAACATTGTCTCTCAACTGTGTTATAGAGTGTAGTACTACATTTCAGTGAAGTGTAAGGCTTTCCAAAGCTGCCGAACGTGTTTCTTTCTCTATTTCAATGGTATTCTGACTTGTATAACACACATTTACCACTCTAGAGTCCTTTAGGGAAAGAATATAGGATTCATACAGTGTTTCATGTGATCTTAACTCGAATTAAGGATTTCCCTTATCTTAGCTACCTTTTCTACACTAAGAACTGACTTGGAGAATCTCTTTCAGCTGTTCTAAACCAGTTCTCATCTGTTTACAGTCATTTTCTCTGAATTACCCATGTTTTCATGTAGTTTCCTATATTCTGCCTTCTAGTCCAAGTATAAGCTTTGCCCACTTTATCAAACAACTTCCTACACACTGTCATGAACTGAGGCAGCTTGGGAACATTGTCTCTCAACTGTGTTATAGAGTGTAGTACTACATTTCAGTGAAGTGTAAGGCTTTCCAAAGCTGCCGAACGTGTTTCTTTCTCTATTTCAATGGTATTCTGACTTGTATAACACACATTTAGCACTCTAGAGTCCTTTAAGTAAAGAATATAGGATTCATACAGTGTTTCATGTTATCTTAACTCGAATTAAGGATTTCCCTTATCTTAGCTACCTTTTCTACACTAAGAACTGACTTGGAGAATCTCTTTCAGCTGTACTAAACGAGTTCTCATCTGTTTACAGTCATTTTCTCTGAATTATCCATGTTTTCATGTACTTTCCTATATTCTGCCTTCTGGTACAAGTATAAGCTTTGCCCACTTTATCAAACAACTTCCTGCACACTGTTATGAACTGAGGCAGCTTGGGAACATTGTCTCTCAACTGTGTTATAGAGTGTAGAACTACATTTCAGTGAAGTGTAAGGCTTTCCAAAGCTGCCGAACGTGTTTCTTTCTCTATTTCAATGGTATTCTGACTTGTATAACACACATTTACCACTCTAGAGTCCTTTAGGGAAAGAATATAGGATTCATACAGTGTTTCATGTGATCTTAACTCGAATTAAGGATTTCCCTTATCTTAGCTACCTTTTCTACACTAAGAACTGACTTGGAGAATCTCTTTCAGCTGTACTAAACGAGTTCTCATCTGTTTACAGTCATTTTCTCTGAATTATCCATGGTTTCATGTAGTTTCCTATATTCTGCCTTCTGGTCCAAGTATAAGCTTTGCCCACTCTATCAAACAACTTCCTACACACTGTTATGAACTGATGCAGCTCGGGAACATTGTCTCTCAACTGTGTTAAAGAGTGTAGTACTATATTTCAGTGAAGTGTAAGGCTTTCCAAAGCTACTGAACATGTTTCTTTTTCTATTTCAATGGTATTCTGCCTTGTATAACACACATTTACCACTCTAGTCTCCTTTAAGTAAAGAATATAGGATTCATACAGTGTTTCATGTGATATTAACTCCAAATAAGGATTTCCCTGATCTTAGCTACCTTTTCTACACTAAGAACTGACTTGGAGAATCTCTTTGAGCTGTTCTAAACAAGTTCTCATCTGTTTACAGTCATTTTCTCTGAATTATCCATGTTTTCATGTGGTTTCCTATATTCTGCCTTCTGGTCCAAGTATAAGCTTTGCCCACTTTATCAAACAACTTCCTACACACTGTCATGAACTGAGGCAGCTTGGGAACATTGTCTCTCAACTGTGTTATAGAGTGTAGTACTACATTTCAGTGAAGTGTAAGGTTTTCCAAAGCTGCCGAACGTGTTTCTTTCTCTATTTCAATGGTATTCTGACTTGTATAACACACATATACCACTCTGGAGTCCTTGAAGTAAAGAATATAGGATTCATACAGTGTTTCATGTGATCTTAACTCGAATTAAGGATTTCCCTTATCTTAGCTACCTTTTCTACACTAAGAACTGACTTGGAGAATCTCTTTGAGCTGTTCTAAACGAGTTCTCATCTGTTTACAGTCATTTTCTCTGAATTATCCATGTTTTCATGTAATTTCCTATATTCTGCCTTCTGGTCCAAGTATAAGCTTTGCCCACTTTATCAAACAACTTCCTGCACACTGTTATGAACTGAGGCAGCTTGGGAACATTGTCTCTCAACTGTGTTATAGAGTGTAGTACTACATTTCAGTGAAGTGTAAGGCTTTCCAAAGCTGCCGAACGTGTTTCTTTCACTATTTCAATGGTATCCTGCCTTGTATAACACACTTTTAGCACTCTAGTCTCCTTTAAGTAAAGAATATAGGATTCAAACACAGTTTCATGTCATATTAACTCGAATTAAGGATGTCCCGGATCTTAGCTATCTTTTCTACACTAAGAACTTACTTGGAGAATCTCTTTGAGCTGTTCTAAACAAGTTCTCATCTGTTTACAGTCATTTTCTCTGAATTATCCATGGTTTCATGTAGTTTCCTATATTCTGCCTTCTGGTCCAAGTATAAGCTTTGCCCACTTTATCAAACAACTTCCTACACACTGTTATGAACTGATGCAGCACGGGAACATTGTCTCTCAACTGTGTTATAGAGTGTAGTACTTTATTTCAGTGAAGTGTAAGGCTTTCCAAAGCTACCGAACATGTTTCTTTTTCTATTTCAATGGTATTCTGCCTTGTATAACACACATTTACCACTCTAGTCTCCTTTAAGTAAAGAATATAGGATTCATACAGTGTTTCATGTGATATTAACTCCAAATAAGGATTTCCCTGATCTTAGCTACCTTTTCTACACTAAGAACTGACTTGGAGAATCTCTTTGAGCTGTTCTAAACAAGTTCTCATCTGTTTACAGTCATTTTCTCTGAATTATCCATGTTTTCATGTAGTTTCCTATATTCTGCCTTCTGGTCCAAGTATAAGCTTTGCCCACTTTATCAAACAACTTCCTACACACTGTCATGAACTGAGGCAGCTTGGGAACATTGTCTCTCAACTGTGTTATAGAGTGTAGTACTACATTTCAGTGAAGTGTAAGGCTTTCCAAAGCTGCCGAACGTGTTTCTTTCTCTATTTCAATGGTATTCTGACTTGTATAACACACATTTACCACTCTAGAGTCCTTTAGGGAAAGAATATAGGATTCATACAGTGTTTCATGTGATCTTAACTCGAATTAAGGATTTCCCTTATCTTAGCTACCTTTTCTACACTAAGAACTGACTTGGAGAATCTCTTTCAGCTGTTCTAAACCAGTTCTCATCTGTTTACAGTCATTTTCTCTGAATTACCCATGTTTTCATGTAGTTTCCTATATTCTGCCTTCTAGTCCAAGTATAAGCTTTGCCCACTTTATCAAACAACTTCCTACACACTGTCATGAACTGAGGCAGCTTGGGAACATTGTCTCTCAACTGTGTTATAGAGTGTAGTACTACATTTCAGTGAAGTGTAAGGCTTTCCAAAGCTGCCGAACGTGTTTCTTTCTCTATTTCAATGGTATTCTGACTTGTATAACACACATTTAGCACTCTAGAGTCCTTTAAGTAAAGAATATAGGATTCATACAGTGTTTCATGTTATCTTAACTCGAATTAAGGATTTCCCTTATCTTAGCTACCTTTTCTACACTAAGAACTGACTTGGAGAATCTCTTTCAGCTGTACTAAACGAGTTCTCATCTGTTTACAGTCATTTTCTCTGAATTATCCATGTTTTCATGTACTTTCCTATATTCTGCCTTCTGGTACAAGTATAAGCTTTGCCCACTTTATCAAACAACTTCCTGCACACTGTTATGAACTGAGGCAGCTTGGGAACATTGTCTCTCAACTGTGTTATAGAGTGTAGAACTACATTTCAGTGAAGTGTAAGGCTTTCCAAAGCTGCCGAACGTGTTTCTTTCTCTATTTCAATGGTATTCTGACTTGTATAACACACATTTACCACTCTAGAGTCCTTTAGGGAAAGAATATAGGATTCATACAGTGTTTCATGTGATCTTAACTCGAATTAAGGATTTCCCTTATCTTAGCTACCTTTTCTACACTAAGAACTGACTTGGAGAATCTCTTTCAGCTGTACTAAACGAGTTCTCATCTGTTTACAGTCATTTTCTCTGAATTATCCATGGTTTCATGTAGTTTCCTATATTCTGCCTTCTGGTCCAAGTATAAGCTTTGCCCACTCTATCAAACAACTTCCTACACACTGTTATGAACTGATGCAGCTCGGGAACATTGTCTCTCAACTGTGTTAAAGAGTGTAGTACTATATTTCAGTGAAGTGTAAGGCTTTCCAAAGCTACTGAACATGTTTCTTTTTCTATTTCAATGGTATTCTGCCTTGTATAACACACATTTACCACTCTAGTCTCCTTTAAGTAAAGAATATAGGATTCATACAGTGTTTCATGTGATATTAACTCCAAATAAGGATTTCCCTGATCTTAGCTACCTTTTCTACACTAAGAACTGACTTGGAGAATCTCTTTGAGCTGTTCTAAACAAGTTCTCATCTGTTTACAGTCATTTTCTCTGAATTATCCATGTTTTCATGTGGTTTCCTATATTCTGCCTTCTGGTCCAAGTATAAGCTTTGCCCACTTTATCAAACAACTTCCTACACACTGTCATGAACTGAGGCAGCTTGGGAACATTGTCTCTCAACTGTGTTATAGAGTGTAGTACTACATTTCAGTGAAGTGTAAGGTTTTCCAAAGCTGCCGAACGTGTTTCTTTCTCTATTTCAATGGTATTCTGACTTGTATAACACACATATACCACTCTGGAGTCCTTGAAGTAAAGAATATAGGATTCATACAGTGTTTCATGTGATCTTAACTCGAATTAAGGATTTCCCTTATCTTAGCTACCTTTTCTACACTAAGAACTGACTTGGAGAATCTCTTTCAGCTGTTCTAAACGAGTTCTCATCTGTTTACAGTCATTTTCTCTGAATTATCCATGTTTTCATGTAATTTCCTATATTCTGCCTTCTGGTCCAAGTATAAGCTTTGCCCACTTTATCAAACAACTTCCTGCACACTGTTATGAACTGAGGCAGCTTGGGAACATTGTCTCTCAACTGTGTTATAGAGTGTAGTACTACATTTCAGTGAAGTGTAAGGCTTTCCAAAGCTGCCGAACGTGTTTCTTTCTCTATTTCAATGGTATTCTGACTTGTATAACACACATATACCACTCTAGAGTCCTTTAAGTAAAGAATATAGGATTCATACAGTGTTTCATGTGATCTTAACTCGAATTAAGGATTTCCCTTATCTTAGCTACCTTTTCTACACTAAGAACTGACTTGGAGAATCTCTTTCAGCTGTTCTAAACGAGTTCTCATCTGTTTACAGTCATCTTCTCGGAATTATCCATGTTTTCATGTAGTTTCCTATATTCTGCCTTCTGGTCCAAGTATAAGCTTTGCCCACTTTATCAAACAACTTCCTACACACTGTTATGAACTGAGGCAGCTTGGGAACATTGTCTCTCAACTGTGTTATAGAGTGTAGTACTACATTTCAGTGAAGTGTAAGGCTTTCCAAAGCTGCCGAACGTGTTTCTTTCACTATTTCAATGGTATCCTGCCTTGTATAACACACTTTTACCACTCTAGTCTCCTTTAAGTAAAGAATATAGGATTCAAACACAGTTTCATGTCATATTAACTCGAATTAAGGATGTCCCGGATCTTAGCTATCTTTTCTACACTAAGAACTTACTTGGAGAATCTCTTTGAGCTGTTCTAAACAAGTTCTCATCTGTTTACAGTCATTTTCTCTGAATTAT
The DNA here is from genome assembly GCF_964339955.1 of Pipistrellus hanaki. Taxonomy (NCBI): domain Eukaryota; kingdom Metazoa; phylum Chordata; class Mammalia; order Chiroptera; family Vespertilionidae; genus Pipistrellus; species Pipistrellus hanaki. The sequence goes on along the minus strand of NW_028182279.1, from coordinate 295,987 downwards.
CCATGGTTTCATGTAGTTTCCTATATTCTGCCTTCTGGTCCAAGTATAAGCTTTGCCCACTTTATCAAACAACTTCCTACACACTGTTATGAACTGATGCAGCACGGGAACATTGTCTCTCAACTGTGTTATAGAGTGTAGTACTTTATTTCAGTGAAGTGTAAGGCTTTCCAAAGCTACCGAACATGTTTCTTTTTCTATTTCAATGGTATTCTGCCTTGTATAACACACATTTACCACTCTAGTCTCCTTTAAGTAAAGAATATAGGATTCATACAGTGTTTCATGTGATATTAACTCCAAATAAGGATTTCCCTGATCTTAGCTACCTTTTCTACACTAAGAACTGACTTGGAGAATCTCTTTGAGCTGTTCTAAACAAGTTCTCATCTGTTTACAGTCATTTTCTCTGAATTATCCATGTTTTCATGTAGTTTCCTATATTCTGCCTTCTGGTCCAAGTATAAGCTTTGCCCACTTTATCAAACAACTTCCTACACACTGTCATGAACTGAGGCAGCTTGGGAACATTGTCTCTCAACTGTGTTATAGAGTGTAGTACTACATTTCAGTGAAGTGTAAGGTTTTCCAAAGCTGCCGAACGTGTTTCTTTCTCTATTTCAATGGTATTCTGACTTGTATAACACACATATACCACTCTGGAGTCCTTTAAGTAAAGAATATAGGATTCATACAGTGTTTCATGTGATCTTAACTGGAATTAAGGATTTCCCTTATCTTAGCTACCTTTTCTACACTAAGAACTGACTTGGAGAATCTCTTTCAGCTGTTCTAAACGAGTTCTCATCTGTTTACAGTCATTTTCTCTGAATTATCCATGTTTTCATGTAGTTTCCTATATTCTGCCTTCTGGTCCAAGTATAAGCTTTGCCCACTTTATCAAACAACTTCCTACACACTGTCATGAACTGAGGCAGCTTGGGAACATTGTCTCTCAACTGTGTTATGGAGTGTAGTACTACATTTCAGTGAAGTGTAAGGTTTTCCAAAACTGCCGAACGTGTTTCTTTCTCTATTTCAATGGTATTCTGACTTGTATAACACACATATACCACTCTGGAGTCCTTTAAGTAAAGAATATAGGATTCATACAGTGTTTCATGTGATCTTAACTCGAATTAAGGATTTCCCTTATCTTAGCTACCTTTTCTACACTAAGAACTGACTTGGAGAATCTCTTTCAGCTGTTCTAAACGAGTTCTCATCTGTTTACAGTCATTTTCTCTGAATTATCCATGTTTTCATGTAGTTTCCTATATTCTGCCTTCTGGTCCAAGTATAAGTTTTCCCCACTTTATCAAACAACTTCCTACACACTGTTATGAACTGAGGCAGCTTGGGAACATTGTCTCTCAACTGTGTTATAGAGTGTAGTACTACATTTCAGTGAAGTGTAAGGCTGTCCAAAGCTGCCGAACGTGTTTCTTTCTCTATTTCAATGGTATTCTGACTTGTATAACACACATATACCACTCTAGAGTCCTTTAAGTAAAGAATATAGGATTCATACAGTGTTTCATGTGATCTTAAATGAAATTAAGGATTTCCCTTATCTTAGCTACCTTTTCTACACTAAGAACTGACTTGGAGAATCTCTTTCAGCTGTTCTAAACGAGTTCTCATCTGTTTACAGTCATTTTCTCTGAATTATCCATGTTTTCATGTAGTTTCCTATATTCTGCCTTCTGGTCCAAGTATAAGCTTTGCCCACTTTATCAAACAACTTCCTACACACTGTCATGAACTGAGGCAGCTTGGGAACATTGTCTCTCAACTGTGTTATGGAGTGTAGTACTACATTTCAGTGAAGTGTAAGGTTTTCCAAAACTGCCGAACGTGTTTCTTTCTCTATTTCAATGGTATTCTGACTTGTATAACACACATATACCACTCTGGAGTCCTTTAAGTAAAGAATATAGGATTCATACAGTGTTTCATGTGATATTAACTCCCAATAAGGATTTCCCCGATCTTAGCTACCTTTTCTACACTAAGAACTGACTTGGAGAATCTCTTTGGGCTGTTCTAAACAAGTTCTCATCTGTTTACAGTCATTTTCTCTGAATTATCCATGTTTTCATGTAGTTTCCTATATTCTGCCTTCTAGTCCAAGTATAAGCTTTGCCCACTTTATCAAACAACTTCCTACACACTGTCATGAACTGAGGCAGCTTGGGAACATTGTCTCTCAACTGTGTTATAGAGTGTAGTACTACATTTCAGTGAAGTGTAAGGCTTTCCAAAGATGCCAAACGTGTTTCTTTCTCTATTTCAATGGTATTCTGACTTGTATAACACACATATACCACTCTGGAGTCCTTTAAGTAAAGAATATAGGATTCATACAGTGTTTCATGTGATCTTAACTCGAATTAAGGATTTCCCTTATCTTAGCTACCTTTTCTACACTAAGAACTGACTTTGAGAATCTCTTTCAGCTGTTCTAAACGAGTTCTCATCTGTTTACAGTCATTTTCTCTGAATTATCCATGTTTTCATGTAGTTTCCTATATTCTGCCTTCTGGTCCAAGTATAAGCTTTGCCCACTTTATCAAACAACTTCCTATACACTGTTATGAACTGAGGCAGCTTGGGAACATTGTCTCTCAACTGTGTTATAGAGTGTAGTACTACATTTCAGTGAAGTGTAAGGCTTTCCAAAGCTGCCGAACGTGTTTCTTTCTCTATTTCAATGGTATTCTGACTTGTATAACACACATATACCACTCTTGAGTCCTTTAAGTAAAGAATATAGGATTCATACAGTGTTTCATGTGATCTTAACTCAAATTAAGGATTTCCCTTATCTTAGCTACCTTTTCTATACTAACAACTGACTTGGAGAATCTCTTTCAGCTGTTCTAAACGAGTTCTCATCTGTTTACAGTCATTTTCTCTGAATTATCCATGTTTTCATGTACTTTCCTATATTCTGCCTTCTGGTCCAAGTATAAGATTTGCCCACTTTATCAAACAACTTCCTGCACACTGTTATGAACTGAGGCAGCTTGGGAACATTGTCTCTCAACTGTGTTATAGAGTGTAGTACTACATTTCAGTGAAGTGTAAGGCTTTCCAAAGCTGCCGAACGTGTTTCTTTCTCTATTTCAATGGTATTCTGACTTGTATAACACACATTTACCACTCTAGAGTCTTTTAGGGAAAGAATATAGGATTCATACAGTGTTTCATGTGATCTTAACTCGAATTAAGGATTTCCCTTATCTTAGCTACCTTTTCTACACTAAGAACTGACTTGGAGAATCTCTTTCAGCTGTTCTAAACCAGTTCTCATCTGTTTACAGTCATTTTCTCTGAATTACCCATGTTTTCATGTAGTTTCCTATATTCTGCCTTCCGGTCCAAGTATAAGCTTTGCCCACTTTATCAAACAACTTCCTACACACTGTTATGAACTGAGGCAGCTTGGGAACATTGTCTCTCAACTGTGTTATAGAGTGTAGTACTACATTTCAGTGAAGTGTAAGGCTTTCCAAAGCTGCCGAACGTGTTTCTTTCTCTATTTCAATGGTATTCTGACTTGTATAACACACATTTACCACTCTAGAGTCCTTTAAGTAAAGAATATAGGATTCATACAGTGTTTCATGTTATCTTAACTCGAATTAAGGATTTCCCTTATCTTAGCTACCTTTTCTACACTAAGAACTGACTTGGAGAATCTCTTTCAGCTGTACTAAACGAGTTCTCATCTGTTTACAGTCATTTTCTCTGAATTATCCATGTTTTCATGTACTTTCCTATATTCTGCCTTCTGGTCCAAGTATAAGCTTTGCCCACTTTATCAAACAACTTCCTGCACACTGTTATGAACTGAGGCAGCTTGGGAACATTGTCTCTCAACTGTGTTATAGAGTGTAGAACTACATTTCAGTGAAGTGTAAGGCTTTCCAAAGCTGCCGAACGTGTTTCTTTCTCTATTTCAATGGTATTCTGACTTGTATAACACACATTTACCACTCTAGAGTCCTTTAGGGAAAGAATATAGGATTCATACAGTGTTTCATGTGATCTTAACTCGAATTAAGGATTTCCCTTATCTTAGCTACCTTTTCTACACTAAGAACTGACTTGGAGAATCTCTTTCAGCTGTTCTAAACCAGTTCTCATCTGTTTACAGTCATTTTCTCTGAATTACCCATGTTTTCATGTAGTTTCCTATATTCTGCCTTCTGGTCCAAGTATAAGCTTTGCCCACTTTATCAAACAACTTCCTACACACTGTTATGAACTGAGGCAGCTTGGGAACATTGTCTCTCAACTGTGTTATAGAGTGTAGTACTACATTTCAGTGAAGTGTAAGGCTTTCCAAAGCTGCCGAACGTGTTTCTTTCTCTATTTCAATGGTATTCTGACTTGTATAACACACATTTACCACTCTAGAGTCCTTTAAGTAAAGAATATAGGATTCATACAGTGTTTCATGTTATCTTAACTCGAATTAAGGATTTCCCTTATCTTAGCTACCTTTTCTACACTAAGAACTGACTTGGAGAATCTCTTTCAGCTGTACTAAACGAGTTCTCATCTGTTTACAGTCATTTTCTCTGAATTATCCATGTTTTCATGTACTTTCCTATATTCTGCCTTCTGGTCCAAGTATAAGCTTTGCCCACTTTATCAAACAACTTCCTGCACACTGTTATGAACTGAGGCAGCTTGGGAACATTGTCTCTCAACTGTGTTATAGAGTGTAGAACTACATTTCAGTGAAGTGTAAGGCTTTCCAAAGCTGCCGAACGTGTTTCTTTCTCTATTTCAATGGTATTCTGACTTGTATAACACACATTTACCACTCTAGAGTCCTTTAGGGAAAGAATATAGGATTCATACAGTGTTTCATGTGATCTTAACTCGAATTAAGGATTTCCCTTATCTTAGCTACCTTTTCTACACTAAGAACTGACTTGGAGAATCTCTTTCAGCTGTTCTAAACCAGTTCTCATCTGTTTACAGTCATTTTCTCTGAATTATCCATGTTTTCATGTAGTTTCCTATATTCTGCCTTCTGGTCCAAGTATATGCTTTGCCCACTTTATCAAAAAATTTCCTACACACTGTTATGAACTGAGGCAGCTTGGGAACATTGTCTCTCAACTGTGTTATAGAGTGTAGTACTACATTTCAGTGAAGTGTAAGGCTTTCCAAAGCTGCCGAACGTGTTTCTTTCTCTATTTCAATGGTATTCTGACTTGTATAACACACATTTACCACTCTAGAGTCCTTTAAGTAAAGAATATAGGATTCATACAGTGTTTCATGTGATCTTAACTCGAATTAAGGATTTCCCTTATCTTAGCTACCTTTTCTACACTAAGAACTGACTTGGAGAATCTCTTTCAGCTGTTCTAAACGAGTTCTCATCTGTTTACAGTCATTTTCTCTGAATTATCCATGTTTTCATGTAGTTTCCTATATTCTGCCTTCTGGTTCAATTATAAGCTTTGCCCACTTTATCAAACAACTTCCTGCACACTGTTATGAACTGAGGCAGCTTGGGAACATTGTCTCTCAACTGTGTTATAGAGTGTAGTACTACATTTCAGGGAAGTGTAAGGCTTTCCAAAGCTGCTGAACGTGTTTCTTTCTCTATTTCAATTATATTCTGATTTGTATAACACACATTTACCACTCTAGAGTCCTTTAGGGAAAGAATATAGGATTCATACAGTGTTTCATGTGATCTTAACTCGAATTAAGGATGTCCCGGATCTTAGCTATCTTTTCTACACTAAGAACTTACTTGGAGAATCTCTTTGAGCTGTTCTAAACAAGTTCTCATCTGTTTACAGTCATTTTCTCTGAATTATCCATGGTTTCATGTAGTTTCCTATATTCTGCCTTCTGGTCCAAGTATAAGCTTTGCCCACTTTATCAAACAACTTCCTACACACTGTTATGAACTGATGCAGCACGGGAACATTGTCTCTCAACTGTGTTAAAGAGTGTAGTACTTTATTTCAGTGAAGTGTAAGGCTTTCCAAAGCTACCGAACATGTTTCTTTTTCTATTTCAATGGTATTCTGCCTTGTATAACACACATTTACCACTCTAGTCTCCTTTAAGTAAAGAATATAGGATTCATACAGTGTTTCATGTGATATTAACTCCAAATAAGGATTTCCCTGATCTTAGCTACCTTTTCTACACTAAGAACTGACTTGGAGAATCTCTTTGAGCTTTTCTAAACAAGTTCTCATCTGTTTACAGTCATTTTCTCTGAATTATCCATGTTTTCATGTAGTTTCCTATATTCTGCCTTCTGGTCCAAGTATAAGCTTTGCCCACTTTATCAAACAACTTCCTACACACTGTCATGAACTGAGGCAGCTTGGGAACATTGTCTCTCAACTGTGTTATAGAGTGTAGTACTACATTTCAGTGAAGTGTAAGGTTTTCCAAAGCTGCCGAACGTGTTTCTTTCTCTATTTCAATGGTATTCTGACTTGTATAACACACATATACCACTCTGGAGTCCTTTAAGTAAAGAATATAGGATTCATACAGTGTTTCATGTGATCTTAACTCGAATTAAGGATTTCCCTTATCTTAGCTACCTTTTCTACACTAAGAACTGACTTGGAGAATCTCTTTCAGCTGTTCTAAACGAGTTCTCATCTGTTTACAGTCATTTTCTCTGAATTATCCATGTTTTCACGTAGTTTCCTATATTCTGCCTTCTGGTCCAAGTATAAGCTTTGCCCACTTTATCAAACAACTTCCTACACACTGTCATGAACTGAGGCAGCTTGGGAACATTGTCTCTCAACTGTGTTATAGAGTGTAGTACTACATTTCAGTGAAGTGTAAGGTTTTCCAAAGCTGCCGAACGTGTTTCTTTCTCTATTTCAATGGTATTCTAACTTGTATAACACACATATACCACTCTGGAGTCCTTTAAGTAAAGAATATAGGATTCATACAGTGTTTCATGTGATCTTAACTCGAATTAAGGATTTCCCTTATCTTAGCTACCTTTTCTACACTAAGAACTGACTTGGAGAATCTCTTTCAGCTGTTCTAAACGAGTTCTCATCTGTTTACAGTCATTTTCTCTGAATTATCCATGTTTTCATGTAGTTTCCTATATTCTGCCTTCTGGTCCAAGTATAAGTTTTCCCCACTTTATCAAACAACTTCCTACACACTGTTATGAACTGAGGCAGCTTGGGAACATTGTCTCTCAACTGTGTTATAGAGTGTAGTACTACATTTCAGTGAAGTGTAAGGCTGTCCAAAGCTGCCGAACGTGTTTCTTTCTCTATTTCAATGGTATTCTGACTTGTATAACACACATATACCACTCTGGAGTCCTTTAAGTAAAGAATATAGGATTCATACAGTGTTTCATGTGATCTTAACTCGAATTAAGGATTTCCCTTATCTTAGCTACCTTTTCTACACTAAGAACTGACTTGGAGAATCTCTTTCAGCTGTTCTAAACGAGTTCTCATCTGTTTACAGTCATTTTCTCTGAATTATCCATGTTTTCATGTAATTTCCTATATTCTGCCTTCTGGTCCAAGTATAAGCTTTGCACACTTTATCAAACAACTTCCTGCACACTGTTATGAACTGAGGCAGCTTGGGAACATTGTCTCTCAACTGTGTTATAGAGTGTAGTACTACATTTCAGTGAAGTGTAAGGCTTTCCAAAGCTGCCGAACGTGTTTCTTTCTCTATTTCAATGGTATTCTGACTTGTATAACACACATATACCACTCTAGAGTCCTTTAAGTAAAGAATATAGGATTCATACAGTGTTTCATGTGATCTTAACTCGAATTAAGGATTTCCCTTATCTTAGCTACCTTTTCTACCCTAAGAACTGACTTGGAGAATCTCTTTCAGCTGTTCTAAACGAGTTCTCATCTGTTTACAGTCATTTTCTCGGAATTATCCATGTTTTCATGTAGTTTCCTATATTCTGCCTTCTGGTCCAAGTATAAGCTTTGCCCACTTTATCAAACAACTTCCTACACACTGTTATGAACTGAGGCAGCTTGGGAACATTGTCTCTCAACTGTGTTATAGAGTGTAGTACTACATTTCAGTGAAGTGTAAGGCTTTCCAAAGCTGCCGAACGTGTTTCTTTCACTATTTCAATGGTATCCTGCCTTGTATAACACACTTTTACCACTCTAGTCTCCTTTAAGTAAAGAATATAGGATTCAAACACAGTTTCATGTCATATTAACTCGAATTAAGGATGTCCCGGATCTTAGCTATCTTTTCTACACTAAGAACTTACTTGGAGAATCTCTTTGAGCTGTTCTAAACAAGTTCTCATCTGTTTACAGTCATTTTCTCTGAATTATCCATGGTTTCATGTAGTTTCCTATATTCTGCCTTCTGGTCCAAGTATAAGGTTTGCCCACTTTATCAAACAACTTCCTACACACTGTTATGAACTGATGCAGCACGGGAACATTGTATCTCAACTGTGTTATAGAGTGTAGTACTTTATTTCAGTGAAGTGTAAGGCTTTCCAAAGCTACCGAACATGTTTCTTTTTCTATTTCAATGGTATTCTGCCTTGTATAACACACATTTACCACTCTAGTCTCCTTTAAGTAAAGAATATAGGATTCATACAGTGTTTCATGTGATATTAACTCCAAATAAGGATTTCCCTGATCTTAGCTACCTTTTCTACACTAAGAACTGACTTGGAGAATCTCTTTGAGCTGTTCTAAACAAGTTCTCATCTGTTTACAGTCATTTTCTCTGTATTATCCATGTTTTCATGTAGTTTCCTATATTCTGCCTTCTGGTCCAAGTATAAGCTTTGCCCACTTTATCAAACAACTTCCTACACACTGTCATGAACTGAGGCAGCTTGGGAACATTGTCTCTCAACTGTGTTATAGAGTGTAGTACTACATTTCAGTGAAGTGTAAGGCTGTCCAAAGCTGCCGAACGTGTTTCTTTCTCTATTTCAATGGTATTCTGACTTGTATAACACACATATACCACTCTAGAGTCCTTTAAGTAAAGAATATAGGATTCATACAGTGTTTCATGTGATCTTAAATGAAATTAAGGATTTCCCTTATCTTAGCTACCTTTTCTATACTAACAACTGACTTGGAGAATCTCTTTTTGCTGTTCTAAACGAGTTCTCATCTGTTTACAGTCATTTTCTCTGAATTATCCATGTTTTCATGTACTTTCCTATATTTTGCCTTCTGGTCCAAGTATAAGTTTTGCCCACTTTATCAAACAACTTCCTGCACACTGTTATGAACTGAGGCAGCTTGGGAACATTGTCTCTCAACTGTGTTATAGAGTGTAGTACTACATTTCAGTGAAGTGTAAGGCTTTCCAAAGCTGCCGAACGTGTTTCTTTCTCTATTTCAATGGTATTCTGACTTGTATAACACACATTTACCACTCTAGAGTCCTTTAGGGAAAGAATATAGGATTCATACAGTGTTTCATGTGATCTTAACTCGAATTAAGGATTTCCCTTATCTTAGCTACCTTTTCTACACTAAGAACTGACTTGGAGAATCTCTTTCAGCTGTTCTAAACCAGTTCTCATCTGTTTACAGTCATTTTCTCTGAATTATCCATGTTTTCATGTAGTTTCCTATATTCTGCCTTCTGGTCCAAGTATAAGCATTGCCCACTTTATCAAACAACTTCCTACACACTGTTATGAACTGAGGCAGCTTGGGAACATTGTCTCTCAACTGTGTTATAGAGTGTAGTACTACATTTCAGTGAAGTGTAAGGCTTTCCAAAGCTGCCGAACGTGTTTCTTTCTCTATTTCAATGGTATTCTGACTTGTATAACACACATTTACCACTCTAGAGACCTTTAGGGAAAGAATATAGGATTCATACAGTGTTTCATGTGATCTTAACTCGAATTAAGGATTTCCCTTATCTTAGCTACCTTTTCTACACTAAGAACTGACTTGGAGAATCTCTTTCAGCTGTTCTAAACGAGTTCTCATCTGTTTACAGTCATTTTCTCGGAATTATCCATGTTTTCATGTAGTTTCCTATATTCTGCCTTCTGGTCCAAGTATAAGCTTTGCCCACTTTATCAAACAACTTACTACACACTGTTATGAACTGAGGCAGCTTGGGAACATTGTCTCTCAACTGTGTTATAGAGTGTAGTACTACATTTCAGTGAAGTGAAAGGCTTTCCAAAGCTGCCGAACGTGTTTCTTTCACTATTTCAATGGTATCCTGCCTTGTATAACACACTTTAACCACTCTAGTCTCCTTTAAGTAAAGAATATAGGATTCAAACACTGTTTCATGTCATATTAACTCGAATTAAGGATGTCCCGGATCTTAGCTACCTTTTCTACACTAAGAACTTACTTGGAGAATCTCTTTGAGCTGTTCTAAACAAGTTCTCATCTGTTTACAGTCATTTTCTCTGAATTATCCATGGTTTCATGTAGTTTCCTATATTCTGCCTTCTGGTCCAAGTATAAGGTTTGCCCACTTTATCAAACAACTTCCTACACACTGTTATGAACTGATGCAGCAGGGAACATTGTCTCTCAACTGTGTTATAGAGTGTAGTACTTTATTTCAGTGAAGTGTAAGGCTTTCCAAAGCTACCGAACATGTTTCTTTTTCTATTTCAATGGTATTCTGCCTTGTATAACACACATTTACCACTCTAGTCTCCTTTAAGTAAAGAATATAGGATTCATACAGTGTTTCATGTGATATTAACTCCAAATAAGGATTTCCCTGATCTTAGCTACCATTTCTACACTAAGAACTGACTTGGAGAATCTCTTTGAGCTGTTCTAAACAAGTTCTCATCTGTTTACAGTCATTTTCTCTGTATTATCCATGTTTTCATGTAGTTTCCTATATTCTGCCTTCTGGTCCAAGTATAAGCTATGCCCACTTTATCAAACAACTTCCTACACACTGTCATGAACTGAGGCAGCTTGGGAACATTGTCTCTCAACTGTGTTATAGAGTGTAGTACTACATTTCAGTGAAGTGTAAGGCTGTCCAAAGCTGCCGAACGTGTTTCTTTCTCTATTTCAATGGTATTCTGACTTGTATAACACACATATACCACTCTAGAGTCCTTTAAGTAAAGAATATAGGATTCATACAGTGTTTCATGTGATCTTAAATGAAATTAAGGATTTCCCTTATCTTAGCTACCTTTTCTATACTAACAACTGACTTGGAGAATCTCTTTTTGCTGTTCTAAACCAGTTCTCATCTGTTTACAGTCATTTTCTCTGAATTATCCATGTTTTCATGTACTTTCCTATATTCTGCCTTCTGGTCCAAGTATAAGTTTTGCCCACTTTATCAAACAACTTCCTGCACACTGTTATGAACTGAGGCAGCTTGGGAACATTGTCTCTCAACTGTGTTATAGAGTGTAGTACTACATTTCAGTGAAGTGTAAGGCTTTCCAAAGCTGCCGAACGTGTTTCTTTCTCTATTTCAATGGTATTCTGACTTGTATAACACACATTTACCACTCTAGAGTCCTTTAGGGAAAGAATATAGGATTCATACAGTGTTTCATGTGATCTTAACTCGAATTAAGGATTTCCCTTATCTTAGCTACCTTTTCTACACTAAGAACTGACTTGGAGAATCTCTTTCAGCTGTTCTAAACCAGTTCTCATCTGTTTACAGTCATTTTCTCTGAATTATCCATGTTTTCATGTAGTTTCCTATATTCTGCCTTCTGGTCCAAGTATAAGCATTGCCCACTTTATCAAACAACTTCCTACACACTGTTATGAACTGAGGCAGCTTGGGAACATTGTCTCTCAACTGTGTTATAGAGTGTAGTACTACATTTCAGTGAAGTGTAAGGCTTTCCAAAGCTGCCGAACGTATTTCTTTCTCTATTTCAATGGTATTCTGACTTGTATAACACACATTTACCACTCTAGAGTCCTTTAAGTAAAGAATATAGGATTCATACAGTGTTTCATGTGATTTTAACTCGAATTAAGGATTTCCCTTATCTTAGCTACCTTTTCTACACTAAGAACTGACTTGGAGAATCTCTTTCAGCTGTTCTAAATGAGTTCTCATCTGTTTACAGTCATTTTCTCTGAATTATCCATGTTTTCATGTAGTTTCCTATATTCTGCCTTCTGGTTCAATTATAAGCTTTGCCACTTTATCAAACAACTTCCTGCACACTGTTATGAACTGAGGCAGCTTGGGAACATTGTCTCTCAACTGTGTTATAGAGTGTAGTACTACATTTCAGTGAAGTGTAAGGCTTTCCAAAGCTGCGGAACGTGTTTCTTTCTCTATTTCAATGGTATTCTGACTTGTATAACACACATTTACCACTCTAGAGACCTTTAGGGAAAGAATATAGGATTCATACAGTGTTTCATGTGATCTTAACTCGAATTAAGGATTTCCCTTATCTTAGCTACCTTTTCTACACTAAGAACTGACTTGGAGAATCTCTTTCAGCTGTTCTAAACCAGTTCTCATCTGTTTACAGTCATTTTCTCGGAATTATCCATGTTTTCATGTAGTTTCCTATATTCTGCCTTCTGGTCCAAGTATAAGCTTTGCCCACTTTATCAAACAACTTCCTACACACTGTTATGAACTGAGGCAGCTTGGGAACATTGTCTCTCAACTGTGTTATAGAGTGTAGTACTACATTTCAGTGAAGTGTAAGGCTTTCCAAAGCTGCCGAACGTGTTTCTTTCACTATTTCAATGGTATCCTGCCTTGTATAACACACATTTACCACTCTAGAGTCCTTTAAGTAAAGAATATAGGATTCATACAGTGTTTCATGTGATCTTAACTCGAATTAAGGATTTCCCTTATCTTAGCTACCTTTTCTACACTAAGAACTGACTTGGAGAATCTCTTTCAGCTGTTCTAAATGAGTTCTCATCTGTTTACAGTCATTTTCTCTGAATTATCCATGTTTTCATGTAGTTTCCTATATTCTGCCTTCTGGTTCAATTATAAGCTTTGCCCACTTTATCAAACAACTTCCTGCACACTGTTATGAACTGAGGCAGCTTGGGAACATTGTCTCTCAACTGTGTTATAGAGTGTAGTACTACATTTCAGTGAAGTGTAAGGCTTTCCAAAGCTGCCGAACGTGTTTCTCTCTCTATTTCAATGGTATTCTGACTTGTATAACACACTTTTACCACTCTAGTCTCCTTTAAGTAAAGAATATAGGATTCAAACACGGTTTCATGTGATCTTAACTCGAATTAAGGATGTCCCGGATCTTAGCTACCTTTTCTACACTAAGAACTTACTTGGAGAATCTCTTTCAGCTGTTCTAAACGAGTTCTCATCGGTTTACAGTCATTTTCTCTGAATTATCCATGTTTTCATGTAGTTTCATATATTCTGCCTTCTGGTCCAAGTATAAGCTTTGCCCACTTTATCAAACAACTTCCTACACACTGTTATGAACTGAGGCAGCTTGGGAACATTGTCTCTCAACTGTGTTATAGAGTGTAGTACTACATTTCAGTGAAGTGTAAGGCTTTCCAAAGCTGCCGAACGTGTTTCTTTCACTATTTCATGGTATCCTGCCTTGTATAACACACTTTTACCACTCTAGTCTCCTTTAAGTAAAGAATATAGGATTCAAACACGGTTTCATGTGATCTTAACTCGAATTAAGGATGTCCCGGATTTTAGCTACCTTTTCTACACTAAGAACTGACTTGGAGAATCTCTTTCAGCTGTTCTAAACCAGTTCTCATCTGTTTACAGTCATTTTCTCTGAATTATCCATGTTTTCATGTAGTTTCCTATATTCTGCCTTCTGGTCCAAGTATAAGCATTGCCCACTTTATCAAACAACTTCCTACACACTGTTATGAAGTGAGGCAGCTTGGGAACATTGTCTCTCAACTGTGTTATAGAGGGTAGTACTACATTTCAGTGAAGTGTAAGGCTTTCCAAAGCTGCCGAACGTGTTTCTTTCTCTATTTCAATGGTATTCTGACTTGTATAACACACATTTACCACTCTAGAGTCCTTTAAGTAAAGAATATAGGATTCATACAGTGTTTCATGTGATCTTAACTCGAATTAAGGATTTCCCTTATCTTAGCTACCTTTTCTACACTAAGAACTTACTTGGAGAATCTCTTTCAGCTGTTCTAAATGAGTTCTCATCTGTTTACAGTCATTTTCTCTGAATTATCCATGTTTTCATGTAGTTTCCTATATTCTGCCTTCTGGTTCAATTATAAGCTTTGCCCACTTTATCAAACAACTTCCTACACACTGTTATGAGCTGAGGTAGCTTGGGAACATTGTCTCTCAACTGTGTTATAGAGTGTAGTACTACATTTCAGTGAAGTGTAAGGCTTTCCAAAGCTGCCGAACGTGTTTCTTTCACTATTTCAATGGTATCCTGCCTTGTATAACACACTTTTACCACTCTAGTCTCCTTTAAGTAAAGAATATAGGATTCAAACACGGTTTCATGTGATCTTAACTCGAATTAAGGATGTCCCGGATCTTAGCTACCTTTTCTACACTAAGAACTGACTTGGAGAATCTCTTTCAGCTGTTCTAAACCAGTTCTCATCTGTTTACAGTCATTTTCTCTGAATTATCCATGTTTTCATGTAGTTTCCTATATTCTGCCTTCTGGTCCAAGTATAAGCATTGCCCACTTTATCAAACAACTTCCTACACACTGTTATGAACTGAGGCAGCTTGGGAACATTGTCTCTCAACTGTGTTATAGAGTGTAGTACTACATTTCAGTGAAGTGTAAGGCTTTCCAAAGCTGCCGAACGTGTTTCTTTCTCTATTTCAATGGTATTCTGACTTGTATAACACACATTTACCACTCTAGTCTTCTTTAAGTAAAGAATATAGGATTCATACAGTGTTTCATGTGATATTAACTCCCAATAAGGATTTCCCCGATCTTAGCTACCTTTTCTACACTAAGAACTGACTTGGAGAATCTCTTTCAGGTGTTCTAAACCAGTTCTCATCTGTTTACAGTCATTTTCTCTGAATTATCCATGTTTTCATGTAGTTTCCTATATTCTGCCTTCTGGTCCAAGTATAAGCATTGCCCACTTTATCAAACAACTTCCTACACACTTTTATGAACTGAGGCAGCTTGGGAACATTGTCTCTCAACTGTGTTATAGAGTGTAGTACTACATTTCAGTGAAGTGTAAGGCTTTCCAAAGCTGCCGAACGTGTTTCTTTCTCTATTTCAATGGTATTCTGACTTGTATAACACACATTTACCACTCTAGAGTCCTTTAAGTAAAGAATATAGGATTCATACAGTGTTTCATGTGATCTTAACTCGAATTAAGGATTTCCCTTATCTTAGCTACCTTTGCTACACTAAGAACTGACTTGGAGAATCTCTTTCAGCTGTTCTAAATGAGTTCTCATCTGTTTACAGTCATTTTCTCTGAATTATCCATGTTTTCATGTAGTTTCCTATATTCTGCCTTCTGGTTCAATTATAAGCTTTGCCCACTTTATCAAACAACTTCCTACACACTGTTATGAGCTGAGGCAGCTTGGGAACATTGTCTCTCAACTGTGTTATAGAGTGTAGTACTACATTTCAGTGAAGTGTAAGGCTTTCCAAAGCTGCCGAACGTGTTTCTTTCACTATTTCAATGGTATCCTGCCTTGTATAACACACTTTTACCACTCTAGTCTACTTTAAGTAAAGAATATAGGATTCAAACACGGTTTCATGTGATCTTAACTCAAATTAAGGATGTCCCGGATCTTAGCTACCTTTTCTACACTAAGAACTGACTTGGAGAATCTCTTTGAGCTGTTCTAAACAAGTTCTCATCTGTTTACAGTCATTTTCTCTGAATTATCCATGTTTTCATGTAGTTTCCTATATTCTGCCTTCTGGTCCAAGTATAAGCTTTGCCCACTTTATCAAACAACTTCCTACACACTGTCATGAACTGAGGCAGCTTGGGAACATTGTCTCTCAACTGTGTTATAGAGTGTAGTACTACATTTCAGTGAAGTGTAAGGATTTCCAAAGCTGCCGAACGTGTTTCTTTTTCAATTTCAATGGTATTCTGACTTGTATAACACACATATACCACTCTAGAGTCCTTTAAGTAAAGAATATAGGATTCATACAGTGTTTCATGTGATCTTAACTCAAATTAAGGATTTCCCTTATCTTAGCTAACTTTTCTATACTAACAACTGACTTGGAGAATCTCTTTCAGCTGTTCTAAACGAGTTCTCATCTGTTTACAGTCATTTTCTCTGAATTATCCATGTTTTCATGTAGTTTCCTATATGCTGCCTTCTGGTCCAAGTATAAGCTTTGCCCACTTTATCAAACAACTTCCTACACACTGTTATGAACTGAGGCAGCATGGGAACATTATCTCTCAACTGTGTTATAGAGTGTAGTACTACATTTCAGTGAAGTGTAAGGCTTTCCAAAGCTGCCGAACGTGTTTCTCTCTCTATTTCAATGGTATTCTGACTTGTATAACACACATTTACCACTCTAGAGTCCTTTAGGGAAAGAATATAGGATTCATACAGTGTTTCATGTGATCTTAACTCGAATTAAGTATTTCCCTTATCTTAGCTACCTTTTCTACACTAAGAACTGACTTGGAGAATCTCTTTCAGCTGTTCTAAACGAGTTCTCATCTGTTTGCAGTCATTTTCTCTGAATTATCCATGTTTTCATGTAGTTTCCTATATTCTGCCTTCTGGTCCAAGTATAAGCTTTGCCCACTTTATCAAACAACTTCCTACACACTGTTATGAACTGAGGCAGCTTGGGAACATTGTCTCTCAACTGTGTTATAGAGTGTAGTACTACATTTCAGTGAAGTGTAAGGCTTTCCAAAGCTGCCGAACGTGTTTCTTTCTCTATTTCAATGGTATTCTGACTTGTATAACACACATTTACCACTCTAGAGTCCTTTAAGTAAAGAATATAGGATTCATACAGTGTTTCATGTGATCTTAACTCGAATTAAGGATTTCCCTTATCTTAGCTACCTTTGCTACACTAAGAACTGACTTGGAGAATCTCTTTCAGCTGTTCTAAATGAGTTCTCATCTGTTTACAGTCATTTTCTCTGAATTATCCATGTTTTCATGTAGTTTCCTATATTCTGCCTTCTGGTTCAATTATAAGCTTTGCCCACTTTATCAAACAACTTCCTACACACTGTTATGAGCTGAGGCAGCTTGGGAACATTGTCTCTCAACTGTGTTATAGAGTGTAGTACTACATTTCAGTGAAGTGTAAGGCTTTCCAAAGCTGCCGAACGTGTTTCTTTCACTATTTCAATGGTATCCTGCCTTGTATAACACACTTTTACCACTCTAGTCTACTTTAAGTAAAGAATATAGGATTCAAACACGGTTTCATGTGATCTTAACTCGAATTAAGGATGTCCCGGATCTTAGCTACCTTTTCTACACTAAGAACTGACTTGGAGAATCTCTTTGAGCTGTTCTAAACAAGTTCTCATCTGTTTACAGTCATTTTCTCTGAATTATCCATGTTTTCATGTAGTTTCCTATATTCTGCCTTCTGGTCCAAGTATAAGCTTTGCCCACTTTATCAAACAACTTCCTACACACTGTCATGAACTGAGGCAGCTTGGGAACATTGTCTCTCAACTGTGTTATAGAGTGTAGTACTACATTTCAGTGAAGTGTAAGGATTTCCAAAGCTGCCGAACGTGTTTCTTTTTCAATTTCAATGGTATTCTGACTTGTATAACACACATATACCACTCTAGAGTCCTTTAAGTAAAGAATATAGGATTCATACAGTGTTTCATGTGATCTTAACTCAAATTAAGGATTTCCCTTATCTTAGCTAACTTTTCTATACTAACAACTGACTTGGAGAATCTCTTTCAGCTGTTCTAAACGAGTTCTCATCTGTTTACAGTCATTTTCTCTGAATTATCCATGTTTTCATGTAGTTTCCTATATGCTGCCTTCTGGTCCAAGTATAAGCTTTGCCCACTTTATCAAACAACTTCCTACACACTGTCATGAACTGAGGCAGCTTGGGAACATTGTCTCTCAACTGTGTTATAGAGTGTAGTACTACATTTCAGTGAAGTGTAAGGCTTTCCAAAGCTGCCGAACGTGTTTCTTTTTCTATTTCAATGGTATTCTGACTTGTATAACACACATATACCACTCTAGAGTCCTTTAAGTAAAGAATATAGGATTCATACAGTGTTTCATGTGATCTTAACTCAAATTAAGGATTTCCCTTATCTTAGCTAACTTTTCTATACTAACAACTGACTTGGAGAATCTCTTTCAGCTGTTCTAAATGAGTTCTCATCTGTTTACAGTCATTTTCTCTGAATTATCCATGTTTTCATGTAGTTTCCTATATTCTGCCTTATGGTTCAATTATAAGCTTTGCCCACTTTATCAAACAACTTCCTACACACTGTTATGAGCTGAGGTAGCTTGGGAACATTGTCTCTCAACTGTGTTATAGAGTGTAGTACTACATTTCAGTGAAGTGTAAGGCTTTCCAAAGCTGCCGAACGTGTTTCTCTCTCTATTTCAATGGTATTCTGACTTGTATAACACACATTTACCACTCTAGAGTCCTTTAGGGAAAGAATATAGGATTCATACAGTGTTTCATGTGATCTTAACTCGAATTAAGTATTTCCCTTATCTTAGCTACCTTTTCTACACTAAGAACTGACTTGGAGAATCTCTTTCAGCTGTTCTAAACGAGTTCTCATCTGTTTGCAGTCATTTTCTCTGAATTATCCATGTTTTCATGTAGTTTCCTATATTCTGCCTTCTGGTCCAAGTATAAGCTTTGCCCACTTTATCAAACAACTTCCTACACACTGTTATGAACTGAGGCAGCTTGGGAACATTGTCTCTCAACTGTGTTATAGAGTGTAGTACTACATTTCAGTGAAGTGTAAGGCTTTCCAAAGCTGCCGAACGTGTTTCTTTCTCTATTTCAATGGTATTCTGACTTGTATAACACACATTTACCACTCTAGAGTCCTTTAAGTAAAGAATATAGGATTCATACAGTGTTTCATGTGATCTTAACTCGAATTAAGGATTTCCCTTATCTTAGCTACCTTTGCTACACTAAGAACTGACTTGGAGAATCTCTTTCAGCTGTTCTAAATGAGTTCTCATCTGTTTACAGTCATTTTCTCTGAATTATCCATGTTTTCATGTAGTTTCCTATATTCTGCCTTCTGGTTCAATTATAAGCTTTGCCCACTTTATCAAACAACTTCCTACACACTGTTATGAGCTGAGGCAGCTTGGGAACATTGTCTCTCAACTGTGTTATAGAGTGTAGTACTACATTTCAGTGAAGTGTAAGGCTTTCCAAAGCTGCCGAACGTGTTTCTTTCACTATTTCAATGGTATCCTGCCTTGTATAACACACTTTTACCACTCTAGTCTACTTTAAGTAAAGAATATAGGATTCAAACACGGTTTCATGTGATCTTAACTCGAATTAAGGATGTCCCGGATCTTAGCTACCTTTTCTACACTAAGAACTGACTTGGAGAATCTCTTTGAGCTGTTCTAAACAAGTTCTCATCTGTTTACAGTCATTTTCTCTGAATTATCCATGTTTTCATGTAGTTTCCTATATTCTGCCTTCTGGTCCAAGTATAAGCTTTGCCCACTTTATCAAACAACTTCCTACACACTGTCATGAACTGAGGCAGCTTGGGAACATTGTCTCTCAACTGTGTTATAGAGTGTAGTACTACATTTCAGTGAAGTGTAAGGATTTCCAAAGCTGCCGAACGTGTTTCTTTTTCAATTTCAATGGTATTCTGACTTGTATAACACACATATACCACTCTAGAGTCCTTTAAGTAAAGAATATAGGATTCATACAGTGTTTCATGTGATCTTAACTCAAATTAAGGATTTCCCTTATCTTAGCTAACTTTTCTATACTAACAACTGACTTGGAGAATCTCTTTCAGCTGTTCTAAACGAGTTCTCATCTGTTTACAGTCATTTTCTCTGAATTATCCATGTTTTCATGTAGTTTCCTATATGCTGCCTTCTGGTCCAAGTATAAGCTTTGCCCACTTTATCAAACAACTTCCTACACACTGTCATGAACTGAGGCAGCTTGGGAACATTGTCTCTCAACTGTGTTATAGAGTGTAGTACTACATTTCAGTGAAGTGTAAGGCTTTCCAAAGCTGCCGAACGTGTTTCTTTTTCTATTTCAATGGTATTCTGACTTGTATAACACACATATACCACTCTAGAGTCCTTTAAGTAAAGAATATAGGATTCATACAGTGTTTCATGTGATCTTAACTCAAATTAAGGATTTCCCTTATCTTAGCTAACTTTTCTATACTAACAACTGACTTGGAGAATCTCTTTCAGCTGTTCTAAATGAGTTCTCATCTGTTTACAGTCATTTTCTCTGAAT
This sequence comes from Pipistrellus hanaki, assembly GCF_964339955.1. Classification (NCBI taxonomy): domain Eukaryota; kingdom Metazoa; phylum Chordata; class Mammalia; order Chiroptera; family Vespertilionidae; genus Pipistrellus; species Pipistrellus hanaki. Next base: position 275,511 of record NW_028182279.1, on the reverse strand, counting down.
TATCCATGTTTTCATGTAGTTTCCTATATTCTGCCTTATGGTTCAATTATAAGCTTTGCCCACTTTATCAAACAACTTCCTACACACTGTTATGAGCTGAGGTAGCTTGGGAACATTGTCTCTCAACTGTGTTATAGAGTGTAGTACTATATTTCAGTGAAGTGTAAGGCTTTCCAAAGCTGCCGAACGTGTTTCTTTCACTATTTCAATGGTATCCTGCCTTGTATAACACACTTTTACCACTCTAGTCTCCTTTAAGTAAAGAATATAGGATTCAAACACGGTTTCATGTGATCTTAACTCGAATTAAGGATGTCCCGGATCTTAGCTACCTTTTCTACACTAAGAACTGACTTGGAGAATCTCTTTCAGCTGTTCTAAACCAGTTCTCATCTGTTTACAGTCATTTTCTCTGAATTATCCATGTTTTCATGTAGTTTCCTATATTCTGCCTTCTGGTCCAAGTATAAGCATTGCCCACTTTATCAAACAACTTCCTACACACTGTTATGAACTGAGGCAGCTTGGGAACATTGTCTCTCAACTGTGTTATAGAGTGTAGTACTACATTTCAGTGAAGTGTAAGGCTTTCCAAAGCTGCCGAACGTGTTTCTTTCTCTATTTCAATGGTATTCTGACTTGTATAACACACATTTACCACTCTAGTCTTCTTTAAGTAAAGAATATAGGATTCATACAGTGTTTCATGTGATATTAACTCCCAATAAGGATTTCCCCGATCTTAGCTACCTTTTCTACACTAAGAACTGACTTGGAGAATCTCTTTCAGGTGTTCTAAACCAGTTCTCATCTGTTTACAGTCATTTTCTCTGAATTATCCATGTTTTCATGTAGTTTCCTATATTCTGCCTTCTGGTCCAAGTATAAGCATTGCCCACTTTATCAAACAACTTCCTACACACTTTTATGAACTGAGGCAGCTTGGGAACATTGTCTCTCAACTGTGTTATAGAGTGTAGTACTACATTTCAGTGAAGTGTAAGGCTTTCCAAAGCTGCCGAACGTGTTTCTTTCTCTATTTCAATGGTATTCTGACTTGTATAACACACATTTACCACTCTAGAGTCCTTTAAGTAAAGAATATAGGATTCATACAGTGTTTCATGTGATCTTAACTCGAATTAAGGATTTCCCTTATCTTAGCTACCTTTGCTACACTAAGAACTGACTTGGAGAATCTCTTTCAGCTGTTCTAAATGAGTTCTCATCTGTTTACAGTCATTTTCTCTGAATTATCCATGTTTTCATGTAGTTTCCTATATTCTGCCTTCTGGTTCAATTATAAGCTTTGCCCACTTTATCAAACAACTTCCTACACACTGTTATGAGCTGAGGCAGCTTGGGAACATTGTCTCTCAACTGTGTTATAGAGTGTAGTACTACATTTCAGTGAAGTGTAAGGCTTTCCAAAGCTGCCGAACGTGTTTCTTTCACTATTTCAATGGTATCCTGCCTTGCATAACACACTTTTACCACTCTAGTCTACTTTAAGTAAAGAATATAGGATTCAAACACGGTTTCATGTGATCTTAACTCGAATTAAGGATGTCCCGGATCTTAGCTACCTTTTCTACACTAAGAACTGACTTGGAGAATCTCTTTGAGCTGTTCTAATCAAGTTCTCATCTGTTTACAGTCATTTTCTCTGAATTATCCATGTTTTCATGTAGTTTCCTATATTCTGCCTTCTGGTCCAAGTATAAGCTTTGCCCACTTTATCAAACAACTTCCTACACACTGTCATGAACTGAGGCAGCTTGGGAACATTGTCTCTCAACTGTGTTATAGAGTGTAGTACTACATTTCAGTGAAGTGTAAGGCTTTCCAAAGCTGCCGAAAGTGTTTCTTTTTCTATTTCAATGGTATTCTGACTTGTATAACACACATATACCACTCTAGAGTCCTTTAAGTAAAGAATATAGGATTCATACAGTGTTTCATGTGATCTTAACTCAAATTAAGGATTTCCCTTATCTTAGCTAACTTTTCTATACTAACAACTGACTTGGAGAATCTCTTTCAGCTGTTCTAAACGAGTTCTCATCTGTTTACAGTCATTTTCTCTGAATTATCCATGTTTTCATGTAGTTTCCTATATGCTGCCTTCTGGTCCAAGTATAAGCTTTGCCCACTTTATCAAACAACTTCCTACACACTGTTATGAACTGAGGCAGCTTGGGAACATTATCTCTCAACTGTGTTATAGAGTGTAGTACTACATTTCATTGAAGTGTAAGGCTTTCCAAAGCTGCCGAACGTGTTTCTCTCTCTATTTCAATGGTATTCTGACTTGTATAACACACATTTACCACTCTAGAGTCCTTTAGGGAAAGAATATAGGATTCATACAGTGTTTCATGTGATCTTAACTCGAATTAAGTATTTCCCTTATCTTAGCTACCTTTTCTACACTAAGAACTGACTTGGAGAATCTCTTTCAGCTGTTCTAAACGAGTTCTCATCTGTTTGCAGTCATTTTCTCTGAATTATCCATGTTTTCATGTAGTTTCCTATATTCTGCCTTCTGGTCCAAGTATAAGCTTTGCCCACTTTATCAAACAACTTCCTACACACTGTTATGAACTGAGGCAGCTTGGGAACATTGTCTCTCAACTGTGTTATAGAGTGTAGTACTACATTTCAGTGAAGTGTAAGGCTTTCCAAAGCTGCCGAACGTGTTTCTTTCACTATTTCAATGGTATCCTGCCTTGTATAACACACTTTTACCACTCTAGTCTCCTTTAAGTAAAGAATATAGGATTCAAACACGGTTTCATGTGATCTTAACTCTAATTAAGGATGTCCCGGATCTTAGCTACCTTTTCTACACTAAGAACTGACTTGGAGAATCTCTTTGAGCTGTTCTAAACAAGTTCTCATCTGTTTACAGTCATTTTCTCTGAATTATCCATGTTTTCATGTAGTTTCCTATATTCTGCCTTCTGGTCCAAGTATAAGCTTTGCCCACTTTATCAAACAACTTCCTACACACTGTCATGAACTGAGGCAGCTTGGGAACATTGTCTCTCAACTGTGTTATAGAGTGTAGTACTACATTTCAGTGAAGTGTAAGGCTTTCCAAAGCTGCCGAACGTGTTTCTTTTTCTATTTCAATGGTATTCTGACTTGTATAACACACATATACCACTCTAGAGTCCTTTAAGTAAAGAATATAGGATTCATACAGTGTTTCATGTGATCTTAACTCAAATTAAGGATTTCCCTTATCTTAGCTAACTTTTCTATACTAACAACTGACTTGGAGAATCTCTTTCAGCTGTTCTAAATGAGTTCTCATCTGTTTACAGTCATTTTCTCTGAATTATCCATGTTTTCATGTAGTTTCCTATATGCTGCCTTCTGGTCCAAGTATAAGCTTTGCCCACTTTATCAAACAACTTCCTACACACTGTTATGAACTGAGGCAGCTTGGGAACATTATCTCTCAACTGTGTTATAGAGTGTAGTACTACATTTCAGTGAAGTGTAAGGCTTTCCAAAGCTGCCGAACGTGTTTCTCTCTCTATTTCAATGGTATTCTGACTTGTATAACACACATTTACCACTCTAGAGTCCTTTAGGGAAAGAATATAGGATTCATACAGTGTTTCATGTGATCTTAACTCGAATTAAGGATTTCCCTTATCTTAGCTACCTTTGCTACACTAAGAACTGACTTGGAGAATCTCTTTCAGCTGTTCTAAATGAGTTCTCATCTGTTTACAGTCATTTTCTCTGAATTATCCATGTTTTCATGTAGTTTCCTATATTCTGCCTTCTGGTTCAATTATAAGCTTTGCCCACTTTATCAAACAACTTCCTACACACTGTTATGAGCTGAGGCAGCTTGGGAACATTGTCTCTCAACTGTGTTATAGAGTGTAGTACTACATTTCAGTGAAGTGTAAGGCTTTCCAAAGCTGCCGAACGTGTTTCTTTCACTATTTCAATGGTATCCTGCCTTGTATAACACACTTTTACCACTCTAGTCTACTTTAAGTAAAGAATATAGGATTCAAACACGGTTTCATGTGATCTTAACTCGAATTAAGGATGTCCCGGATCTTAGCTACCTTTTCTACACTAAGAACTGACTTGGAGAATCTCTTTGAGCTGTTCTAAACAAGTTCTCATCTGTTTACAGTCATTTTCTCTGAATTATCCATGTTTTCATGTAGTTTCCTATATTCTGCCTTCTGGTCCAAGTATAAGCTTTGCCCACTTTATCAAACAACTTCCTACACACTGTCATGAACTGAGGCAGCTTGGGAACATTGTCTCTCAACTGTGTTATAGAGTGTAGTACTACATTTCAGTGAAGTGTAAGGCTTTCCAAAGCTGCCGAACGTGTTTCTTTCACTATTTCAATGGTATCCTGCCTTGTATAACACACTTTTACCACTCTAGTCTCCTTTAAGTAAAGAATATAGGATTCAAACACGGTTTCATGTGATCTTAACTCGAATTAAGGATGTCCCGGATCTTAGCTACCTTTTCTACACTAAGAACTGACTTGGAGAATCTCTTTCAGCTGTTCTAAACCAGTTCTCATCTGTTTACAGTCATTTTCTCTGAATTATCCATGTTTTCATGTAGTTTCCTATATTCTGCCTTCTGGTCCAAGTATAAGCATTGCCCACTTTATCAAACAACTTCCTACACACTGTTATGAACTGAGGCAGCTTGGGAACATTGTCTCTCAACTGTGTTATAGAGTGTAGTACTACATTTCAGTGAAGTGTAAGGCTTTCCAAAGCTGCCGAACGTGTTTCTTTCTCTATTTCAATGGTATTCTGACTTGTATAACACACATTTACCACTCTAGTCTTCTTTAAGTAAAGAATATAGGATTCATACAGTGTTTCATGTGATATTAACTCCCAATAAGGATTTCCCCGATCTTAGCTACCTTTTCTACACTAAGAACTGACTTGGAGAATCTCTTTCAGGTGTTCTAAACCAGTTCTCATCTGTTTACAGTCATTTTCTCTGAATTATTTATGTTTTCATGTAGTTTCCTATATTCTGCCTTCTGGTCCAAGTATAAGCATTGCCCACTTTATCAAACAACTTCCTACACACTTTTATGAACTGAGGCAGCTTGGGAACATTGTCTCTCAACTGTGTTATAGAGTGTAGTACTACATTTCAGTGAAGTGTAAGGCTTTCCAAAGCTGCCGAACGTGTTTCTTTCTCTATTTCGATGGTATTCTGACTTGTATAACACACATTTACCACTCTAGAGTCCTTTAAGTAAAGAATATAGGATTCATACAGTGTTTCATGTGATCTTAACTCGAATTAAGGATTTCCCTTATCTTAGCTACCTTTGCTACACTAAGAACTGACTTGGAGAATCTCTTTCAGCTGTTCTAAATGAGTTCTCATCTGTTTACAGTCATTTTCTCTGAATTATCCATGTTTTCATGTAGTTTCCTATATTCTGCCTTCTGGTTCAATTATAAGCTTTGCCCACTTTATCAAACAACTTCCTACACACTGTTATGAGCTGAGGCAGCTTGGGAACATTGTCTCTCAACTGTGTTATAGAGTGTAGTACTACATTTCAGTGAAGTGTAAGGCTTTCCAAAGCTGCCGAACGTGTTTCTTTCACTATTTCAATGGTATCCTGCCTTGCATAACACACTTTTACCACTCTAGTCTACTTTAAGTAAAGAATATAGGATTCAAACACGGTTTCATGTGATCTTAACTCGAATTAAGGATGTCCCGGATCTTAGCTACCTTTTCTACACTAAGAACTGACTTGGAGAATCTCTTTGAGCTGTTCTAAACAAGTTCTCATCTGTTTACAGTCATTTTCTCTGAATTATCCATGTTTTCATGTAGTTTCCTATATTCTGCCTTCTGGTCCAAGTATAAGCTTTGCCCACTTTATCAAACAACTTCCTACACACTGTCATGAACTGAGGCAGCTTGGGAACATTGTCTCTCAACTGTGTTATAGAGTGTAGTACTACATTTCAGTGAAGTGTAAGGCTTTCCAAAGCTGCCGAAAGTGTTTCTTTTTCTATTTCAATGGTATTCTGACTTGTATAACACACATATACCACTCTAGAGTCCTTTAAGTAAAGAATATAGGATTCATACAGTGTTTCATGTGATCTTAACTCAAATTAAGGATTTCCCTTATCTTAGCTAACTTTTCTATACTAACAACTGACTTGGAGAATCTCTTTCAGCTGTTCTAAACGAGTTCTCATCTGTTTACAGTCATTTTCTCTGAATTATCCATGTTTTCATGTAGTTTCCTATATGCTGCCTTCTGGTCCAAGTATAAGCTTTGCCCACTTTATCAAACAACTTCCTACACACTGTTATGAACTGAGGCAGCTTGGGAACATTATCTCTCAACTGTGTTATAGAGTGTAGTACTACATTTCAGTGAAGTGTAAGGCTTTCCAAAGCTGCCGAACGTGTTTCTCTCTCTATTTCAATGGTATTCTGACTTGTATAACACACATTTACCACTCTAGAGTCCTTTAGGGAAAGAATATAGGATTCATACAGTGTTTCATGTGATCTTAACTCGAATTAAGTATTTCCCTTATCTTAGCTACCTTTTCTACACTAAGAACTGACTTGGAGAATCTCTTTCAGCTGTTCTAAACGAGTTCTCATCTGTTTGCAGTCATTTTCTCTGAATTATCCATGTTTTCATGTAGTTTCCTATATTCTGCCTTCTGGTCCAAGTATAAGCTTTGCCCACTTTATCAAACAACTTCCTACACACTGTTATGAACTGAGGCAGCTTGGGAACATTGTCTCTCAACTGTGTTATAGAGTGTAGTACTACATTTCAGTGAAGTGTAAGGCTTTCCAAAGCTGCCGAACGTGTTTCTTTCACTATTTCAATGGTATCCTGCCTTGTATAACACACTTTTACCACTCTAGTCTCCTTTAAGTAAAGAATATAGGATTCAAACACGGTTTCATGTGATCTTAACTCGAATTAAGGATGTCCCGGATCTTAGCTACCTTTTCTACACTAAGAACTTACTTGGAGAATCTCTTTCAGCTGTTCTAAACCAGTTCTCATCTGTTTACAGTCATTTTCTCTGAATTATCCATGTTTTCATGTAGTTTCCTATATTCTGCCTTCTGGTCCAAGTATAAGCTTTGCCCACTTTATCAAACAACTTCCTACACACTGTTATGAACTGAGGCAGCTTGGGAACATTGTCTCTCAACTGTGTTATAGAGTGTAGTACTACATTTCAGTGAAGTGTAAGGCTTTCCAAAGCTGCCGAACGTGTTTCTTTCACTATTTCAATGGTATCCTGCCTTGTATAACACACTTTTACCACTCTAGTCTCCTTTAAGTAAAGAATATAGGATTCAAACACGGTTTCATGTGATCTTAACTCTAATTAAGGATGTCCCGGATCTTAGCTACCTTTTCTACACTAAGAACTGACTTGGAGAATCTCTTTGAGCTGTTCTAAACAAGTTCTCATCTGTTTACAGTCATTTTCTCTGAATTATCCATGTTTTCATGTAGTTTCCTATATTCTGCCTTCTGGTCCAAGTATAAGCTTTGCCCACTTTATCAAACAACTTCCTACACACTGTCATGAACTGAGGCAGCTTGGGAACATTGTCTCTCAACTGTGTTATAGAGTGTAGTACTACATTTCAGTGAAGTGTAAGGCTTTCCAAAGCTGCCGAACGTGTTTCTTTTTCTATTTCAATGGTATTCTGACTTGTATAACACACATATACCACTCTAGAGTCCTTTAAGTAAAGAATATAGGATTCATACAGTGTTTCATGTGATCTTAACTCAAATTAAGGATTTCCCTTATCTTAGCTAACTTTTCTATACTAACAACTGACTTGGAGAATCTCTTTCAGCTGTTCTAAATGAGTTCTCATCTGTTTACAGTCATTTTCTCTGAATTATCCATGTTTTCATGTAGTTTCCTATATGCTGCCTTCTGGTCCAAGTATAAGCTTTGCCCACTTTATCAAACAACTTCCTACACACTGTTATGAACTGAGGCAGCTTGGGAACATTATCTCTCAACTGTGTTATAGAGTGTAGTACTACATTTCAGTGAAGTGTAAGGCTTTCCAAAGCTGCCGAACGTGTTTCTCTCTCTATTTCAATGGTATTCTGACTTGTATAACACACATTTACCACTCTAGAGTCCTTTAGGGAAAGAATATAGGATTCATACAGTGTTTCATGTGATCTTAACTCGAATTAAGTATTTCCCTTATCTTAGCTACCTTTTCTACACTAAGAACTGACTTGGAGAATCTCTTTCAGCTGTTCTAAACGAGTTCTCATCTGTTTGCAGTCATTTTCTCTGAATTAATCATGTTTTCATGTAGTTTCCTATATTCTGCCTTCTGGTCCAAGTATAAGCTTTGCCCACTTTATCAAACAACTTCCTACACACTGTTATGAACTGAGGCAGCTTGGGAACATTGTCTCTCAACTGTGTTATAGAGTGTAGTACTACATTTCAGTGAAGTGTAAGGCTTTCCAAAGCTGCCGAACGTGTTTCTTTCACTATTTCAATGGTATCCTGCCTTGTATAACACACTTTTACCACTCTAGTCTCCTTTAAGTAAAGAATATAGGATTCAAACACGGTTTCATGTGATCTTAACTCGAATTAAGGATGTCCCGGATCTTAGCTACCTTTTCTACACTAAGAACTTACTTGGAGAATCTCTTTCAGCTGTTCTAAACGAGTTCTCATCTGTTTACAGTCATTTTCTCTGAATTATCCATGTTTTCATGTAGTTTCCTATATTCTGCCTTCTGGTCCAAGTATAAGCTTTGCCCACTTTATCAAACAACTTCCTACACACTGTTATGAACTGAGGCAGCTTGGGAACATTGTCTCTCAACTGTGTTATAGAGTGTAGTACTACATTTCAGTGAAGTGTAAGGCTTTCCAAAGCTGCCGAACGTGTTTCTTTCACTATTTCAATGGTATCCTGCCTTGTATAACACACTTTTACCACTCTAGTCTCCTTTAAGTAAAGAATATAGGATTCAAACACGGTTTCATGTGATCTTAACTCGAATTAAGGATGTCCCGGATCTTAGCTACCTTTTCTACACTAAGAACTGACTTGGAGAATCTCTTTGAGCTGTTATAAACAAGTTCTCATCTGTTTACAGTCATTTTCTCTGAATTATCCATGTTTTCATGTAGTTTCCTATATTCTGCCTTCTGGTCCAAGTATAAGCTTTGCCCACTTTATTAAACAACTTCCTACACACTGTCATGAACTGAGGCAGCTTGGGAACATTGTCTCTCAACTGTGTTATAGAGTGTAGTACTACATTTCAGTGAAGTGTAAGGCTTTCCAAAGCTGCCGAACGTGTTTCTTTTTCTATTTCAATGGTATTCTGACTTGTATAACACACATATACCACTCTAGAGTCCTTTAAGTAAAGAATATAGGATTCATACAGTGTTTCATGTGATCTTAACTCAAATTAAGGATTTCCCTTATCTTAGCTAACTTTTCTATACTAACAACTGACTTGGAGAATCTCTTTCAGCTGTTCTAAATGAGTTCTCATCTGTTTACAGTCATTTTCTCTGAATTATCCATGTTTTCATGTAGTTTCCTATATTCTGCCTTCTGGTTCAATTATAAGCTTTGCCCACTTTATCAAACAACTTCTTACACACTGTTATGAGCTGAGGTAGCTTGGGAACATTGTCTCTCAACTGTGTTATAGAGTGTAGTACTACATTTCAGTGAAGTGTAAGGCTTTCCAAAGCTGCCGAACGTGTTTCTTTCACTATTTCAATGGTATCCTGCCTTGTATAACACACTTTTACCACTCTAGTCTCCTTTAAGTAAAGAATATAGGATTCAAACACGGTTTCATGTGATCTTAACTCGAATTAAGGATGTCCCGGATCTTAGCTACCTTTTCTACACTAAGAACTGACTTGGAGAATCTCTTTCAGCTGTTCTAAACCAGTTCTCATCTGTTTACAGTCATTTTCTCTGAATTATCCATGTTTTCATGTAGTTTCCTATATTCTGCCTTCTGGTCCAAGTATAAGCATTGCCCACTTTATCAAACAACTTCCTACACACTGTTATGAACTGAGGCAGCTTGGGAACATTGTCTCTCAACTGTGTTATAGAGTGTAGTACTACATTTCAGTGAAGTGTAAGGCTTTCCAAAGCTGCCGAACGTGTTTCTTTCTCTATTTCAATGGTATTCTGACTTGTATAACACACATTTACCACTCTAGTCTTCTTTAAGTAAAGAATATAGGATTCATACAGTGTTTCATGTGATATTAACTCCCAATAAGGATTTCCCCGATCTTAGCTACCTTTTCTACACTAAGAACTGACTTGGAGAATCTCTTTCAGGTGTTCTAAACCAGTTCTCATCTGTTTACAGTCATTTTCTCTGAATTATCCATGTTTTCATGTAGTTTCCTATATTCTGCCTTCTGGTCCAAGTATAAGCATTGCCCACTTTATCAAACAACTTCCTACACACTTTTATGAACTGAGGCAGCTTGGGAACATTGTCTCTCAACTGTGTTATAGAGTGTAGTACTACATTTCAGTGAAGTGTAAGGCTTTCCAAAGCTGCCGAACGTGTTTCTTTCTCTATTTCAATGGTATTCTGACTGGTATAACACACATTTACCACTCTAGAGTCCTTTAAGTAAAGAATATAGGATTCATACAGTGTTTCATGTGATCTTAACTCGAATTAAGGATTTCCCTTATCTTAGCTACCTTTGCTACACTAAGAACTGACTTGGAGAATCTCTTTCAGCTGTTCTAAATGAGTTCTCATCTGTTTACAGTCATTTTCTCTGAATTATCCATGTTTTCATGTAGTTTCCTATATTCTGCCTTCTGGTTCAATTATAAGCTTTGCCCACTTTATCAAACAACTTCCTACACACTGTTATGAGCTGAGGCAGCTTGGGAACATTGTCTCTCAACTGTGTTATAGAGTGTAGTACTACATTTCAGTGAAGTGTAAGGCTTTCCAAAGCTGCCGAACGTGTTTCTTTCACTATTTCAATGGTATCCTGCCTTGTATAACACACTTTTACCACTCTAGTCTACTTTAAGTAAAGAATATAGGATTCAAACACGGTTTCATGTGATCTTAACTCGAATTAAGGATGTCCCGGATCTTAGCTACCTTTTCTACACTAAGAACTGACTTGGAGAATCTCTTTGAGCTGTTCTAAACAAGTTCTCATCTGTTTACAGTCATTTTCTCTGAATTATCCATGTTTTCATGTAGTTTCCTATATTCTGCCTTCTGGTCCAAGTATAAGCTTTGCCCACTTTATCAAACAACTTCCTACACACTGTCATGAACTGAGGCAGCTTGGGAACATTGTCTCTCAACTGTGTTATAGAGTGTAGTACTACATTTCAGTGAAGTGTAAGGCTTTCCAAAGCTGCCGAACGTGTTTCTTTTTCTATTTCAATGGTATTCTGACTTGTATAACACACATATACCACTCTAGAGTCCTTTAAGTAAAGAATATAGGATTCATACAGTGTTTCATGTGATCTTAACTCAAATTAAGGATTTCCCTTATCTTAGCTAACTTTTCTATACTAACAACTGACTTGGAGAATCTCTTTCAGCTGTTCTAAACGAGTTCTCATCTGTTTACAGTCATTTTCTCTGAATTATCCATGTTTTCATGTAGTTTCCTATATGCTGCCTTCTGGTCCAAGTATAAGCTTTGCCCACTTTATCAAACAACTTCCTACACACTGTTATGAACTGAGGCAGCTTGGGAACATTATCTCTCAACTGTGTTATAGAGTGTAGTACTACATTTCAGTGAAGTGTAAGGCTTTCCAAAGCTGCCGAACGTGTTTCTCTCTCTATTTCAATGGTATTCTGACTTGTATAACACACATTTACCACTCTAGAGTCCTTTAGGGAAAGAATATAGGATTCATACAGTGTTTCATGTGATCTTAACTCGAATTAAGTATTTCCCTTATCTTAGCTACCTTTTCTACACTAAGAACTGACTTGGAGAATCTCTTTCAGCTGTTCTAAACGAGTTCTCATCTGTTTGCAGTCATTTTCTCTGAATTATCCATGTTTTCATGTAGTTTCCTATATTCTGCCTTCTGGTCCAAGTATAAGCTTTGCCCACTTTATCAAACAACTTCCTACACACTGTTATGAACTGAGGCAGCTTGGGAACATTGTCTCTCAACTGTGTTATAGAGTGTAGTACTACATTTAAGTGAAGTGTAAGGCTTTCCAAAGCTGCCGAACGTGTATCTTTCACTATTTCAATGGTATCCTGCCTTGTATAACACACTTTTACCACTCTAGTCTCCTTTAAGTAAAGAATATAGGATTCAAACACGGTTTCATGTGATCTTAACTCGAATTAAGGATGTCCCGGATCTTAGCTACCTTTTCTACACTAAGAACTGACTTGGAGAATCTCTTTCAGCTGTTCTAAACCAGTTCTCATCTGTTTACAGTCATTTTCTCTGAATTATCCATGTTTTCATGTAGTTTCCTATATTCTGCCTTCTGGTCCAAGTATAAGCATTGCCCACTTTATCAAACAACTTCCTACACACAGTTATGAACTGAGGCAGCTTGGGAACATTGTCTCTCAACTGTGTTATAGAGTGTAGTACTACATTTCAGTGAAGTGTAAGGCTTTCCAAAGCTGCCGAACGTGTTTCTTTCTCTATTTCAATGGTATTCTGACTTGTATAACACACATTTACCACTCTAGAGTCCTTTAAGTAAAGAATATAGGATTCATACAGTGTTTCATGTGATCTTAACTCGAATTAAGGATTTCCCTTATCTTAGCTACCTTTTCTACACTAAGAACTGACTTGGAGAATCTCTTTCAGCTGTTCTAAACGAGTTCTCATCTGTTTGCAGTCATTTTCTCTGAATTATCCATGTTTTCATGTAGTTTCCTATATTCTGCCTTCTGGTCCAAGTATAAGCTTTGCCCACTTTATCAAACAACTTCCTACTCACTGTTATGAACTGAGGCAGCTTGGGAACATTGTCTCTCAACTGTGTTATAGAGTGTAGTACTACATTTCAGTGAAGTGTAAGGCTTTCCAAAGCTGCCGAACGTGTTTCTTTCACTATTTCAATGGTATCCTGCCTTGTATAACACACTTTTACCACTCTAGTCTCCTTTAAGTAAAGAATATAGGATTCAAACACGGTTTCATGTGATCTTAACTCGAATTAAGGATGTCCCGGATCTTAGCTACCTTTTCTACACTAAGAACTTACTTGGAGAATCTCTTTCAGCTGTTCTAAACGAGTTCTCATCTGTTTACAGTCATTTTCTCTGAATTATCCATGTTTTCATGTAGTTTCCTATATTCTGCCTTCTGGTCCAAGTATAAGCTTTGCCCACTTTATCAAACAACTTCCTACACACTGTTATGAACTGAGGCAGCTTGGGAACATTGTCTCTCAACTGTGTTATAGAGTGTAGTACTACATTTCAGTGAAGTGTAAGGATTTCCAAAGCTGCCGAACGTGTTTCTTTCACTATTTCAATGGTATCCTGCCTTGTATAACACACTTTTACCACTCTAGTCTCCTTTAAGTAAAGAATATAGGATTCAAACACGGTTTCATGTGATCTTAACTCGAATTAAGGATGTCCCGGATCTTAGCTACCTTTTCTACACTAAGAACTGACTTGGAGAATCTCTTTCAGCTGTTCTAAACGAGTTCTCATCTGTTTACAGTCATTTTCTCTGAATTATCCATGTTTTCATGTAGTTTCCTATATTCTGCCTTCTGGTCCAAGTATAAGCATTGCCCTCTTTATCAAACAACTTCCTACACACTGTTATGAACTGAGGCAGCTTGGGAACATTGTCTCTCAACTGTGTTATAGAGTGTAGTACTACATTTCAGTGAAGTGTAAGGCTTTCCAAAGCTGCTGAACGTGTTTCTTTCTCTATTTCAATGGTATTCTGACTTGTATAACACACATTTACCACTCTAGAGTCCTTTAAGTAAAGAATATAGGATTCATACAGTGTTTCATGTGATCTTAACTCGAATTAAGGATTTCCCTTATCTTAGCTACCTTTTCTACACTAAGAACTGACTTGGAGAATCTCTTTCAGCTGTTCTAAATGAGTTTTCATCTGTTTACAGTCATTTTCTCTGAATTATCCATGTTTTCATGTAGTTTCCTATATTCTGCCTTCTGGTTCAATTATAAGCTTTGCCCACTTTATCAAACAACTTCCTACACACTGTTATGAGCTGAGGCAGCTTGGGAACATTGTCTCTCAACTGTGTTATAGAGTGTAGTACTACATTTCAGTGAAGTGTAAGGCTTTCCAAAGCTGCCGAACGTGTTTCTTTCACTATTTCAATGGTATCCTGCCTTGTATAACACACTTTTACCACTCTAGTCTCCTTTAAGTAAAGAATATAGGATTCATACAGTGTTTCATGTGATATTAACTCCCAATAAGGATTTCCCCGATCTTAGCTACCTTTTCTACACTAAGAACTGACTTGGAGAATCTCTTTGAGCTGTTCTAAACAAGTTCTCATCTGTTTACAGTCATTTTCTCTGAATTATCCATGTTTTCATGTAGTTTCCTATATTCTGCCTTCTGGTTCAATTATAAGCTTTGCCCACTTTATCAAACAACTTCCTACACACTGTTATGAGCTGAGGCAGCTTGGGAACATTGTCTCTCAACTGTGTTATAGAGTGTAGTACTACATTTCAGTGAAGTGTAAGGCTTTCCAAAGCTGCCGAACGTGTTTCTTTCACTATTTCAATGGTATCCTGCCTTGTATAACACACTTTTACCACTCTAGTCTCCTTTAAGTAAAGAATATAGGATTCATACAGTGTTTCATGTGATATTAACTCCCAATAAGGATTTCCCCGATCTTAGCTACCTTTTCTACACTAAGAACTGACTTGGAGAATCTCTTTGAGCTGTTCTAAACAAGTTCTCATCTGTTTACAGTCATTTTCTCTGAATTATCCATGTTTTCATGTAGTTTCCTATATTCTGCCTTCTGGTCCAAGTATAAGCTTTGCCCACTTTATCAAACAACTTCCTACACACTGTCATGAACTGAGGCAGCTTGGGAACATTGTCTCTCAACTGTGTTATAGAGTGTAGTACTACATTTCAGTGAAGTGTAAGGCTTTCCAAAGCTGCCGAACGTGTTTCTTTCTCTATTTCAATGGTATTCTGACTTGTATAACACACATATACCACTCTAGAGTCCTTTAAGTAAAGAATATAGGATTCATACAGTGTTTCATGTGATCTTAACTCAAATTAAGGATTTCCCTTATCTTAGCTAACTTTTCTATACTAACAACTGACTTGGAGAATCTCTTTCAGCTGTTCTAAACGAGTTCTCATCTGTTTACAGTCATTTTCTCTGAATTATCCATGTTTTCATGTAGTTTCCTATATTCTGCCTTCTGGTCCAAGTATAAGCTTTGCCCACTTTATCAAACAACTTCCTACACACTGTTATGAACTGAGGCAGCTTGGGAACATTATCTCTCAACTGTGTTATAGAGTGTAGTACTACATTTCAGTGAAGTGTAAGGCTTTCCAAAGCTGCCGAACGTGTTTCTCTCTCTATTTCAATGGTATTCTGACTTGTATAACACACATTTACCACTCTAGAGTCCTTTAGGGAAAGAATATAGGATTCATACAGTGTTTCATGTGATCTTAACTCGAATTAAGTATTTCCCTTATCTTAGCTACCTTTTCTACACTAAGAACTGACTTGGAGAATCTCTTTCAGCTGTTCTAAAGGAGTTCTCATCTGTTTGCAGTCATTTTCTCTGAATTATCCATGTTTTCATGTAGTTTCCTATATTCTGCCTTCTGGTCCAAGTATAAGCTTTGCCCACTTTATCAAACAACTTCCTACTCACTGTTATGAACTGAGGCAGCTTGGGAACATTGTCTCTCAACTGTGTTATAGAGTGTAGTACTACATTTCAGTGAAGTTTAAGGCTTTCCAAAGCTGCTGAACGTGTTTCTTTCTCTATTTCAATGGTATTCTGACTTGTATAACACACATTTACCACTCTAGAGTCCTTTAAGTAAAGAATATAGGATTCATACAGTGTTTCATGTGATCTTAACTCGAATTAAGGATTTCCCTTATCTTAGCTACCTTTTCTACACTAAGAACTGACTTGGAGAATCTCTTTCAGCTGTTCTAAATGAGTTTTCATCTGTTTACAGTCATTTTCTCTGAATTATCCATGTTTTCATGTAGTTTCCTATATTCTGCCTTCTGGTTCAATTATAAGCTTTGCCCACTTTATCAAACAACTTCCTACACACTGTTATGAGCTGAGGCAGCTTGGGAACATTGTCTCTCAACTGTGTTATAGAGTGTAGTACTACATTTCAGTGAAGTGTAAGGCTTTCCAAAGCTGCCGAACGTGTTTCTTTCACTATTTCAATGGTATCCTGCCTTGTATAACACACTTTTACCACTCTAGTCTCCTTTAAGTAAAGAATATAGGATTCATACAGTGTTTCATGTGATATTAACTCCCAATAAGGATTTCCCCGATCTTAGCTACCTTTTCTACACTAAGAACTGACTTGGAGAATCTCTTTGAGCTGTTCTAAACAAGTTCTCATCTGTTTACAGTCATTTTCTCTGAATTATCCATGTTTTCATGTAGTTTCCTATATTCTGCCTTCTGGTTCAATTATAAGCTTTGCCCACTTTATCAAACAACTTCCTACACACTGTTATGAGCTGAGGCAGCTTGGGAACATTGTCTCTCAACTGTGTTATAGAGTGTAGTACTACATTTCAGTGAAGTGTAAGGCTTTCCAAAGCTGCCGAACGTGTTTCTTTCACTATTTCAATGGTATCCTGCCTTGTATAACACACTTTTACCACTCTAGTCTCCTTTAAGTAAAGAATATAGGATTCATACAGTGTTTCATGTGATATTAACTCCCAATAAGGATTTCCCCGATCTTAGCTACCTTTTCTACACTAAGAACTGACTTGGAGAATCTCTTTCAGCTGTTCTAAACGAGTTCTCATCTGTTTACAGTCATTTTCTCTGAATTATCCATGTTTTCATGTAGTTTCCTATATTCTGCCTTCTGGTCCAAGTATAAGCTTTGCCCACTTTATCAAACAACTTCCTACACACTGTCATGAACTGAGGCAGCTTGGGAACATTGTCTCTCAACTGTGTTATAGAGTGTAGTACTACATTTCAGTGAAGTGTAAGGCTTTCCAAAGCTGCCGAACGTGTTTCTTTCTCTATTTCAATGGTATTCTGACTTGTATAACACACATATACCACTCTAGAGTCCTTTAAGTAAAGAATATAGGATTCATACAGTGTTTCATGTGATCTTAACTCAAATTAAGGATTTCCCTTATCTTAGCTAACTTTTCTATACTAACAACTGACTTGGAGAATCTCTTTCAGCTGTTCTAAACGAGTTCTCATCTGTTTACAGTCATTTTCTCTGAATTATCCATGTTTTCATGTAGTTTCCTATATTCTGCCTTCTGGTCCAAGTATAAGCTTTGCCCACTTTATCAAACAACTTCCTACACACTGTTATGAACTGAGGCAGCTTGGGAACATTATCTCTCAACTGTGTTATAGAGTGTAGTACTACATTTCAGTGAAGTGTAAGGCTTTCCAAAGCTGCCGAACGTGTTTCTCTCTCTATTTCAATGGTATTCTGACTTGTATAACACACATTTACCACTCTAGAGTCCTTTAGGGAAAGAATATAGGATTCATACAGTGTTTCATGTGATCTTAACTCGAATTAAGTATTTCCCTTATCTTAGCTACCTTTTCTACACTAAGAACTGACTTGGAGAATCTCTTTCAGCTGTTCTAAAGGAGTTCTCATCTGTTTGCAGTCATTTTCTCTGAATTATCCATGTTTTCATGTAGTTTCCTATATTCTGCCTTCTGGTCCAAGTATAAGCTTTGCCCACTTTATCAAACAACTTCCTACTCACTGTTATGAACTGAGGCAGCTTGGGAACATTGTCTCTCAACTGTGTTATAGAGTGTAGTACTACATTTCAGTGAAGTGTAAGGCTTTCCAAAGCTGCCGAACGTGTTTCTTTCACTATTTCAATGGTATCCTGCCTTGTATAACACACTTTTACCACTCTAGTCTCCTTTAAGTAAAGAATATAGGATTCAAACACGGTTTCATGTGATCTTAACTCGAATTAAGGATGTCCCGGATCTTAGCTACCTTTTCTACACTAAGAACTTACTTGGAGAATCTCTTTCAGCTGTTCTAAACGAGTTCTCATCTGTTTACAGTCATTTTCTCTGAATTATCCATGTTTTCATGTAGTTTCCTATATTCTGCCTTCCGGTCCAAGTATAAGCTTTGCCCACTTTATCAAACAACTTCCTACACACTGTTATGAACTGAGGCAGCTTGGGAACATTGTCTCTCAACTGTGTTATAGAGTGTAGTACTACATTTCAGTGAAGTGTAAGGCTTTCCAAAGCTGCCGAACGTGTTTCTTTCACTATTTCAATGGTATCCTGCCTTGTATAACACACTTTTACCACTCTAGTCTCCTTTAAGTAAAGAATATAGGATTCAAACACGGTTTCATGTGATCTTAACTCGAATTAAGGATGTCCCGGATCTTAGCTACCTTTTCTACAATAAGAACTGACTTGGAGAATCTCTTTCAGCTGTTCTAAACCAGTTCTCATCTGTTTACAGTCATTTTCTCTGAATTATCCATGTTTTCATGTAGTTTCCTATATTCTGCCTTCTGGTCCAAGTATAAGCATTGCCCACTTTATCAAACAACGTCCTACACACTGTTATGAACTGAGGCAGCTTGGGAACATTGTCTCTCAACTGTGTTATAGAGTGTAGTACTACATTTCAGTGAAGTGTAAGGCTTTCCAAAGCTGCCGAACGTGTTTCTTTCTCTATTTCAATGGTATTCTGACTTGTATAACACACATTTACCACTCTAGAGTCCTTTAAGTAAAGAATATAGGATTCATACAGTGTTTCATGTGATCTTAACTCGAATTAAGGATTTCCCTTATCTTAGCTACCTTTTCTACACTAAGAACTGACTTGGAGAATCTCTTTCAGCTGTTCTAAATGAGTTTTCATCTGTTTACAGTCATTTTCTCTGAATTATCCATGTTTTCATGTAGTTTCCTATATTCTGCCTTCTGGTACAATTATAAGCTTTGCCCACTTTATCAAACAACTTCCTACACACTGTTATGAGCTGAGGCAGCTTGGGAACATTGTCTCTCAACTGTGTTATAGAGTGTAGTACTACATTTCAGTGAAGTGTAAGGCTTTCCAAAGCTGTCGAACGTGTTTCTTTCACTATTTCAATGGTATCCTGCCTTGTATAACACACTTTTACCACTCTAGTCTCCTTTAAGTAAAGAATATAGGATTCAAACACGGTTTCATGTGATCTTAACTCGAATTAAGGATGTCCCGGATCTTAGCTACCTTTTCTACACTAAGAACTGACTTGGAGAATCTCTTTCAGCTGTTCTAAACCAGTTCTCATCTGTTTACAGTCATTTTCTCTGAATTATCCATGTTTTCATGTAGTTTCCTATATTCTGCCTTCTGGTCCAAGTATAAGCATTGCCCACTTTATCAAACAACTTCCTACACACTGTTATGAACTGAGGCAGCTTGGGAACATTGTCTCTCAACTGTGTTATAGAGTGTAGTACTACATTTCAGTGAAGTGTAAGGCTTTCCAAAGCTGCCGAACGTGTTTCTTTCTCTATTTCAATGGTATTCTGACTTGTATAACACACATTTACCACTCTAGTCTCCTTTAAGTAAAGAATATAGGATTCATACAGTGTTTCATGTGATATTAACTCCCAATAAGGATTTCCCCGATCTTAGCTACCTTTTCTACACTAAGAACTGACTTGGAGAATCTCTTTGAGCTGTTCTAAACAAGTTCTCATCTGTTTACAGTCATTTTCTCTGAATTATCCATGTTTTCATGTAGTTTCCTATATTCTGCCTTCTGGTCCAAGTATAAGCTTTGCCCACTTTATCAAACAACTTCCTACACACTGTCATGAACTGAGGCGGCTTGGGAACATTGTCTCTCAACTGTGTTATAGAGTGTAGTACTACATTTCAGTGAAGTGTAAGGCTTTCCAAAGCTGCCGAACGTGTTTCTTTCTCTATTTCAATGGTATTCTGACTTGTATAACACACATATACCACTCTAGAGTCCTTTAAGTAAAGAATATAGGATTCATACAGTGTTTCATGTGATCTTAACTCAAATTAAGGATTTCCCTTATCTTAGCTAACTTTTCTATACTAACAACTGACTTGGAGAATCTCTTTCAGCTGTTCTAAACGAGTTCTCATCTGTTTACAGTCATTTTCTCTGAATTATACATGTTTTCATGTAGTTTCCTATATTCTGCCTTCTGGTCCAAGTATAAGCTTTGCCCACTTTATCAAACAACTTCCTACACACTGTTATGAGCTGAGGCAGCTTGGGAACATTGTCTCTCAACTGTGTTATAGAGTGTAGTACTACATTTCAGTGAAGTGTAAGGCTTTCCAAAGCTGCCGAACGTGTTTCTTTCACTATTTCAATGGTATCCTGCCTTGTATAACACACTTTTACCACTCTAGTCTCCTTTAAGTAAAGAATATAGGATTCAAACACGGTTTCATGTGATCTTAACTCGAATTAAGGATGTCCCGGATCTTAGCTACCTTTTCTACACTAAGAACTGACTTGGAGAATCTCTTTCAGCTGTTCTAAACAAGTTCTCATCTGTTTACAGTCATTTTCTCTGAATTATCCATGTTTTCATGTAGTTTCCTATATTCTGCCTTCTGGTCCAAGTATAAGCTTTGCCCACTTTATCAAACAACTTCCTACACACTGTCATGAACTGAGGCGGCTTGGGAACATTGTCTCTCAACTGTGTTATAGAGTGTAGTACTACATTTCAGTGAAGTGTAAGGCTTTCCAAAGCTGCCGAACGTGTTTCTTTCTCTATTTCAATGGTATTCTGACTTGTATAACACACATATACCACTCTAGAGTCCTTTAAGTAAAGAATATAGGATTCATACAGTGTTTCATGTGATCTTAACTCAAATTAAGGATTTCCCTTATCTTAGCTAACTTTTCTATACTAACAACTGACTTGGAGAATCTCTTTCAGCTGTTCTAAACGAGTTCTCATCTGTTTACAGTCATTTTCTCTGAATTATACATGTTTTCATGTAGTTTCCTATATTCTGCCTTCTGGTCCAAGTATAAGCTTTGCCCACTTTATCAAACAACTTCCTACACACTGTTATGAGCTGAGGCAGCTTGGGAACATTGTCTCTCAACTGTGTTATAGAGTGTAGTACTACATTTCAGTGAAGTGTAAGGCTTTCCAAAGCTGCCGAACGTGTTTCTTTCACTATTTCAATGGTATCCTGCCTTGTATAACACACTTTTACCACTCTAGTCTCCTTTAAGTAAAGAATATAGGATTCAAACACGGTTTCATGTGATCTTAACTCGAATTAAGGATGTCCCGGATCTTAGCTACCTTTTCTACACTAAGAACTGACTTGGAGAATCTCTTTCAGCTGTTCTAAACCAGTTCTCATCTGTTTACAGTCATTTTCTCTGAATTATCCATGTTTTCATGTAGTTTCCTATATTCTGCCTTCTGGTCCAAGTATAAGCATTGGCCACTTTATCAAACAACTTCCTACACACTGTTATGAACTGAGGCAGCTTGGGAACATTGTCTCTCAACTGTGTTATAGAGTGTAGTACTACATTTCAGTGAAGTGTAAGGCTTTCCAAAGCTGCCGAACGTGTTTCTTTCTCTATTTCAAAGGTATTCTGACTTGTATAACACACATTTACCACTCTAGAGACCTTTAGGGAAAGAATATAGGATTCATACAGTGTTTCATGTGATCTTAACTCGAATTAATAATTTCCCTTATCTTAGCTACCTTTTCTACACTAAGAACTGACTTGGAGAATCTCTTTCACCTGTTCTAAACCAGTTCTCATCTGTTTACAGTCATTTTCTCTGAATTATCCATGTTTTCATGTAGTTTCCTATATTCTGCCTTCTGGTCCAAGTATAAGCTTTGCCCACTTTATCAAACAACTTCCTACACACTGTTATGAACTGAGGCAGCTTGGGAACATTGTCTCTCAAATGTGTTATAGAGTGTAGTACTACATTTCAGTGAAGTGTAAGGCTTTACAAAGCTGCCAAACGTGTTTCTTTCACTATTTCAATGGTATCCTGCCTTGTATAACACACTTTTACCACTCTAGTCTCCTTTAAGTAAAGAATATAGGATTCAAACACTGTTTCATGTCATATTAACTCGAATTAAGGATGTCCAGGATATTAGCTACCTTTTCTACACTAAGAACTTACTTGGAGAATCTATTTGAGCTGTTCTAAACAAGTTCTCATCTGTTTACAGTCATTTTCTCTGAATTATCAATGGTTTCATGTAGTTTCCTATATTCTGCCTTCTGGTCCAAGTATAAGCTTTGCCCACTTTATCAAACAACTTCCTACACACTGTTATGAACTGAGGCAGCTTGGGAACATTGTCTCTCAACTGTGTTATAGAGTGTAGTACTATATTTCAGTGAAGTGTAAGGCTTTCCAAAGCTACCGAACGTGTTTCTTTTTCTATTTCAATGGTATTCTGCCTTGTATAACACACATTTACCACTCTAGTCTCCTTTAAGTAAAGAATATAGGATTCATACAGTGTTTCATGTGATAATAACTCCCAATAAGGATTTCCCCGATCTTAGCTACCTTTTCTACACTAAGAACTGACTTGGAGAATCTCTTTCAGCTGTTCTAAACCAGTTCT
This sequence comes from Pipistrellus hanaki, assembly GCF_964339955.1. Taxonomy (NCBI): domain Eukaryota; kingdom Metazoa; phylum Chordata; class Mammalia; order Chiroptera; family Vespertilionidae; genus Pipistrellus; species Pipistrellus hanaki. The sequence continues at coordinate 252,549 of NW_028182279.1, read as the reverse complement.
CATCTGTTTACAGTCATTTTCTCTGAATTATCCATGTTTTCATGTAGTTTCCTATATTCTGCCTTCTGGTCCAAGTATAAGCATTGCCCACTTTATCAAACAACTTCCTAAACACTGTTATGAACTGAGGCAGCTTGGGAACATTGTCTCTCAACTGTGTTATAGAGTGTAGTACTACATTTCAGTGAAGTGTAAGGCTTTCCAAAGCTGCCGAACGTGTTTCTTTCTCTATTTCAATGGTATTCTGACTTGTATAACACACATTTACCACTCTAGAGTCCTTTAAGTAAAGAATATAGGATTCATACAGTGTTTCATGTGATCTTAACTCGAATTAAGGATTTCCCTTATCTTAGCTACCTTTTCTACACTAAGAACTGACTTGGAGAATCTCTTTCAGCTGTTCTAAATGAGTTCTCATCTGTTTACAGTCATTTTCTCTGATTATCCATGTTTTCATGTAGTTTCCTATATTCTGCCTTCTGGTTCAATTATAAGCTTTGCCCACTTTATCAAACAACTTCCTGCACACTGTTATGAACTGAGGCAGCTTGGGAACATTGTCTCTCAACTGTGTTATAGAGTGTAGTACTACATTTCAGTGAAGTGTAAGGCTTTCCAAAGCTGCCGAACGTGTTTCTTTCTCTATTTCAATGGTATTCTGACTTGTATAACACACATTTACCACTCTAGAGACCTTTAGGGAAAGAATATAGGATTCATACAGTGTTTCATGTGATCTTAACTCGAATTAAGGATTTCCCTTATCTTAGCTACCTTTTCTACACTAAGAACTGACTTGGAGAATCTCTTTCAGCTGTTCTAAACGAGTTCTCATCTGTTTACAATCATTTTCTCTGAATTATCCATGTTTTCATGCAGTTTCCTATATTCTGCCTTCTGGTCCAAGTATAAGCTTTGCCCACTTTATCAAACAACTTCCTACACACTGTTATGAACTGAGGCAGCTTGGGAACATTGTCTCTCAAATGTGTTATAGAGTGTAGTACTACATTTCAGTGAAGTGTAAGGCTTTACAAAGCTGCCAAACGTGTTTCTCTCTCTATTTCAATGGTATTCTGACTTGTATAACACACATTTACCACTCTAGAGTCCTTTAGGGAAAGAATATAGGATTCATACAGTGTTTCATGTGATCTTAACTCGAATTAAGTATTTCCCTTATCTTAGCTACCTTTTCTACACTAAGAACTGACTTGGAGAATCTCTTTCAGCTGTTCTAAACGAGTTCTCATCTGTTTACAGTCATTTTCTCTGAATTATCCATGTTTTCATGTAGTTTCCTATATTCTGCCTTCTGGTCCAAGTATAAGCTTTGCCCACTTTATCAAACAACTTCCTACACACTGTTATGAACTGAAGCAGCTTGGGAACATTGTCTCTCAACTGTGTTATAGAGTGTAGTACTACATTTCAGTGAAGTGTAAGGCTTTTCAAAGCTGCCGAACGTGTTTCTTTCACTATTTCAATGGTATCCTGCCTTGTATAACACACTTTTACCACTCTAGTCTCCTTTAAGTAAAGAATATAGGATTCAAACACGGTTTCATGTGATCTTAACTCGAATTAAGGATGTCCCGGATCTTAGCTACCTTTTCTACACTACAACTTACTTGGAGAATCTCTTTCAGCTGTTCTAAACGAGTTCTCATCTGTTTACAGTCATTTTCTCTGAATTATCCATGTTTTCATGTAGTTTCCTATATTCTGCCTTCTGGTCCAAGTATAAGCTTTGCCCACTTTATCAAACAATTTCCTACACACTGTTATGAACTGAGGCAGCTTGGGAACATTGTCTCTCAACTGTGTTATAGAGTGTAGTACTACATTTCAGTGAAGTGTAAGGCTTTCCAAAGCTGCCGAACGTGTTTCTTTCACTATTTCAATGGTATCCTGCCTTGTATAACACACTTTTACCCCTCTAGTCTCCTTTAAGTAAAGAATATAGGATTCAAACACGGTTTCATGTGATCTTAACTCGAATTAAGGATGTCCCAGATCTTAGCTACCTTTTCTACACTAAGAACTGACTTGGAGAATCTCTTTCAGCTGTTCTAAACCAGTTCTCATCTGTTTACAGTCATTTTCTCTGAATTATCCATGTTTTCATGTAGTTTCCTATATTCTGCCTTCTGGTCCAAGTATAAGCATTGCCCACTTTATCAAACAACTTCCTACACACTGTTATGAACTGAGGCAGCTTGGGAACATTGTCTCTCAACTGTGTTATAGAGGGTAGTACTACATTTCAGTGAAGTGTAAGGCTTTCCAAAGGTGCCGAACGTGTTTCTTTCTCTATTTCAATGGTATTCTGACTTGTATAACACACATTTACCACTCTAGAGTCCTTTAAGTAAAGAATATAGGATTCATACAGTGTTTCATGTGATCTTAACTCGAATTAAGGATTTCCCTTATCTTAGCTACCTTTTCTACACTAAGAACTGACTTGGAGAATCTCTTTCAGCTGTTCTAAATGAGTTCTCATCTGTTTACAGTCATTTTCTCTGATTATCCATGTTTTCATGTAGTTTCCTATATTCTGCCTTCTGGTTCAATTATAAGCTTTGCCCACTTTATCAAACAACTTCCTGCACACTGTTATGAACTGAGGCAGCTTGGGAACATTGTCTCTCAACTGTGTTATAGAGTGTAGTACTACATTTCAGTGAAGTGTAAGGCTTTCCAAAGCTGCCGAACGTGTTTCTTTCTCTATTTCAAAGGTATTCTGACTTGTATAACACACATTTACCACTCTAGAGACCTTTAGGGAAAGAATATAGGATTCATACAGTGTTTCATGTGATCTTAACTCGAATTAATAATTTCCCTTATCTTAGCTACCTTTTCTACACTAAGAACTGACTTGGAGAATCTCTTTCACCTGTTCTAAACCAGTTCTCATCTGTTTACAGTCATTTTCTCTGAATTATCCATGTTTTCATGTAGTTTCCTATATTCTGCCTTCTGGTCCAAGTATAAGCTTTGCCCACTTTATCAAACAACTTCCTACACACTGTTATGAACTGAGGCAGCTTGGGAACATTGTCTCTCAAATGTGTTATAGAGTGTAGTACTACATTTCAGTGAAGTGTAAGGCTTTACAAAGCTGCCAAACGTGTTTCTTTCACTATTTCAATGGTATCCTGCCTTGTATAACACACTTTTACCACTCTAGTCTCCTTTAAGTAAAGAATATAGGATTCAAACACTGTTTCATGTCATATTAACTCGAATTAAGGATGTCCAGGATATTAGCTACCTTTTCTACACTAAGAACTTACTTGGAGAATCTATTTGAGCTGTTCTAAACAAGTTCTCATCTGTTTACAGTCATTTTCTCTGAATTATCAATGGTTTCATGTAGTTTCCTATATTCTGCCTTCTGGTCCAAGTATAAGCTTTGCCCACTTTATCAAACAACTTCCTACACACTGTTATGAACTGAGGCAGCTTGGGAACATTGTCTCTCAACTGTGTTATAGAGTGTAGTACTATATTTCAGTGAAGTGTAAGGCTTTCCAAAGCTACCGAACGTGTTTCTTTTTCTATTTCAATGGTATTCTGCCTTGTATAACACACATTTACCACTCTAGTCTCCTTTAAGTAAAGAATATAGGATTCATACAGTGTTTCATGTGATAATAACTCCCAATAAGGATTTCCCCGATCTTAGCTACCTTTTCTACACTAAGAACTGACTTGGAGAATCTCTTTCAGCTGTTCTAAACCAGTTCTCATCTGTTTACAGTCATTTTCTCTGAATTATCCATGTTTTCATGTAGTTTCCTATATTCTGCCTTCTGGTCCAAGTATAAGCATTGCCCACTTTATCAAACAACTTCCTAAACACTGTTATGAACTGAGGCAGCTTGGGAACATTGTCTCTCAACTGTGTTATAGAGTGTAGTACTACATTTCAGTGAAGTGTAAGGCTTTCCAAAGCTGCCGAACGTGTTTCTTTCTCTATTTCAATGGTATTCTGACTTGTATAACACACATTTACCACTCTAGAGACCTTTAGGGAAAGAATATAGGATTCATACAGTGTTTCATGTGATCTTAACTCGAATTAAGGATTTCCCTTATCTTAGCTACCTTTTCTACACTAAGAACTGACTTGGAGAATCTCTTTCAGCTGTTCTAAACGAGTTCTCATCTGTTTACAATCATTTTCTCTGAATTATCCATGTTTTCATGCAGTTTCCTATATTCTGCCTTCTGGTCCAAGTATAAGCTTTGCCCACTTTATCAAACAACTTCCTACACACTGTTATGAACTGAGGCAGCTTGGGAACATTGTCTCTCAAATGTGTTATAGAGTGTAGTACTACATTTCAGTGAAGTGTAAGGCTTTACAAAGCTGCCAAACGTGTTTCTCTCTCTATTTCAATGGTATTCTGACTTGTATAACACACATTTACCACTCTAGAGTCCTTTAGGGAAAGAATATAGGATTCATACAGTGTTTCATGTGATCTTAACTCGAATTAAGTATTTCCCTTATCTTAGCTACCTTTTCTACACTAAGAACTGACTTGGAGAATCTCTTTCAGCTGTTCTAAACGAGTTCTCATCTGTTTACAGTCATTTTCTCTGAATTATCCATGTTTTCATGTAGTTTCCTATATTCTGCCTTCTGGTCCAAGTATAAGCTTTGCCCACTTTATCAAACAACTTCCTACACACTGTTATGAACTGAAGCAGCTTGGGAACATTGTCTCTCAACTGTGTTATAGAGTGTAGTACTACATTTCAGTGAAGTGTAAGGCTTTTCAAAGCTGCCGAACGTGTTTCTTTCACTATTTCAATGGTATCCTGCCTTGTATAACACACTTTTACCACTCTAGTCTCCTTTAAGTAAAGAATATAGGATTCAAACACAGTTTCATGTGATCTTAACTCGAATTAAGGATGTCCCGGATCTTAGCTACCTTTTCTACACTACAACTTACTTGGAGAATCTCTTTCAGCTGTTCTAAACGAGTTCTCATCTGTTTACAGTCATTTTCTCTGAATTATCCATGTTTTCATGTAGTTTCCTATATTCTGCCTTCTGGTCCAAGTATAAGCTTTGCCCACTTTATCAAACAATTTCCTACACACTGTTATGAACTGAGGCAGCTTGGGAACATTGTCTCTCAACTGTGTTATAGAGTGTAGTACTACATTTCAGTGAAGTGTAAGGCTTTCCAAAGCTGCCGAACGTGTTTCTTTCACTATTTCAATGGTATCCTGCCTTGTATAACACACTTTTACCCCTCTAGTCTCCTTTAAGTAAAGAATATAGGATTCAAACACGGTTTCATGTGATCTTAACTCGAATTAAGGATGTCCCAGATCTTAGCTACCTTTTCTACACTAAGAACTGACTTGGAGAATCTCTTTCAGCTGTTCTAAACCAGTTCTCATCTGTTTACAGTCATTTTCTCTGAATTATCCATGTTTTCATGTAGTTTCCTATATTCTGCCTTCTGGTCCAAGTATAAGCATTGCCCACTTTATCAAACAACTTCCTACACACTGTTATGAACTGAGGCAGCTTGGGAACATTGTCTCTCAACTGTGTTATAGAGGGTAGTACTACATTTCAGTGAAGTGTAAGGCTTTCCAAAGGTGCCGAACGTGTTTCTTTCTCTATTTCAATGGTATTCTGACTTGTATAACACACATTTACCACTCTAGAGTCCTTTAAGTAAAGAATATAGGATTCATACAGTGTTTCATGTGATCTTAACTCGAATTAAGGATTTCCCTTATCTTAGCTACCTTTTCTACACTAAGAACTGACTTGGAGAATCTCTTTCAGCTGTTCTAAATGAGTTCTCATCTGTTTACAGTCATTTTCTCTGATTATCCATGTTTTCATGTAGTTTCCTATATTCTGCCTTCTGGTTCAATTATAAGCTTTGCCCACTTTATCAAACAACTTCCTGCACACTGTTATGAACTGAGGCAGCTTGGGAACATTGTCTCTCAACTGTGTTATAGAGTGTAGTACTACATTTCAGTGAAGTGTAAGGCTTTCCAAAGCTGCCGAACGTGTTTCTTTCTCTATTTCAATGGTATTCTGACTTGTATAACACACATTTACCACTCTAGAGACCTTTAGGGAAAGAATATAGGATTCATACAGTGTTTCATGTGATCTTAACTCGAATTAAGGATTTCCCTTATCTTAGCTACCTTTTCTACACTAAGAACTGACTTGGAGAATCTCTTTCAGCTGTTCTAAACGAGTTCTCATGTGTTTACAATCATTTTCTCTGAATTATCCATGTTTTCATGTAGTTTCCTATATTCTGCCTTCTGGTCCAAGTATAAGCTTTGCCCACTTTATCAAACAACTTCCTACACACTGTTATGAACTGAGGCAGCTTGGGAACATTGTCTCTCAAATGTGTTATAGAGTGTAGTACTACATTTCAGTGAAGTGTAAGGCTTTACAAAGCTGCCAAACGTGTTTCTTTCACTATTTCAATGGTATCCTGCCTTGTATAACACACTTTTACCACTCTAGTCTCCTTTAAGTAAAGAATATAGGATTCAAACACTGTTTCATGTCATATTAACTCGAATTAAGGATGTCCCGGATCTTAGCTACCTTTTCTACACTAAGAACTTACTTGGAGAATCTCTTTGAGCTGTTCTAAACAAGTTCTCATCTGTTTTCAGTCATTTTCTCTGAATTATCCATGGTTTCATGTAGTTTCCTATATTCTGCCTTCTGGTCCAAGTATAAGCTTTGCCCACTTTATCAAACAACTTCCTACACAGTGTTATGAACTGAGGCAGCTTGGGAACATTGTCTCTCAACTGTGTTATAGAGTGTAGTACTATATTTCAGTGAAGTGTAAGGCTTTCCAAAGCTACCGAACGTGTTTCTTTTTCTATTTCAATGGTATTCTGCCTTGTATAACACACATTTACCACTCTAGTCTCCTTTAAGTAAAGAATATAGGATTCATACAGTGTTTCATGTGATATTAACTCCCAATAAGGATTTCCCCGATCTTAGCTACCTTTTCTACAGTAAGAACTGACTTGGAGAATCTCTTTGAGCTGTTCTAAACAAGTTCTCATCTGTTTACAGTCATTTTCTCTGAATTATCCATGTTTTCATGTAGTTTCCTATATTCTGCCTTCTGGTCCAAGTATAAGCTTTGCCCACTTTATCAAACAACTTCCTACACACTGTCATGAATTGAGGCAGCTTGGGAACATTGTCTCTCAACTGTGTTATAGAGTGTATTACTACATTTCAGTGAAGTGTAAGGCTTTCCAAAGCTGCCGAACGTGTTTCTTTCTCTATTTCAATGGTATTCTGACTTGTATTACACACATATACCACTCTAGAGTCCTTTAAGTAAAGAATATAGGATTCATACAGTGTTTCATGTGATCTTAACTCAAATTAAGGATTTCCCTTATCTTAGCTAACTTTTCTATACTAACAACTGACTTGGAGAATCTCTTTCAGCTGTTCTAAACGAGTTCTCATCTGTTTACAGTCATTTTCTCTGAATTATCCATGTTTTCATGTAGTTTCCTATATTCTGCCTTCTGGTCCAAGTATAAGCTTTGCCCACTTTATCAAACAACTTCCTACACACTGTTATGAACTGAGGCAGCTTGGGAACATTATCTCTCAACTGTGTTATAGAGTGTAGTACTACATTTCATTGAAGTGTAAGGCTTTCCAAAGCTGCCGAACGTGTTTCTCTCTCTATTTCAATGGTATTCTGACTTGTATAACACACATTTACCACTCTAGAGTCCTTTAGGGAAAGAATATAGGATTCATACAGTGTTTCATGTGATCTTAACTCGAATTAAGTATTTCCCTTATCTTAGCTACCTTTTCTACACTAAGAACTGACTTGGGGAATCTCTTTCAGCTGTTCTAAACGAGTTCTCATCTGTTTACAGTCATTTTCTCTGAATTATCCATGTTTTCATGTAGTTTCCTATATTCTGCCTTCTGGTCCAAGTATAAGCTTTGCCCACTTTATCAAACAACTTCCTACACACTGTTATGAACTGAGGCAGCTTGGGAACATTGTCTCTCAACTGTGTTATAGAGTGTAGTACTACATTTCAGTGAAGTGTAAGGCTTTCCAAAGCTGCCGAACGTGTTTCTTTCACTATTTCAATGGTATCCTGCCTTGTATAACACACTTTTACCACTCTGGTCTCCTTTAAGTAAAGAATATAGGATTCAAACACGGTTTCATGTGATCTTACCTCGAATTAAGGATGTCCCGGATCTTAGCTACCTTTTCTACACTAAGAACTTACTTGGAGAATCTCTTTGAGCTGTTCTAAACAAGTTCTCATCTGTTTAGAGTCATTTTCTCTGAATTATCCATGTTTTCATGTAGTTTCCTATATTCTGCCTTCTGGTCCAAGTATAAGCTTTGCCCACTTTATCAAACAACTTCCTACACACTGTCATGAATTGAGGCAGCTTGGGAACATTGTCTCTCAACTGTGTTATAGAGTGTAGTACTACATTTCAGTGAAGTGTAAGGCTTTCCAAAGCTGCCGAACGTGTTTCTTTCTCTATTTCAATGGTATTCTGACTTGTATAACACACATATACCACTCTAGAGTCCTTTAAGTAAAGAATATAGGATTCATACAGTGTTTCATGTGATCTTAACTCAAATTAAGGATTTCCCTTATCTTAGCTAACTTTTCTATACTAACAACTGACTTGGAGAATCTCTTTCAGCTGTTCTAAACGAGTTCTCATCTGTTTACAGTCATTTTCTCTGAATTATCCATGTTTTCATGTAGTTTCCTATATTCTGCCTTCTGGTCCAAGTATAAGCTTTGCCCACTTTATCAAACAACTTCCTACACACTGTTATGAACTGAGGCAGCTTGGGAACATTATCTCTCAACTGTGTTATAGAGTGTAGTACTACATTTCATTGAAGTGTAAGGCTTTCCAAAGCTGCCGAACGTGTTTCTCTCTCTATTTCAATGGTATTCTGACTTGTATAACACACATTTACCACTCTAGAGTCCTTTAGGGAAAGAATATAGGATTCATACAGTGTTTCATGTGATCTTAACTCGAATTAAGTATTTCCCTTATCTTAGCTACCTTTTCTACACTAAGAACTGACTTGGAGAATCTCTTTCAGCTGTTCTAAACGAGTTCTCATCTGTTTACAGTCATTTTCTCTGAATTATCCATGTTTTCATGTAGTTTCCTATATTCTGCCTTCTGGTCCAAGTATAAGCTTTGCCCACTTTATCAAACAACTTCCTACACACTGTTATGAACTGAGGCAGCTTGGGAACATTGTCTCTCAACTGTGTTATAGATTGTAGTACTACATTTCAGTGAAGTGTAAGGCTTTCCAAAGCTGCCGAACGTGTTTCTTTCACTATTTCAATGGTATCCTGCCTTGTATAACACACTTTTACCACTCTAGTCTCCTTTAAGTAAAGAATATAGGATTCAAACACGGTTTCATGTGATCTTAACTCGAATTAAGGATGTCCCGGATCTTAGCTACCTTTTCTACACTAAGAACTGACTTGGAGAATCTCTTTCAGCTGTACTAAACGAGTTCTCATCTGTTTACAGTCATTTTCTCTGAATTATCCATGTTTTCATGTACTTTCCTATATTCTGCCTTCAGGTCCAAGTATAAGCTTTGCCCAGTTTATCAAACAACTTCCTGCACACTGTTATGAACTGAGGCAGCTTGGGAACATTGTCTCTCAACTGTGTTATAGAGTGTAGTACTACATTTCAGTGAAGTGTAAGGCTTTCCAAAGCTGCCAAACGTGTTTCTTTCTCTATTTCAATGGTATTCTGACTTGTATAACACACATTTACCACTCTAGAGTCCTTTAGGGAAAGAATATAGGATTCATACAGTGTTTCATGTGATCTTAACTCGAATTAAGGATTTCCCTTATCTTAGCTACCTTTTCTACAGTAAGAACTGACTTGGAGAATCTCTTTCAGCTGTTCTAAACCAGTTCTCATCTGTTTACAGTCATTTTCTCTGAATTATCCATGTTTTCATGTAGTTTCCTATATTCTGCCTTCTGGTCCAAGTATACGCTTTGCCCACTTTATCAAAAAACTTCCTACACACTGTTATGAACTGAGGCAGCTTGGGAACATTGTCTCTCAACTGTGTTATAGAGTGTAGTACTACATTTCAGTGAAGTGTAAGGCTTTCCAAAGCTGCCGAACGTGTTTCTTTCTCTATTTCAATGGTATTCTGACTTGTATAACACACATTTACCACTCTAGAGTCCTTTAAGTAAAGAATATAGGATTCATACAGTGTTTCATGTGATCTTAACTCGAATTAAGGATTTCCCTTATCTTAGCTACCTTTTCTACACTAAGAACTGACTTGGAGAATCTCTTTGAGCTGTTCTAAACAAGTTCTCATCTGTTTACAGTCATTTTCTCTGAATTATCCATGGTTTCATGTAGTTTCCTATATTCTGCCTTCTGGTCCAAGTATAAGCTTTGCCCACTTTATCAAACAACTTCCTACACACTGTTATGAACTGATGCAGCACGGGAACATTGTCTCTCAACTGTGTTATAGAGTGTAGTACTTTATTTCAGTGAAGTGTAAGGCTTTCCAAAGCTACCGAACATGTTTCTTTTTCTATTTCAATGGTATTCTGCCTTGTATAACACACATTTACCACTCTAGTCTCCTTTAAGTAAAGAATATAGGATTCATACAGTGTTTCATGTGATATTAACTCCAAATAAGGATTTCCCTGATCTTAGCTACCTTTTCTACACTAAGAACTGACTTGGAGAATCTCTTTGAGCTGTTCTAAACAAGTTCTCATCTGTTTACAGTCATTTTCTCTGAATTATCCATGTTTTCATGTACTTTCCTATATTCTGCCTTCTGGTCCAAGTATAAGCTTTGCCCACTTTATCAAACAACTTCCTACACACTGTCATGAACTGAGGCAGCTTGGGAACATTGTCTCTCAACTGTGTTATAGAGTGTAGTACTACATTTCAGTGAAGTGTAAGGTTTTCCAAAGCTGCCGAACGTGTTTCTTTCTCTATTTCAATGGTATTCTGACTTGTATAACACACATATACCACTCTGGAGTCCTTTAAGTAAAGAATATAGGATTCATACAGTGTTTCATGTGATCTTAACTCGAATTAAGGATTTCCCTTATCTTAGCTACCTTTTCTACACTAAGAACTGACTTGGAGAATCTCTTTCAGCTGTTCTAAACGAGTTCTCATCTGTTTACAGTCATTTTCTCTGAATTATCCATGTTTTCATGTAGTTTCCTATATTCTGCCTTCTGGTCCAAGTATAAGCTTTGCCCACTTTATCAAACAACTTCCTACACACTGTTATGAACTGAGGCAGCTTGGGAACATTGTCTCTCAACTGTGTTATAGAGTGTAGTACTACATTTCAGTGAAGTGTAAGGCTTTCCAAAGCTGCCGAACGTGTTTCTTTCACTATTTCAATGGTATCCTGCCTTGTATAGCACACTTTTACCACTCTAGTCTCCTTTAAGTAAAGAATATAGGATTCAAACACAGTTTCATGTCATATTAACTCGAATTAAGGATGTCCCGGATCTTAGCTATCTTTTCTACACTAAGAACTTACTTGGAGAATCTCTTTGAGCTGTTCTAAACAAGTTCTCATCTGTTTACAGTCATTTTCTCTTAATTATCCATGGTTTCATGTAGTTTCCTATATTCTGCCTTCTGGTCCAAGTATAAGCTTTGCCCACTTTATCAAACAACTTCCTACACACTGTTATGAACTGATGCAGCACGGGAACATTGTCTCTCAACTGTGTTATAGAGTGTAGTACTTTATTTCAGTGAAGTGTAAGGCTTTCCAAAGCTACCGAACATGTTTCTCTTTCTATTTCAATGGTATTCTGCCTTGTATAACACACATTTACCACTCTAGTCTCCTTTAAGTAAAGAATATAGGATTCATACAGTGTTTCATGTGATATTAACTCCAAATAAGGATTTCCCTGATCTTAGCTACCTTTTCTACACTAAGAACTGACTTGGAGAATCTCTTTGAGCTGTTCTAAACAAGTTCTCATCTGTTTACAGTCATTTTCTCTGAATTATCCATGTTTTCATGTACTTTCCTATATTCTGCCTTCTGGTCCAAGTATAAGCTTTGCCCACTTTATCAAACAACTTCCTACACACTGTCATGAACTGAGGCAGCTTGGGAACATTGTCTCTCAACTGTGTTATAGAGTGTAGTACTACATTTCAGTGAAGTGTAAGGTTTTCCAAAGCTGCCGAACGTGTTTCTTTCTCTATTTCAATGGTATTCTGACTTGTATAACACACATATACCACTCTGGAGTCCTTTAAGTAAAGAATATAGGATTCATACAGTGTTTCATGTGATCTTAACTCGAATTAAGGATTTCCCTTATCTTAGCTACCTTTTCTACACTAAGAACTGACTTGGAGAATCTCTTTCAGCTGTTCTAAACGAGTTCTCATCTGTTTACAGTCATTTTCTCTGAATTATCCATGTTTTCATGTAGTTTCCTATATTCTGCCTTCTGGTCCAAGTATAAGCTTTGCCCACTTTATCAAACAACTTCCTAAACACTGTTATGAACTGAGGCAGCTTGGGAACATTGTCTCTCAACTGTGTTATAGAGTGTAGTACTACATTTCAGTGAAGTGTAAGGCTTTCCAAAGCTGCCGAACGTGTTTCTTTCACTATTTCAATGGTATCCTGCCTTGTATAGCACACTTTTACCACTCTAGTCTCCTTTAAGTAAAGAATATAGGATTCAAACAGAGTTTCATGTCATATTAACTCGAATTAAGGATGTCCCGGATCTTAGCTATCTTTTCTACACTAAGAACTTACTTGGAGAATCTCTTTGAGCTGTTCTAAACAAGTTCTCATCTGTTTACAGTCATTTTCTCTGAATTATCCATGGTTTCATGTAGTTTCCTATATTCTGCCTTCTGGTCCAAGTATAAGCTTTGCCCACTTTATCAAACAACTTCCTACACACTGTTATGAACTGATGCAGCACGGGAACATTGTCTCTCAACTGTGTTATAGAGTGTAGTACTTTATTTCAGTGAAGTGTAAGGCTTTCCAAAGCTACCGAACATGTTTCTTTTTCTATTTAAATGGTATTCTGCCTTGTATAACACACATTTACCACTCTAGTCTCCTTTAACTAAAGAATATAGGATTCATACAGTGTTTCATGTGATATTAACTCCAAATAAGGATTTCCCTGATCTTAGCTACCTTTTCTACACTAAGAACTGACTTGGAGAATCTCTTTCAGCTGTTCTAAATGAGTTCTCATCTGTTTACAGCCATTTTCTCTGAATTATCCATGTTTTCATGTAGTTTCCTATATTCTGCCTTCTGGTCCAAGTATAAGCTTTGCCCACTTTATCAAACAACTTCCTACACACTGTCATGAACTGAGGCAGCTTGGGAACATTGTCTCTCAACTGTGTTATAGAGTGTAGTACTACATTTCAGTGAAGTGTAAGGCTTTCCAAAGCTGCCGAACGTGTTTCTTTCTCTATTTCAATGGTATTCTGACTTGTATAACACACATTTACCACTCTAGAGTCCTTTAAGTAAAGAATATAGGATTCATACAGTGTTTCATGTGATCTTAACTCGAATTAAGGATTTCCCTTATCTTAGCTACCTTTTCTACACTAAGAACTGACTTGGAGAATCTCTTTGAGCTGTTCTAAACAAGTTCTCATCTGTTTACAGTCATTTTCTCTGAATTATCCATGGTTTCATGTAGTTTCCTATATTCTGCCTTCTGGTCCAAGTATAAGCTTTGCCCACTTTATCAAACAACTTCCTACACACTGTTATGAACTGATGCAGCACGGGAACATTGTCTCTCAACTGTGTTATAGAGTGTAGTACTTTATTTCAGTGAAGTGTAAGGCTTTCCAAAGCTACCGAACATGTTTCTTTTTCTATTTCAATGGTATTCTGCCTTGTATAACACACATTTACCACTCTAGTCTCCTTTAAGTAAAGAATATAGGATTCATACAGTGTTTCATGTGATATTAACTCCAAATAAGGATTTCCCTGATCTTAGCTACCTTTTCTACACTAAGAACTGACTTGGAGAATCTCTTTGAGCTGTTCTAAACAAGTTCTCATCTGTTTACAGTCATTTTCTCTGAATTATCCATGTTTTCATGTACTTTCCTATATTCTGCCTTCTGGTCCAAGTATAAGCTTTGCCCACTTTATCAAACAACTTCCTACACACTGTCATGAACTGAGGCAGCTTGGGAACATTGTCTCTCAACTGTGTTATAGAGTGTAGTACTACATTTCAGTGAAGTGTAAGGTTTTCCAAAGCTGCCGAACGTGTTTCTTTCTCTATTTCAATGGTATTCTGACTTGTATAACACACATATACCACTCTGGAGTCCTTTAAGTAAAGAATATAGGATTCATACAGTGTTTCATGTGATCTTAACTCGAATTAAGGATTTCCCTTATCTTAGCTACCTTTTCTACACTAAGAACTGACTTGGAGAATCTCTTTCAGGTGTTCTAAACGAGTTCTCATCTGTTTACAGTCATTTTCTCTGAATTATCCATGTTTTCATGTAGTTTCCTATATTCTGCCTTCTGGTCCAAGTATAAGCTTTGCCCACTTTATCAAACAACTTCCTGCACACTGTTATGAACTGAGGCAGCTTGGGAACATTGTCTCTCAACTGTGTTATAGAGTGTAGTACTACATTTCAGTGAAGTGTAAGGCTTTCCAAAGCTGCCGAACGTGTTTCTCTCTCTATTTCAATGGTATTCTGACTTGTATAACACACATATACCACTCTAGAGTCCTTTAAGTAAAGAATATAGGATTCATACAGTGTTTCATGTGATCTTAACTCAAATTAAGGATTTCCCTTATCTTAGCTAACTTTTCTATACTAACAACTGACTTGGAGAATCTCTTTCAGCTGTTCTAAACGAGTTCTCATCTGTTTACAGTCATTTTCTCTGAATTATCCATGTTTTCATGTAGTTTCCTATATTCTGCCTTCTGGTCCAAGTATAAGCTTTGCCCACTTTATCAAACAACTTCCTACACACTGTTATGAACTGAGGCAGCTTGGGAACATTGTCTCTCAACTGTGTTATAGAGTGTAGTACTACATTTCAGTGAAGTGTAAGGCTTTCCAAAGCTGCCGAACGTGTTTCTTTCACTATTTCAATGGTATCCTGCCTTGTATAACACACTTTTACCACTCTAGTCTCCTTTAAGTAAAGAATATAGGATTCAAACACGGTTTCATGTGATCTTAACTCGAATTAAGGATGTCCCGGATCTTAGCTACCTTTTCTACACTAAGAACTGACTTGGAGAATCTCTTTCAGCTGTACTAAACGAGTTCTCATCTGTTTACAGTCATTTTCTCTGAATTATCCATGTTTTCATGTACTTTCCTATATTCTGCCTTCTGGTCCAAGTATAAGCTTTGCCCACTTTATCAAACAACTTCCTGCACACTGTTATGAACTGAGGCAGCTTGGGAACATTGTCTCTCAACTGTGTTATAGAGTGTAGTACTACATTTCAGTGAAGTGTAAGGCTTTCCAAAGCTGCCGAACGTGTTTCTTTCACTATTTCAATGGTATCCTGCCTTGTATAACACACTTTTACCACTCTAGTCTCCTTTAAGTAAAGAATATAGGATTCAAACACGGTTTCATGTGATCTTAACTCGAATTAAGGATGTCCCGGATCTTAGCTACCTTTTCTACACTAAGAACTGACTTGGAGAATCTCTTTCAGCTGTACTAAACGAGTTCTCATCTGTTTACAGTCATTTTCTCTGATTATCCATGTTTTCATGTAGTTTCCTATATTCAGCCTTCTGGTTTAATTATAAGCTTTGCCCACTTTATCAAACAACTTCCTGCACACTGTTATGAACTGAGGCAGCTTGGGAACATTGTCTCTCAACTGTGTTATAGAGTGTAGTACTACATTTCAGTGAAGTGTAAGGCTTTCCAAAGCTGCCGAACGTGTTTCTTTCTCTATTTCAATGGTATTCTGACTTGTATAACACACATTTACCACTCTAGAGACCTTTAGGGAAAGAATATAGGATTCATAAAGTGTTTCATGTGATCTTAACTCCCAATAAGGATTTCCCCGATCTTAGCTACCTTTTCTACACTAAGAACTGACTTGGAGAATCTCTTTGAGCTGTTCTAAACAAGTTCTTCTGTTTACAGTCATTTTCTCTGAATTATCCATGTTTTCATGTAGTTTCCTATATTCTGCCTTCTGGTCCAAGTATAAGCTTTGCCCACTTTATCAAACAACTTCCTACACACTGTCATGAACTGAGGCAGCTTGGGAACATTGTCTCTCAACTGTGTTATAGAGTGTAGTACTACATTTCAGTGAAGTGTAAGGCTTTCCAAAGCTGCCGAACGTGTTTCTTTCTCTATTTCAATGGTATTCTGACTTGTATAACACACATATACCACTCTGGAGTCCTTTAAGTAAAGAATATAGGATTCATACAGTGTTTCATGTGATCTTAACTCGAATTAAGGATTTCCCTTATCTTAGCTACCTTTTCTACACTAAGAACTGACTTGGAGAATCTCTTTCAGGTGTTCTAAACGAGTTCTCATCTGTTTACAGTCATTTTCTCTGAATTATCCATGTTTTCATGTAGTTTCCTATATTCTGCCTTCTGGTCCAAGTATAAGCTTTGCCCACTTTATCAAACAACTTCCTGCACACTGTTATGAACTGAGGCAGCTTGGGAACATTGTCTCTCAACTGTGTTATAGAGTGTAGTACTACATTTCAGTGAAGTGTAAGGCTTTCCAAAGCTGCCGAACGTGTTTCTCTCTCTATTTCAATGGTATTCTGACTTGTATAACACACATATACCACTCTAGAGTCCTTTAAGTAAAGAATATAGGATTCATACAGTGTTTCATGTGATCTTAACTCAAATTAAGGATTTCCCTTATCTTAGCTAACTTTTCTATACTAACAACTGACTTGGAGAATCTCTTTCAGCTGTTCTAAACGAGTTCTCATCTGTTTACAGTCATTTTCTCTGAATTATCCATGTTTTCATGTAGTTTCCTATATTCTGCCTTCTGGTCCAAGTATAAGCTTTGCCCACTTTATCAAACAACTTCCTACACACTGTTATGAACTGAGGCAGCTTGGGAACATTGTCTCTCAACTGTGTTATAGAGTGTAGTACTACATTTCAGTGAAGTGTAAGGCTTTCCAAAGCTGCCGAACGTGTTTCTTTCACTATTTCAATGGTATCCTGCCTTGTATAACACACTTTTACCACTCTAGTCTCCTTTAAGTAAAGAATATAGGATTCAAACACGGTTTCATGTGATCTTAACTCGAATTAAGGATGTCCCGGATCTTAGCTACCTTTTCTACACTAAGAACTGACTTGGAGAATCTCTTTCAGCTGTACTAAACGAGTTCTCATCTGTTTACAGTCATTTTCTCTGAATTATCCATGTTTTCATGTACTTTCCTATATTCTGCCTTCTGGTCCAAGTATAAGCTTTGCCCACTTTATCAAACAACTTCCTGCACACTGTTATGAACTGAGGCAGCTTGGGAACATTGTCTCTCAACTGTGTTATAGAGTGTAGTACTACATTTCAGTGAAGTGTAAGGCTTTCCAAAGCTGCCGAACGTGTTTCTTTCACTATTTCAATGGTATCCTGCCTTGTATAACACACTTTTACCACTCTAGTCTCCTTTA
Organism: Pipistrellus hanaki; assembly: GCF_964339955.1. Lineage (NCBI taxonomy): Eukaryota > Metazoa > Chordata > Mammalia > Chiroptera > Vespertilionidae > Pipistrellus > Pipistrellus hanaki. The sequence continues at coordinate 234,716 of NW_028182279.1, read as the reverse complement.
AGTAAAGAATATAGGATTCAAACACGGTTTCATGTGATCTTAACTCGAATTAAGGATGTCCCGGATCTTAGCTACCTTTTCTACACTAAGAACTGACTTGGAGAATCTCTTTCAGCTGTACTAAACGAGTTCTCATCTGTTTACAGTCATTTTCTCTGAATTATCCATGTTTTCATGTACTTTCCTATATTCTGCCTTCTGGTCCAAGTATAAGCTTTGCCCACTTTATCAAACAACTTCCTGCACACTGTTATGAACTGAGGCAGCTTGGGAACATTGTCTCTCAACTGTGTTATAGAGTGTAGTACTACATTTCAGTGAAGTGTAAGGCTTTCCAAAGCTGCCGAACGTGTTTCTTTCACTATTTCAATGGTATCCTGCCTTGTATAACACACTTTTACCACTCTAGTCTCCTTTAAGTAAAGAATATAGGATTCAAACACGGTTTCATGTGATCTTAACTCGAATTAAGGATGTCCCGGATCTTAGCTACCTTTTCTACACTAAGAACTGACTTGGAGAATCTCTTTCAGCTGTACTAAACGAGTTCTCATCTGTTTACAGTCATTTTCTCTGATTATCCATGTTTTCATGTAGTTTCCTATATTCTGCCTTCTGGTTTAATTATAAGCTTTGACCACTTTATCAAACAACTTCCTGCACACTGTTATGAACTGAGGCAGCTTGGGAACATTGTCTCTCAACTGTGTTATAGAGTGTAGTACTACATTTCAGTGAAGTGTAAGTCTTTCCAAAGCTGCCGAACGTGTTTCTTTCTCTATTTCAATGGTATTCTGACTTGTATAACACACATTTACCACTCTAGAGACCTTTAGGGAAAGAATATAGGATTCATAAAGTGTTTCATGTGATCTTAACTCCCAATAAGGATTTCCCCGATCTTAGCTACCTTTTCTACACTAAGAACTGACTTGGAGTATCTCTTTCAGGTGTTCTAAACGAGTTCTCATCTGTTTACAGTCATTTTCTCTGAATTATCCATGTTTTCATGTAGTTTCCTATATTCTGCCTTCTGGTCCAAGTATAAGCTTTGCCCACTTTATCAAACAACTTCCTGCACACTGTTATGAACTGAGGCAGCTTGGGAACATTGTCTCTCAACTGTGTTATAGAGTGTAGTACTACATTTCAGTGAAGTGTAAGGCTTTCCAAAGCTGCCCAACGTGTTTCTCTCTCTATTTCAATGGTATTCTGACTTGTATAACACACATATACCACTCTAGAGTCCTTTAAGTAAAGAATATAGGATTCATACAGTGTTTCATGTGATCTTAACTCAAATTAAGGATTTCCCTTATCTTAGCTAACTTTTCTATACTAACAACTGACTTGGAGAATCTCTTTCAGCTGTTCTAAACGAGTTCTCATCTGTTTACAGTCATTTTCTCTGAATTATCCATGTTTTCATGTAGTTTCCTATATTCTGCCTTCTGGTCCAAGTATAAGCTTTGCCCACTTTATCAAACAACTTCCTACACACTGTTATGAACTGAGGCAGCTTGGGAACATTGTCTCTCAACTGTGTTATAGAGTGTAGTACTACATTTCAGTGAAGTGTAAGGCTTTCCAAAGCTGCCGAACGTGTTTCTTTCACTATTTCAATGGTATCCTGCCTTGTATAACACACTTTTACCACTCTAGTCTCCTTTAAGTAAGGAATATAGGATTCAAACACGGTTTCATGTGATCTTAACTCGAATTAAGGATGTCCCGGATCTTAGCTACCTTTTCTACACTAAGAACTGACTTGGAGAATCTCTTTCAGCTGTACTAAACGAGTTCTCATCTGTTTACAGTCATTTTCTCTGAATTATCCATGTTTTCATGTACTTTCCTATATTCTGCCTTCTGGTCCAAGTATAAGCTTTGCCCACTTTATCAAACAACTTCCTGCACACTGTTATGAACTGAGGCAGCTTGGGAACATTGTCTCTCAACTGTGTTATAGAGTGTAGTACTACATTTCAGTGAAGTGTAAGGCTTTCCAAAGCTGCCGAACGTGTTTCTTTCACTATTTCAATGGTATCCTGCCTTGTATAACACACTTTTACCACTCTAGTCTCCTTTAAGTAAAGAATATAGGATTCAAACACGGTTTCATGTGATCTTAACTCGAATTAAGGATGTCCCGGATCTTAGCTACCTTTTCTACACTAAGAACTGACTTGGAGAATCTCTTTCAGCTGTACTAAACGAGTTCTCATCTGTTTACAGTCATTTTCTCTGATTATCCATGTTTTCATGTAGTTTCCTATATTCTGCCTTCTGGTTTAATTATAAGCTTTGCCCACTTTATCAAACAACTTCCTGCACACTGTTATGAACTGAGGCAGCTTGGGAACATTGTCTCTCAACTGTGTTATAGAGTGTAGTACTACATTTCAGTGAAGTGTAAGTCTTTCCAAAGCTGCCGAACGTGTTTCTTTCTCTATTTCAATGGTATTCTGACTTGTATAACACACATTTACCACTCTAGAGACCTTTAGGGAAAGAATATAGGATTCATAAAGTGTTTCATGTGATCTTAACTCCCAATAAGGATTTCCCCGATCTTAGCTACCTTTTCTACACTAAGAACTGACTTGGAGAATCTCTTTGAGCTGTTCTAAACAAGTTCTTCTGTTTACAGTCATTTTCTCTGAATTATCCATGTTTTCATGTAGTTTCCTATATTCTGCCTTCTGGTCCAAGTATAAGCTTTGCCCACTTTATCAAACAACTTCCTACACACTGTCATGAACTGAGGCAGCTTGGGAACATTGTCTCTCAACTGTGTTATAGAGTGTAGTACTACATTTCAGTGAAGTGTAAGGCTTTCCAAAGCTGCCGAACGTGTTTCTTTCTCTATTTCAATGGTATTCTGACTTGTATAACACACATATACCACTCTAGAGTCCTTTAAGTAAAGAATATAGGATTCATACAGTGTTTCATGTGATCTTAACTCGAATTAAGGATGTCCCGGATCTTAGCTACCTTTTCTACACTAGGAACTTACTTGGAGAATCTCTTTGAGCTGTTCTAAACAAGTTCTCATCTGTTTACAGTCATTTTCTCTGAATTATCCATGGTTTCATGTAGTTTCCTATATTCTGCCTTCTGGTCCAAGTATAAGCTTTGCCCACTTTATCAAACAACTTCCTACACACTGTTATGAACTGAGGCAGCTTGGGAACATTGTCTCTCAACTGTGTTATAGAGTGTAGTACTATATTTCAGTGAAGTGTAAGGCTTTCCAAAGCTACCGAACGTGTTTCTTTTTCTATTTCAATGGTATTCTGCCTTGTATAACACACATTTACCACTCTAGTCTCCTTTAAGTAAAGAATATAGGATTCATACAGTGTTTCATGTGATATTAACTCCCAATAAGGATTTCCCCGATCTTAGCTACCTTTTCTACACTAAGAACTGACTTGGAGAATCTCTATCAGCTGTTCTAAACGAGTTCTCATCTGTTTACAGTCATTTTCTCTGAATTATCCATGTTTTCATGTAGTTTCCTATATTCTGCCTTCTGGTCCAAGTATAAGCTTTGCCCACTTTATCAAACAACTTCCTACACACTGTTATGAACTGAGGCAGCTTGGGAACATTGTCTCTCAACTGTGTTATAGAGTGTAGTACTATATTTCAGTGAAGTGTAAGGCTTTCCAAAGCTGCCGAACGTGTTTCTTTCACTATTTCAATGGTATCCTGCCTTGTATAACACACTTTTACCACTCTAGTCTCCTTTAAGTAAAGAATATAGGATTCAAACACGGTTTCATGTGATCTTAACTCGAATTAAGGATGTCCCGGATCTTAGCTACCTTTTCTACACTAAGAACTTACTTGGAGAATCTCTTTGAGCTGTTCTAAACAAGTTCTCATCTGTTTACAGTCATTTTCTCTGAATTATCCATGGTTTCATGTAGTTTCCTATATTCTGCCTTCTGGTCCAAGTATAAGCTTTGCCCACTTTATCAAACAACTTCCTACACACTGTCATGAACTGAGGCAGCTTGGGAACATTGTCTCTCAACTGTGTTATAGAGTGTAGTACTACATTTCAGTGAAGTGTAAGGCTTTCCAAAGCTGCCGAACGTGTTTCTTTCTCTATTTCAATGGTATTCTGACTTGTATAACACACATTTACAACTCTAGAGACCTTTAGGGAAAGAATATAGGATTCATACAGTGTTTCATGTGATCTTAACTCGAATTAAGGATTTCCCTTATCTTAGCTACCTTTTCTACACTAAGAACTCACTTGGAGAATCTCTTTCAGCTGTTCTAAACCAGTTCTCATCTGTTTACAGTCATTTTCTCTGAATTATCCATGTTTTCATGTAGTTTCCTATATTCTGCCTTCTGGTCCAAGTATAAGCATTGCCCACTTTATCAAACAACTTCCTACACACTGTTATGAACTGAGGCAGCTTGGGAACATTGTCTCTCAACTGTGTTATAGAGTGTAGTACTACATTTCAGTGAAGTGTAAGGCTTTCCAAAGCTGCCGAACGTGTTTCTTTCTCTATTTCAATGGTATTCTGACTTGTATAACACACATTTACCACTCTAGAGTCCTTTAAGTAAAGAATATAGGATTCATACTGTGTTTCATGTGATCTTAACTCGAATTAAGGATTTCCCTTATCTTAGCTACCTTTTCTACACTAAGAACTGACTTGGAGAATCTCTTTCAGCTGTTCTAAAAGAGTTCTCATCTGTTTACAGTCATTTTCTCTGAATTATCCATGGTTTCATGTAGTTTCCTATATTCTGCCTTCTGGTCCAAGTATAAGCTTTGCCCACTTTATCAAACAACTTCCTACACACTGTTATGAACTGAGGCAGCTTGGGAACATTGTCTCTCAACTGTGTTATAGAGTGTAGTACTATATTTCAGTGAAGTGTAAGGCTTTCCAAAGCTACCGAACGTGTTTCTTTTTTCTATTTCAATGGTATTCTGCCTTGTATAACACACATTTACCACTCTAGTCTCCTTTAAGTAAAGAATATAGGATTCATACAGTGTTTCATGTGATATTAACTCCCAATAAGGATTTCCCCGATCTTAGCTACCTTTTCTACACTAAGAACTTACTTGGAGAATCTCTTTCAGCTGTTCTAAACGAGTTCTCATCTGTTTACAGTCATTTTCTCTGAATTATCCATGTTTTCATGTAGTTTCCTATATTCTGCCTCCTGGTTCAAGTATAAGCTTTGCCCACTTTATCAAACAACTTCCTGCACACTGTTATGAACTGAGGAAGCTTGGGAACATTGTCTCTCAACTGTGTTATAGAGTGTAGTACTACATTTCAGTGAAGTGTAAGGCTTTCCAAAGCTGCCGAACGTGTTTCTTTCTCTATTTCAATGGTATTCTGACTTGTATAACACACATATACCACTCTAGAGTCCTTTAAGTAAAGAATATAGGATTCATACAGTGTTTCATGTGATCTTAAATCAAATTAAGGATTTCCCTTATCTTAGCTACCTTTTCTATACTAACAACTGACTTGGAGAATCTCTTTCAGCTGTTCTAAACGAGTTCTCATCTGTTTACAGTCATTTTCTCTGAATTATCCATGTTTTCATGTACTTTCCTATATTCTGCCTTCTGGTCCAAGTATAAGCTTTGCCCACTTTATCAAACAACTTCCTGCACACTGTTATGAACTGAGGCAGCTTGGGAACATTGTCTCTCAACTGTGTTATAGAGTGTAGTACTACATTTCAGTGAAGTGTAAGGCTTTCCAAAGCTGCCGAACGTGTTTCTTTCTCTATTTCAATGGTATCCTTCCTTGTATAACACACTTTTACCACTCTAGAGTCCTTTAAGTAAAGAATATAGGATTCATACAGTGTTTCATGTGATCTTAACTCGAATTAAGGATTTCCCTTATCTTAGCTACCTTTTCTACACTAAGAACTGACTTGGAGAATCTCTTTCAGCTGTTCTAAACGAGTTCTCATCTGTTTACAGTCATTTTCTCTGAATTATCCATGTTTTCATGTAGTTTCCTATATTCTGCCTTCTGGTCCAAGTATAAGCTTTGCCCACTTTATCAAACAACTTCCTACACACTGTTATGAACTGAGGCAGCTTGGGAACATTGTCTCTCAACTGTGTTATAGAGTGTAGTACTACATTTCAGTGAAGTGTAAGGCTTTACAAAGCTGCCGAACGTGTTTCTTTCACTATTTCAATGGTATCCTGCCTTGTATAACACACTTTTACCACTCTAGTCTCCTTTAAGTAAAGAATATAGGATTCAAACACTGTTTCATGTCATATTAACTCGAATTAAGGATGTCCCGGATCTTAGCTACCTTTTCTACACTAAGAACTTACTTGGAGAATCTCTTTGAGCTGTTCTAAACAAGTTCTCATCTGTTTACAGTCATTTTCTCTGAATTATCCATGGTTTCATGTAGTTTCCTATATTCTGCCTTCTGGTCCAAGTATAAGCTTTGCCCACTTTATCAAACAACTTCCTACACACTGTTATGAACTGATGCAGCTCGGGAACATTGTCTCTCAACTGTGTTATAGAGTGTAGTACTATATTTCAGTGAAGTGTAAGGCTTTCCAAAGCTACCGAACGTGTTTGTTTTTCTATTTCAATGGTATTCTGCCTTGTATAACACACATTTACCACTCTAGTCTCCTTTAAGTAAAGAATATAGGATTCATACAGTGTTTAATGTGATATTAACTCCAAATAAGGATTTCCCCGATCTTAGCTACCTTTTCTACACTAAGAACTGACTTGGAGAATCTCTTTGAGCTGTTCTAAACAAGTTCTCATCTGTTTACAGTCATTTTCTCTGAATTATCCATGTTTTCATGTAGTTTCCTATATTCTGCCTTCTGGTCCAAGTATAAGCTTTGCCCACTTTATCAAACAACTTCCTACACACTGTCATGAACTGAGGCAGCTTGGGAACATTGTCTCTCAACTGTGTTATAGAGTGTAGTACTACATTTCAGTGAAGTGTAAGGCTTTCCAAAGCTGCCGAACGTGTTTCTTTCTCTATTTCAATGGTATTCTGACTTGTATAACACACATATACCACTCTGGAGTCCTTTAAGTAAAGAATATAGGATTCATACAGTGTTTCCTGTGATCTTAACTCGCATTAAGGATTTCCCTTATCTTAGCTACCTTTTCTCCACTAAGAACTGACTTGGAGAATCTCTTTCAGCTGTTCTAAACCAGTTCTCATCTGTTTACAGTCATTTTCTCTGAATTATCCATGTTTTCATGTAGTTTCCTATATTCTGCCTTCTGGTCCAAGTATAAGCTTTGCCCACTTTATCAAACAACTTCCTACACACTGTTATGAACTGAGGCAGCTTGGGAACATTGTCTCTCAACTGTGTTATAGAGTGTAGTACTACATTTCAGTGAAGTGTAAGGCTTTCCAAAGCTGCCGAACGTGTTTCTTTCACTATTTCAATGGTATCCTGCCTTGTATAACACACTTTTACCACTCTAGTCTCCTTTAAGTAAAGAATATAGGATTCAAACACGGTTTCATGTGATCTTAACTCGAATTAAGGATGTCCCGGATCTTAGCTACCTTTTCTACACTAAGAACTGACTTGGAGAATCTCATTCAGCTGTTCTAAACGAGTTCTCATCTGTTTACAGTCATTTTCTCTGAATTATCCATGTTTTCATGTAGTTTCCTATATTCTGCCTTCTGGTCCAAGTATAAGCTTTGCCCACTTTATCAAACAACTTCCTACACACTGTTATGAACTGAGGCAGCTTGGGAACATTGTCTCTCAACTGTGTTATAGAGTGTAGTACTACATTTCAGTGAAGTGTAAGGCTTTCCAAAGCTGCCGAACGTGTTTCTTTCTCTATTTCAATGGTATTCTGACTTGTATAACACACATTTACCACTCTAGAGTCCTTTAGGGAAAGAATATAGGATTCATACAGTGTTTCATGTGATCTTAACTCGAATTAAGGATTTCCCTTATCTTAGCTACCTTTTCTACACTAAGAACTGACTTGGAGAATCTCTTTCAGCTGTTCTAAACCAGTTCTCATCTGTTTACAGTCATTTTCTTTGAATTATCCATGTTTTCATGTAGTTTCCTATATTCTGCCTTCTGGTCCAAGTATAAGCATTGCCCACTTTATAAAACAACTTCCTACACACTGTTATGAACTGAGGCAGCTTGGGAACATTGTCTCTCAACTGTGTTATAGAGTGTAGTACTACATTTCAGTGAAGTGTAAGGCTTTCCAAAGCTGCCGAACGTGTTTCTTTCTCTATTTCAATGGTATTCTGACTTGTATAACACACATTTACCACTCTAGAGACCTTTAGGGAAAGAATATAGGACTCATACAGTGTTTCATGTGATCTTAAGTCGAATTAAGGATTTCCCTTATCTTAGCTACCTTTTCTACACTAAGAACTGACTTGGAGAATCTCTTTCAGCTGTTCTAAACGAGTTCTCATCTGTTTACAGTCATTTTCTCTGAATTATACACGTTTTCATGTAGTTTCCTGTATTCTGCCTTCTGGTCCAAGTATATGCTTTGCCCACTTTATCAAACAACTTCCTACACACTGTTATGAACTGAGGCAGCTTGGGAACATTGTCTCTCAACTGTGTTATAGAGTGTAGTACTACATTTCAGTGAAGTGTAAGGCTTTACAAAGCTGCCGAACGTGTTTCTTTCACTATTTCAATGGTATCCTGCCTTGTATAACACACTTTTACCACTCTAGTCTCCTTTAAGTAAAGAATATAGGATTCAAACACTGTTTCATGTCATATTAACTCGAATTAAGGATGTCCCGGATCTTAGCTACCTTTTCTACACTAGAAACTTACTTGGAGAATCTCTTTGAGCTGTTCTAAACAAGTTCTCATCTGTTTACAGTCATTTTCTCTGAATTATCCATGGTTTCATGTAGTTTCCTATATTCTGCCTTCTGGTCCAAGTATAAGCTTTGCCCACTTTATCAAACAACTTCCTACACACTGTTATGAACTGAGGCAGCTTGGGAACATTGTCTCTCAACTGTGTTATAGAGTGTAGTACTATATTTCAGTGAAGTGTAAGGCTTTCCAAAGCTACCGAACGTGTTTCTTTTTCTATTTCAATGGTATTCTGCCTTGTATAACACACATTTACCACTCTAGTCTCCTTTAAGTAAAGAATATAGGATTCATACAGTGTTTCATGTGCTCTTAACTCGAATTAAGGATTTCCCTTATCTTAGCCACCTTTTCTACACTAAGAACTGACTTGGAGAATCTCTTTCAGCTGTTCTAAACGGGTTCTCATCTGTTTACAGTCATTTTCTCTGAATTATCCATGTTTTCATGTAGTTTCCTATATTCTGCCTTCTGGTCCAAGTATAAGCTTTGCCCACTTTATCAAACAACTTCCTACACACTGTTATGAACTGAGGCAGCTTGGGAACATTGTCTCTCAACTGTGTTATAGAGTGTAGTACTATATTTCAGTGAAGTGTAAGGCTTTCCAAAGCTGCCGAACGTGTTTCTTTCACTATTTCAATGGTATCCTGCCTTGTATAACACACTTTTACCACTCTAGTCTCCTTTAAGTAAAGAATATAGGATTCAAACACTGTTTCATGTCATATTAACTCGAATTAAGGATGTCCCGGATCTTAGCTACCTTTTCTACACTAGGAACTTACTTGGAGAATCTCTTTGAGCTGTTCTAAACAAGTTCTCATCTGTTTACAGTCATTTTCTCTGAATTATCCATGGTTTCATGTAGTTTCCTATATTCTGCCTTCTGGTCCAAGTATAAGCTTTGCCCACTTTATCAAACAACTTCCTACACACTGTTATGAACTGAGGCAGCTTGGGAACATTGTCTCTCAACTGTGTTATAGAGTGTAGTACTATATTTCAGTGAAGTGTAAGGCTTTCCAAAGCTACCGAACGTGTTTCTTTTTCTATTTCAATGGTATTCTGCCTTGTATAACACACATTTACCACTCTAGTCTCCTTTAAGTAAATAATATAGGATTCATACAGTGTTTCATGTGATATTAACTCCCAATAAGGATTTCCCCGATCTTAGTTACCTTTTCTACACTAAGAACTGACTTGGAGAATCTCTATCAGCTGTTCTAAACGAGTTCTCATCTGTTTACAGTCATTTTCTCTGAATTATCCATGTTTTCATGTAGTTTCCTATATTCTGCCTTCTGGTCCAAGTATAAGCTTTGCCCACTTTATCAAACAACTTCCTACACACTGTTATGAACTGAGGCAGCTTGGGAACATTGTCTCTCAACTGTGTTATAGAGTGTAGTACTATATTTCAGTGAAGTGTAAGGCTTTCCAAAGCTGCCGAACGTGTTTCTTTCACTATTTCAATGGTATCCTGCCTTGTATAACACACTTTTACCACTCTAGTCTCCTTTAAGTAAAGAATATAGGATTCAAACACGGTTTCATGTGATCTTAACTCGAATTAAGGATGTCCCGGATCTTAGCTACCTTTTCTACACTAAGAACTTACTTGGAGAATCTCTTTGAGCTGTTCTAAACAAGTTCTCATCTGTTTACAGTCATTTTCTCTGAATTATCCATGGTTTCATGTAGTTTCCTATATTCTGCCTTCTGGTCCAAGTATAAGCTTTGCCCACTTTATCAAACAACTTCCTACACACTGTCATGAACTGAGGCAGCTTGGGAACATTGTCTCTCAACTGTGTTATAGAGTGTAGTACTACATTTCAGTGAAGTGTAAGGCTTTCCAAAGCTGCCGAACGTGTTTCTTTCTCTATTTCAATGGTATTCTGACTTGTATAACACACATTTACAACTCTAGAGACCTTTAGGGAAAGAATATAGGATTCATACAGTGTTTCATGTGATCTTAACTCGAATTAAGGATTTCCCTTATCTTAGCTACCTTTTCTACACTAAGAACTCACTTGGAGAATCTCTTTCAGCTGTTCTAAACCAGTTCTCATCTGTTTACAGTCATTTTCTCTGAATTATCCATGTTTTCATGTAGTTTCCTATATTCTGCCTTCTGGTCCAAGTATAAGCATTGCCCACTTTATCAAACAACTTCCTACACACTGTTATGAACTGAGGCAGCTTGGGAACATTGTCTCTCAACTGTGTTATAGAGTGTAGTACTACATTTCAGTGAAGTGTAAGGCTTTCCAAAGCTGCCGAACGTGTTTCTTTCTCTATTTCAATGGTATTCTGACTTGTATAACACACATTTACCACTCTAGAGTCCTTTAAGTAAAGAATATAGGATTCATACTGTGTTTCATGTGATCTTAACTCGAATTAAGGATTTCCCTTATCTCAGCTACCTTTTCTACACTAAGAACTGACTTGGAGAATCTCTTTCAGCTGTTCTAAAAGAGTTCTCATCTGTTTACAGTCATTTTCTCTGAATTATCCATGGTTTCATGTAGTTTCCTATATTCTGCCTTCTGGTCCAAGTATAAGCTTTGCCCACTTTATCAAACAACTTCCTACACACTGTTATGAACTGAGGCAGCTTGGGAACATTGTCTCTCAACTGTGTTATAGAGTGTAGTACTATATTTCAGTGAAGTGTAAGGCTTTCCAAAGCTACCGAACGTGTTTCTTTTTTCTATTTCAATGGTATTCTGCCTTGTATAACACACATTTACCACTCTAGTCTCCTTTAAGTAAAGAATATAGGATTCATACAGTGTTTCATGTGATATTAACTCCCAATAAGGATTTCCCCGATCTTAGCTACCTTTTCTACACTAAGAACTTACTTGGAGAATCTCTTTCAGCTGTTCTAAACGAGTTCTCATCTGTTTACAGTCATTTTCTCTGAATTATCCATGTTTTCATGTAGTTTCCTATATTCTGCCTTCTGGTCCAAGTATAAGCTTTGCCCACTTTATCAAACAACTTCCTGCACACTGTTATGAACTGAGGAAGCTTGGGAACATTGTCTCTCAACTGTGTTATAGAGTGTAGTACTACATTTCAGTGAAGTGTAAGGCTTTCCAAAGCTGCCGAACGTGTTTCTTTCTCTATTTCAATGGTATTCTGACTTGTATAACACACATATACCACTCTAGAGTCCTTTAAGTAAAGAATATAGGATTCATACAGTGTTTCATGTGATCTTAAATCAAATTAAGGATTTCCCTTATCTTAGCTACCTTTTCTATACTAACAACTGACTTGGAGAATCTCTTTCAGCTGTTCTAAACGAGTTCTCATCTGTTTACAGTCATTTTCTGTGAATTATCCATGTTTTCATGTACTTTCCTATATTCTGCCTTCTGGTCCAAGTATAAGCTTTGCCCACTTTATCAAACAACTTCCTGCACACTGTTATGAACTGAGGCAGCTTGGGAACATTGTCTCTCAACTGTGTTATAGAGTGTAGTACTACATTTCAGTGAAGTGTAAGGCTTTCCAAAGCTGCCGAACGTGTTTCTTTCTCTATTTCAATGGTATCCTTCCTTGTATAACACACTTTTACCACTCTAGAGTCCTTTAAGTAAAGAATATAGGATTCATACAGTGTTTCATGTGATCTTAACTCGAATTAAGGATTTCCCTTATCTTAGCTACCTTTTCTACACTGACAACTGACTTGGAGAATCTCTTTCAGCTGTTCTAAACGAGTTCTCATCTGTTTACAGTCATTTTCTCTGAATTATCCATGTTTTCATGTAGTTTCCTGTATTCTGCCTTCTGGTCCAAGTATAAGCTTTGCCCACTTTATCAAACAACTTCCTACACACTGTTATGAACTGAGGCAGCTTGGGAACATTGTCTCTCAACTGTGTTATAGAGTGTAGTACTACATTTCAGTGAAGTTTAAGGCTTTACAAAGCTGCCGAACGTGTTTCTTTCACTATTTCAATGGTATCCTGCCTTGTATAACACACTTTTACCACTCTAGTCTCCTTTAAGTAAAGAATATAGGATTCAAACACTGTTTCATGTCATATTAACTCGAATTAAGGATGTCCCGGATCTTAGCTACCTTTTCTACACTAGGAACTTACTTGGAGAATCTCTTTGAGCTGTTCTAAACAAGTTCTCATCTGTTTACAGTCATTTTCTCTGAATTATCCATGGTTTCATGTAGTTTCCTATATTCTGCCTTCTGGTCCAAGTATAAGCTTTGCCCACTTTATCAAACAACTTCCTACACACTGTTATGAACTGAGGCAGCTTGGGAACATTGTCTCTCAACTGTGTTATAGAGTGTAGTACTATATTTCAGTGAAGTGTAAGGCTTTCCAAAGCTACCGAACGTGTTTCTTTTTCTATTTCAATGGTATTCTGCCTTGTATAACACACATTTACCACTCTAGTCTCCTTTAAGTAAAGAATATAGGATTCATACAGTGTTTCATGTGATATTAACTCCCAATAAGGATTTCCCCGATCTTAGCTACCTTTTCTACACTAAGAACTGACTTGGAGAATCTCTTTCAGCTGTTCTAAACGAGTTCTCATCTGTTTACAGTCATTTTCTCTGAATTATCCATGTTTTCATGTAGTTTCCTATATTCTGCCTTCTGGTCCAAGTATAAGCTTTGCCCACTTTATCAAACAACTTCCTACACACTGTTATGAACTGAGGCAGCTTGGGAACATTGTCTCTCAACTGTGTTATAGAGTGTAGTACTATATTTCAGTGAAGTGTAAGGCTTTCCAAAGCTGCCGAACGTGTTTCTTTCACTATTTCAATGGTATCCTGCCTTGTATAACACACTTTTACCACTCTAGTCTCCTTTAAGTAAAGAATATAGGATTCAAACACGGTTTCATGTGATCTTAACTCGAATTAAGGATGTCCCGGATCTTAGCTACCTTTTCTACACTAAGAACTTACTTGGAGAATCTCTTTGAGCTGTTCTAAACAAGTTCTCATCTGTTTACAGTCATTTTCTCTGAATTATCCATGGTTTCATGTAGTTTCCTATATTCTGCCTTCTGGTCCAAGTATAAGCTTTGCCCACTTTATCAAACAACTTCCTACACACTGTTATGAACTGATGCAGCTCGGGAACATTGTCTCTCAACTGTGTTATAGAGTGTAGTACTATATTTCAGTGAAGTGTAAGGCTTTCCAAAGCTACCGAACGTGTTTCTTTTTCTATTTCAATGGTATTCTGCCTTGTATAACACACATTTACCACTCTAGTCTCCTTTAAGTAAAGAATATAGGATTCATACATTGTTTAATGTGATATTAACTCCAAATAAGGATTTCCCCGATCTTAGCTACCTTTTCTACACTAAGAACTGACTTGGAGAATCTCTTTGAGCTGTTCTAAACAAGTTCTCATCTGTTTACAGTCATTTTCTCTGAATTATCCATGTTTTCATGTAGTTTCCTATATTCTGCCTTCTGGTCCAAGTATAAGCTTTGCCCACTTTATCAAACAACTTCCTACACACTGTCATGAACAGAGGCAGCTTGGGAACATTGTCTCTCAACTGTGTTATAGAGTGTAGTACTACATTTCAGTGAAGTGTAAGGCTTTCCAAAGCTGCCGAACGTGTTTCTTTCTCTATTTCAATGGTATTCTGACTTGTATAACACACATTTACAATTCTAGAGTACTTTAGGGAAAGAATATAGGATTCATACAGTGTTTCATGTGATCTTAACTCGAATTAAGGATTTCCCTTATCTTAGCTACCTTTTCTACACCAAGAACTCACTTGGAGAATCTCTTTCAGCTGTTCTAAACCAGTTCTCATCTGTTTACAGTCATTTTCTCTGAATTATCCATGTTTTCATGTAGTTTCCTATATTCTGCCTTCTGGTCCAAGTATAAGCATTGCCCACTTTATCAAACAACTTCCTACACACTGTTATGAACTGAGGCAGCTTGGGAACATTGTCTCTCAACTGTGTTATAGAGTGTAGTACTACATTTCAGTGAAGTGTAAGGCTTTCCAAAGCTGCCGAACGTGTTTCTTTCTCTATTTCAATGGTATTCTGACTTGTATAACACACATTTACCACTCTAGAGTCCTTTAAGTAAAGAATATAGGATTCATACAGTGTTTCATGTGATATTAACTCCCAATAAGGATTTCCCCGATCTTAGCTACCTTTTCTACACTAAGAACTGACTTGGAGAATCTCTTTCAGCTGTTCTAAACGAGTTCTCATCTGTTTACAGTCATTTTCTCTGAATTATCCATGTTTTCATGTAGTTTCCTATATTCTGCCTTCTGGTCCAAGTATAAGCTTTGCCCACTTTATCAAACAACTTCCTGCACACTGTTATGAACTGAGGAAGCTTGGGAACATTGTCTCTCAACTGTGTTATAGAGTGTAGTACTACATTTCAGTGAAGTGTAAGGCTTTCCAAAGCTGCCGAACGTGTTTCTTTCTCTATTTCAATGGTATTCTGACTTGTATAACACACATATACCACTCTAGAGTCCTTTAAGTAAAGAATATAGGATTCATACAGTGTTTCATGTGATCTTAAATCAAATTAAGGATTTCCCTTATCTTAGCTACCTTTTCTATACTAACAACTGACTTGGAGAATCTCTTTCAGCTGTTCTAAACGAGTTCTCATCTGTTTACAGTCATTTTCTCTGAATTATCCATGTTTTCATGTACTTTCCTATATTCTGCCTTCTGGTCCAAGTATAAGCTTTGCCCACTTTATCAAACAACTTCCTGCACACTGTTATGAACTGAGGCAGCTTGGGAACATTGTCTCTCAACTGTGTTATAGAGTGTAATACTACATTTCAGTGAAGTGTAAGGCTTTCCAAAGCTGCCGAACGTGTTTCTTTCTCTATTTCAATGGTATTCTGACTTGTATAACACACATTTACCACTCTAGAGTCCTTTAGGGAAAGAATATAGGATTCATACAGTGTTTCATGTGATCTTAACTCGAATTAAGGATTTCCCTTATCTTAGCTACCTTTTCTACACTAAGAACTGACTTGGAGAATCTCTTTCAGCTGTTCTAAACCAGTTCTCATCTGTTTACAGTCATTTTATTTGAATTATCCATGTTTTCATGTAGTTTCCTATATTCTGCCTTCTGGTCCAAGTATAAGCATTGCCCACTTTATCAAACAACTTCCTACACACTGTTATGAACTGAGGCAGCTTGGGAACATTGTCTCTCAACTGTGTTATAGAGTGTAGTACTACATTTCAGTGAAGTGTAAGGCTTTCCAAAGCTGCCGAACGTGTTTCTTTCTCTATTTCAATGGTATTCTGCCTTGTAGAACACACATTTACCACTCTAGTCTCCTTTAAGTAAAGAATATAGGATTCATACATTGTTTAATGTGATATTAACTCGAATTAAGGATTTCCCTTATCTTAGCTACCTTTTCTACACTAAGAACTGACTTGGAGAATCTCTTTGAGCTGTTCTAAAGGAGTTCTCATCTGTTTACAGTCATTTTCTCTGAATTATCCATGTTTTCATGTAGTTTCCTATATTCTGCCTTCTGGTTCAATTATAAGCTTTGCCCACTTTATCAAACAACTTCCTGCACACTGTTATGAACTGAGGCAGCTTGGGAACATTGTCTCTCAACTGTGTTATAGAGTGTAGTACTACATTTCAGTGAAGTGTAAGGCTTTCCAAAGCTGCCGAACGTGTTTCTTTCGCTATTACAATGGTATCCTGCCTTGTATAACACACTTTTACCACTCTAGTCTCCTTTAAGTAAAGAATATAGGATTCAAACACGGTTTCATGTGATCTTAACTCGAATTAAGGATGTCCCGGATCTTAGCTACCTTTTCTACACTAAGAACTGACTTGGAGAATCTCATTCAGCTGTTCTAAACGAGTTCTCATCTGTTTACAGTCATTTTCTCTGAATTATCCATGTTTTCATGTAGTTTCCTATATTCTGCCTTCTGGTCCAAGTATAAGCTTTGCCCACTTTATCAAACAACTTCCTACACACTGTTATGAACTGAGGCAGCTTGGGAACATTGTCTCTCAACTGTGTTATAGAGTGTAGTACTACATTTCAGTGAAGTGTAAGGCTTTCCAAAGCTGCCGAACGTGTTTCTTTCTCTATTTCAATGGTATTCTGACTTGTATAACACACATTTACCACTCTAGAGTCCTTTAGGGAAAGAATATAGGATTCATACAGTGTTTCATGTGATCTTAACTCGAATTAAGGATTTCCCTTATCTTAGCTACCTTTTCTACACTAAGAACTGACTTGGAGAATCTCTTTCAGCTGTTCTAAACCAGTTCTCATCTGTTTACAGTCATTTTCTTTGAATTATCCATGTTTTCATGTAGTTTCCTATATTCTGCCTTCTGGTCCAAGTATAAGCATTGCCCACTTTATAAAACAACTTCCTACACACTGTTATGAACTGAGGCAGCTTGGGAACATTGTCTCTCAACTGTGTTATAGAGTGTAGTACTATATTTTCAGTGAAGTGTAAGGCTTTCCAAAGCTGCCGAACGTGTTTCTTTCACTATTTCAATGGTATCCTGCCTTGTATAACACACTTTTACCACTCTAGTCTCCTTTAAGTAAAGAATATAGGATTCAAACACGGTTTCATGTGATCTTAACTCGAATTAAGGATGTCCCGGATCTTAGCTACCTTTTCTACACTAAGAACTTACTTGGAGAATCTCTTTGAGCTGTTCTAAACAAGTTCTCATCTGTTTACAGTCATTTTCTCTGAATTATCCATGGTTTCATGTAGTTTCCTATATTCTGCCTTCTGGTCCAAGTATAAGCTTTGCCCACTTTATCAAACAACTTCCTACACACTGTCATGAACTGAGGCAGCTTGGGAACATTGTCTCTCAACTGTGTTATAGAGTGTAGTACTACATTTCAGTGAAGTGTAAGGCTTTCCAAAGCTGCCGAACGTGTTTCTTTCTCTATTTCAATGGTATTCTGACTTGTATAACACACATTTACAACTCTAGAGACCTTTAGGGAAAGAATATAGGATTCATACAGTGTTTCATGTGATCTTAACTCGAATTAAGGATTTCCCTTATCTTAGCTACCTTTTCTACACTAAGAACTCACTTGGAGAATCTCTTTCAGCTGTTCTAAACCAGTTCTCATCTGTTTACAGTCATTTTCTCTGAATTATCCATGTTTTCATGTAGTTTCCTATATTCTGCCTTCTGGTCCAAGTATAAGCATTGCCCACTTTATCAAACAACTTCCTACACACTGTTATGAACTGAGGCAGCTTGGGAACATTGTCTCTCAACTGTGTTATAGAGTGTAGTACTACATTTCAGTGAAGTGTAAGGCTTTCCAAAGCTGCCGAACGTGTTTCTTTCTCTATTTCAATGGTATTCTGACTTGTATAACACACATTTACCACTCTAGAGTCCTTTAAGTAAAGAATATAGGATTCATACTGTGTTTCATGTGATCTTAACTCGAATTAAGGATTTCCCTTATCTCAGCTACCTTTTCTACACTAAGAACTGACTTGGAGAATCTCTTTCAGCTGTTCTAAAAGAGTTCTCATCTGTTTACAGTCATTTTCTCTGAATTATCCATGGTTTCATGTAGTTTCCTATATTCTGCCTTCTGGTCCAAGTATAAGCTTTGCCCACTTTATCAAACAACTTCCTACACACTGTTATGAACTGAGGCAGCTTGGGAACATTGTCTCTCAACTGTGTTATAGAGTGTAGTACTATATTTCAGTGAAGTGTAAGGCTTTCCAAAGCTACCGAACGTGTTTCTTTTTTCTATTTCAATGGTATTCTGCCTTGTATAACACACATTTACCACTCTAGTCTCCTTTAAGTAAAGAATATAGGATTCATACAGTGTTTCATGTGATATTAACTCCCAATAAGGATTTCCCCGATCTTAGCTACCTTTTCTACACTAAGAACTTACTTGGAGAATCTCTTTCAGCTGTTCTAAACGAGTTCTCATCTGTTTACAGTCATTTTCTCTGAATTATCCATGTTTTCATGCAGTTTCCTATATTCTGCCTTCTGGTCCAAGTATAAGCTTTGCCCACTTTATCAAACAACTTCCTGCACACTGTTATGAACTGAGGAAGCTTGGGAACATTGTCTCTCAACTGTGTTATAGAGTGTAGTACTACATTTCAGTGAAGTGTAAGGCTTTCCAAAGCTGCCGAACGTGTTTCTTTCTCTATTTCAATGGTATTCTGACTTGTATAACACACATATACCACTCTAGAGTCCTTTAAGTAAAGAATATAGGATTCATACAGTGTTTCATGTGATCTTAAATCAAATTAAGGATTTCCCTTATCTTAGCTACCTTTTCTATACTAACAACTGACTTGGAGAATCTCTTTCAGCTGTTCTAAACGAGTTCTCATCTGTTTACAGTCATTTTCTCTGAATTATCCATGTTTTCATGTACTTTCCTATATTCTGCCTTCTGGTCCAAGTATAAGCTTTGCCCACTTTATCAAACAACTTCCTGCACACTGTTATGAACTGAGGCAGCTTGGGAACATTGTCTCTCAACTGTGTTATAGAGTGTAGTACTACATTTCAGTGAAGTGTAAGGCTTTCCAAAGCTGCCGAACGTGTTTCTTTCTCTATTTCAATGGTATCCTTCCTTGTATAACACACTTTTACCACTCTAGAGTCCTTTAAGTAAAGAATATAGGATTCATACAGTGTTTCATGTGATCTTAACTCGAATTAAGGATTTCCCTTATCTTAGCTACCTTTTCTACACTGACAACTGACTTGGAGAATCTCTTTCAGCTGTTCTAAACGAGTTCTCATCTGTTTACAGTCATTTTCTCTGAATTATCCATGTTTTCATGTAGTTTCCTGTATTCTGCCTTCTGGTCCAAGTATAAGCTTTGCCCACTTTATCAAACAACTTCCTACACACTGTTATGAACTGAGGCAGCTTGGGAACATTGTCTCTCAACTGTGTTATAGAGTGTAGTACTACATTTCAGTGAAGTTTAAGGCTTTACAAAGCTGCCGAACGTGTTTCTTTCACTATTTCAATGGTATCCTGCCTTGTATAACACACTTTTACCACTCTAGTCTCCTTTAAGTAAAGAATATAGGATTCAAACACTGTTTCATGTCATATTAACTCGAATTAAGGATGTCCCGGATCTTAGCTACCTTTTCTACACTAGGAACTTACTTGGAGAATCTCTTTGAGCTGTTCTAAACAAGTTCTCATCTGTTTACAGTCATTTTCTCTGAATTATCCATGGTTTCATGTAGTTTCCTATATTCTGCCTTCTGGTCCAAGTATAAGCTTTGCCCACTTTATCAAACAACTTCCTACACACTGTTATGAACTGAGGCAGCTTGGGAACATTGTCTCTCAACTGTGTTATAGAGTGTAGTACTATATTTCAGTGAAGTGTAAGGCTTTCCAAAGCTACCGAACGTGTTTCTTTTTCTATTTCAATGGTATTCTGCCTTGTATAACACACATTTACCACTCTAGTCTCCTTTAAGTAAAGAATATAGGATTCATACAGTGTTTCATGTGATATTAACTCCCAATAAGGATTTCCCCGATCTTAGCTACCTTTTCTACACTAAGAACTGACTTGGAGAATCTCTTTCAGCTGTTCTAAACGAGTTCTCATCTGTTTACAGTCATTTTCTCTGAATTATCCATGTTTTCATGTAGTTTCCTATATTCTGCCTTCTGGTCCAAGTATAAGCTTTGCCCACTTTATCAAACAACTTCCTACACACTGTTATGAACTGAGGCAGCTTGGGAACATTGTCTCTCAACTGTGTTATAGAGTGTAGTACTATATTTCAGTGAAGTGTAAGGCTTTCCAAAGCTGCCGAACGTGTTTCTTTCACTATTTCAATGGTATCCTGCCTTGTATAACACACTTTTACCACTCTAGTCTCCTTTAAGTAAAGAATATAGGATTCAAACACGGTTTCATGTGATCTTAACTCGAATTAAGGATGTCCCGGATCTTAGCTACCTTTTCTACACTAAGAACTTACTTGGAGAATCTCTTTGAGCTGTTCTAAACAAGTTCTCATCTGTTTACAGTCATTTTCTCTGAATTATCCATGGTTTCATGTAGTTTCCTATATTCTGCCTTCTGGTCCAAGTATAAGCTTTGCCCACTTTATCAAACAACTTCCTACACACTGTTATGAACTGATGCAGCTCGGGAACATTGTCTCTCAACTGTGTTATAGAGTGTAGTACTATATTTCAGTGAAGTGTAAGGCTTTCCAAAGCTACCGAACGTGTTTCTTTTTCTATTTCAATGGTATTCTGCCTTGTATAACACACATTTACCACTCTAGTCTCCTTTAAGTAAAGAATATAGGATTCATACATTGTTTAATGTGATATTAACTCCAAATAAGGATTTCCCCGATCTTAGCTACCTTTTCTACACTAAGAACTGACTTGGAGAATCTCTTTGAGCTGTTCTAAACAAGTTCTCATCTGTTTACAGTCATTTTCTCTGAATTATCCATGTTTTCATGTAGTTTCCTATATTCTGCCTTCTGGTCCAAGTATAAGCTTTGCCCACTTTATCAAACAACTTCCTACACACTGTCATGAACAGAGGCAGCTTGGGAACATTGTCTCTCAACTGTGTTATAGAGTGTAGTACTACATTTCAGTGAAGTGTAAGGCTTTCCAAAGCTGCCGAACGTGTTTCTCTCTCTATTTCAATGGTATTCTGACTTGTATAACACACATTTACAATTCTAGAGTACTTTAGGGAAAGAATATAGGATTCATACAGTGTTTCATGTGATCTTAACTCGAATTAAGGATTTCCCTTATCTTAGCTACCTTTTCTACACCAAGAACTCACTTGGAGAATCTCTTTCAGCTGTTCTAAACCAGTTCTCATCTGTTTACAGTCATTTTCTCTGAATTATCCATGTTTTCATGTAGTTTCCTATATTCTGCCTTCTGGTCCAAGTATAAGCATTGCCCACTTTATCAAACAACTTCCTACACACTGTTATGAACTGAGGCAGCTTGGGAACATTGTCTCTCAACTGTGTTATAGAGTGTAGTACTACATTTCAGTGAAGTGTAAGGCTTTCCAAAGCTGCCGAACGTGTTTCTTTCTCTATTTCAATGGTATTCTGACTTGTATAACACACATTTACCACTCTAGAGTCCTTTAAGTAAAGAATATAGGATTCATACAGTGTTTCATGTGATATTAACTCCCAATAAGGATTTCCCCGATCTTAGCTACCTTTTCTACACTAAGAACTGACTTGGAGAATCTCTTTCAGCTGTTCTAAACGAGTTCTCATCTGTTTACAGTCATTTTCTCTGAATTATCCATGTTTTCATGTAGTTTCCTATATTCTGCCTTCTGGTCCAAGTATAAGCTTTGCCCACTTTATCAAACAACTTCCTGCACACTGTTATGAACTGAGGAAGCTTGGGAACATTGTCTCTCAACTGTGTTATAGAGTGTAGTACTACATTTCAGTGAAGTGTAAGGCTTTCCAAAGCTGCCGAACGTGTTTCTTTCTCTATTTCAATGGTATTCTGACTTGTATAACACACATATACCACTCTAGAGTCCTTTAAGTAAAGAATATAGGATTCATACAGTGTTTCATGTGATCTTAAATCAAATTAAGGATTTCCCTTATCTTAGCTACCTTTTCTATACTAACAACTGACTTGGAGAATCTCTTTCAGCTGTTCTAAACGAGTTCTCATCTGTTTACAGTCATTTTCTCTGAATTATCCATGTTTTCATGTACTTTCCTATATTCTGCCTTCTGGTCCAAGTATAAGCTTTGCCCACTTTATCAAACAACTTCCTGCACACTGTTATGAACTGAGGCAGCTTGGGAACATTGTCTCTCAACTGTGTTATAGAGTGTAATACTACATTTCAGTGAAGTGTAAGGCTTTCCAAAGCTGCCGAACGTGTTTCTTTCTCTATTTCAATGGTATTCTGACTTGTATAACACACATTTACCACTCTAGAGTCCTTTAGGGAAAGAATATAGGATTCATACAGTGTTTCATGTGATCTTAACTCGAATTAAGGATTTCCCTTATCTTAGCTACCTTTTCTACACTAAGAACTGACTTGGAGAATCTCTTTCAGCTGTTCTAAACCAGTTCTCATCTGTTTACAGTCATTTTATTTGAATTATCCATGTTTTCATGTAGTTTCCTATATTCTGCCTTCTGGTCCAAGTATAAGCATTGCCCACTTTATCAAACAACTTCCTACACACTGTTATGAACTGAGGCAGCTTGGGAACATTGTCTCTCAACTGTGTTATAGAGTGTAGTACTACATTTCAGTGAAGTGTAAGGCTTTCCAAAGCTGCCGAACGTGTTTCTTTCTCTATTTCAATGGTATTCTGCCTTGTAGAACACACATTTACCACTCTAGTCTCCTTTAAGTAAAGAATATAGGATTCATACATTGTTTAATGTGATATTAACTCGAATTAAGGATTTCCCTTATCTTAGCTACCTTTTCTACACTAAGAACTGACTTGGAGAATCTCTTTCAGCTGTTCTAAACGAGTTCTCATCTGTTTACAGTCATTTTCTCTGAATTATACACGTTTTCATGTAGTTTCCTGTATTCTGCCTTCTGGTCCAAGTATATGCTTTGCCCACTTTATCAAACAACTTCCTACACACTGTTATGAACTGAGGCAGCTTGGGAACATTGTCTCTCAACTGTGTTATAGAGTGTAGTACTACATTTCAGTGAAGTGTAAGGCTTTACAAAGCTGCCGAACGTGTTTCTTTCACTATTTCAATGGTATCCTGCCTTGTATAACACACTTTTACCACTCTAGTCTCCTTTAAGTAAAGAATATAGGATTCAAACACTGTTTCATGTCATATTAACTCGAATTAAGGATGTCCCGGATCTTAGCTACCTTTTCTACACTAGAAACTTACTTGGAGAATCTCTTTGAGCTGTTCTAAACAAGTTCTCATCTGTTTACAGTCATTTTCTCTGAATTATCCATGGTTTCATGTAGTTTCCTATATTCTGCCTTCTGGTCCAAGTATAAGCTTTGCCCACTTTATCAAACAACTTCCTACACACTGTTATGAACTGAGGCAGCTTGGGAACATTGTCTCTCAACTGTGTTATAGAGTGTAGTACTATATTTCAGTGAAGTGTAAGGCTTTCCAAAGCTACCGAACGTGTTTCTTTTTCTATTTCAATGGTATTCTGCCTTGTATAACACACATTTACCACTCTAGTCTCCTTTAAGTAAAGAATATAGGATTCATACAGTGTTTCATGTGCTCTTAACTCGAATTAAGGATTTCCCTTATCTTAGCCACCTTTTCTACACTAAGAACTGACTTGGAGAATCTCTTTCAGCTGTTCTAAACGGGTTCTCATCTGTTTACAGTCATTTTCTCTGAATTATCCATGTTTTCATGTAGTTTCCTATATTCTGCCTTCTGGTCCAAGTATAAGCTTTGCCCACTTTATCAAACAACTTCCTACACACTGTTATGAACTGAGGCAGCTTGGGAACATTGTCTCTCAACTGTGTTATAGAGTGTAGTACTATATTTCAGTGAAGTGTAAGGCTTTCCAAAGCTGCCGAACGTGTTTCTTTCACTATTTCAATGGTATCCTGCCTTGTATAACACACTTTTACCACTCTAGTCTCCTTTAAGTAAAGAATATAGGATTCAAACACTGTTTCATGTCATATTAACTCGAATTAAGGATGTCCCGGATCTTAGCTACCTTTTCTACACTAGGAACTTACTTGGAGAATCTCTTTGAGCTGTTCTAAACAAGTTCTCATCTGTTTACAGTCATTTTCTCTGAATTATCCATGGTTTCATGTAGTTTCCTATATTCTGCCTTCTGGTCCAAGTATAAGCTTTGCCCACTTTATCAAACAACTTCCTACACACTGTTATGAACTGAGGCAGCTTGGGAACATTGTCTCTCAACTGTGTTATAGAGTGTAGTACTATATTTCAGTGAAGTGTAAGGCTTTCCAAAGCTACCGAACGTGTTTCTTTTTCTATTTCAATGGTATTCTGCCTTGTATAACACACATTTACCACTCTAGTCTCCTTTAAGTAAAGAATATAGGATTCATACAGTGTTTCATGTGATATTAACTCCCAATAAGGATTTCCCCGATCTTAGTTACCTTTTCTACACTAAGAACTGACTTGGAGAATCTCTATCAGCTGTTCTAAACGAGTTCTCATCTGTTTACAGTCATTTTCTCTGAATTATCCATGTTTTCATGTAGTTTCCTATATTCTGCCTTCTGGTCCAAGTATAAGCTTTGCCCACTTTATCAAACAACTTCCTACACACTGTTATGAACTGAGGCAGCTTGGGAACATTGTCTCTCAACTGTGTTATAGAGTGTAGTACTATATTTCAGTGAAGTGTAAGGCTTTCCAAAGCTGCCGAACGTGTTTCTTTCACTATTTCAATGGTATCCTGCCTTGTATAACACACTTTTACCACTCTAGTCTCCTTTAAGTAAAGAATATAGGATTCAAACACGGTTTCATGTGATCTTAACTCGAATTAAGGATGTCCCGGATCTTAGCTACCTTTTCTACACTAAGAACTTACTTGGAGAATCTCTTTGAGCTGTTCTAAACAAGTTCTCATCTGTTTACAGTCATTTTCTCTGAATTATCCATGGTTTCATGTAGTTTCCTATATTCTGCCTTCTGGTCCAAGTATAAGCTTTGCCCACTTTATCAAACAACTTCCTACACACTGTCATGAACTGAGGCAGCTTGGGAACATTGTCTCTCAACTGTGTTATAGAGTGTAGTACTACATTTCAGTGAAGTGTAAGGCTTTCCAAAGCTGCCGAACGTGTTTCTTTCTCTATTTCAATGGTATTCTGACTTGTATAACACACATTTACAACTCTAGAGACCTTTAGGGAAAGAATATAGGATTCATACAGTGTTTCATGTGATCTTAACTCGAATTAAGGATTTCCCTTATCTTAGCTACCTTTTCTACACTAAGAACTCACTTGGAGAATCTCTTTCAGCTGTTCTAAACCAGTTCTCATCTGTTTACAGTCATTTTCTCTGAATTATCCATGTTTTCATGTAGTTTCCTATATTCTGCCTTCTGGTCCAAGTATAAGCATTGCCCACTTTATCAAACAACTTCCTACACACTGTTATGAACTGAGGCAGCTTGGGAACATTGTCTCTCAACTGTGTTATAGAGTGTAGTACTACATTTCAGTGAAGTGTAAGGCTTTCCAAAGCTGCCGAACGTGTTTCTTTCTCTATTTCAATGGTATTCTGACTTGTATAACACACATTTACCACTCTAGAGTCCTTTAAGTAAAGAATATAGGATTCATACTGTGTTTCATGTGATCTTAACTCGAATTAAGGATTTCCCTTATCTCAGCTACCTTTTCTACACTAAGAACTGACTTGGAGAATCTCTTTCAGCTGTTCTAAAAGAGTTCTCATCTGTTTACAGTCATTTTCTCTGAATTATCCATGGTTTCATGTAGTTTCCTATATTCTGCCTTCTGGTCCAAGTATAAGCTTTGCCCACTTTATCAAACAACTTCCTACACACTGTTATGAACTGAGGCAGCTTGGGAACATTGTCTCTCAACTGTGTTATAGAGTGTAGTACTATATTTCAGTGAAGTGTAAGGCTTTCCAAAGCTACCGAACGTGTTTCTTTTTTCTATTTCAATGGTATTCTGCCTTGTATAACACACATTTACCACTCTAGTCTCCTTTAAGTAAAGAATATAGGATTCATACAGTGTTTCATGTGATATTAACTCCCAATAAGGATTTCCCCGATCTTAGCTACCTTTTCTACACTAAGAACTTACTTGGAGAATCTCTTTCAGCTGTTCTAAACGAGTTCTCATCTGTTTACAGTCATTTTCTCTGAATTATCCATGTTTTCATGTAGTTTCCTATATTCTGCCTTCTGGTCCAAGTATAAGCTTTGCCCACTTTATCAAACAACTTCCTGCACACTGTTATGAACTGAGGAAGCTTGGGAACATTGTCTCTCAACTGTGTTATAGAGTGTAGTACTACATTTCAGTGAAGTGTAAGGCTTTCCAAAGCTGCCGAACGTGTTTCTTTCTCTATTTCAATGGTATTCTGACTTGTATAACACACATATACCACTCTAGAGTCCTTTAAGTAAAGAATATAGGATTCATACAGTGTTTCATGTGATCTTAAATCAAATTAAGGATTTCCCTTATCTTAGCTTCCTTTTCTATACTAACAACTGACTTGGAGAATCTCTTTCAGCTGTTCTAAACGAGTTCTCATCTGTTTACAGTCATTTTCTCTGAATTATCCATGTTTTCATGTACTTTCCTATATTCTGCCTTCTGGTCCAAGTATAAGCTTTGCCCACTTTATCAAACAACTTCCTGCACACTGTTATGAACTGAGGCAGCTTGGGAACATTGTCTCTCAACTGTGTTATAGAGTGTAGTACTACATTTCAGTGAAGTGTAAGGCTTTCCAAAGCTGCCGAACGTGTTTCTTTCTCTATTTCAATGGTATCCTTCCTTGTATAACACACTTTTACCACTCTAGAGTCCTTTAAGTAAAGAATATAGGATTCATACAGTGTTTCATGTGATCTTAACTCGAATTAAGGATTTCCCTTATCTTAGCTACCTTTTCTACACCAAGAACTCACTTGGAGAATCTCTTTCAGCTGTTCTAAACCAGTTCTCATCTGTTTACAGTCATTTTCTCTGAATTATCCATGTTTTCATGTAGTTTCCTATATTCTGCCTTCTGGTCCAAGTATAAGCTTTGCCCACTTTATCAAACAACTTCCTACACACTGTTATGAACTGATGCAGCTCGGGAACATTGTCTCTCAACTGTGTTATAGAGTGTAGTACTATATTTCAGTGAAGTGTAAGGCTTTCCAAAGCTACCGAACGTATTTCTTTTTCTATTTCAATGGTATTCTGCCTTGTATAACACACATTTACCACTCTAGTCTCCTTTAAGTAAAGAATATAGGATTCATACATTGTTTAATGTGATATTAACTCCAAATAAGGATTTCCCCGATCTTAGCTACCTTTTCTACACTAAGAACTGACTTGGAGAATCTCTTTGAGCTGTTCTAAACAAGTTCTCATCTGTTTACAGTCATTTTCTCTGAATTATCCATGTTTTCATGTAGTTTCCTATATTCTGCCTTCTGGTCCAAGTATAAGCTTTGCCCACTTTATCAAACAACTTCCTACACACTGTCATGAACAGAGGCAGCTTGGGAACATTGTCTCTCAACTGTGTTATAGAGTGTAGTACTACATTTCAGTGAAGTGTAAGGCTTTCCAAAGCTGCCGAACGTGTTTCTTTCTCTATTTCAATGGTATTCTGACTTGTATAACACACATTTACAATTCTAGAGTACTTTAGGGAAAGAATATAGGATTCATACAGTGTTTCATGTGATCTTAACTCGAATTAAGGATTTCCCTTATCTTAGCTACCTTTTCTACACCAAGAACTCACTTGGAGAATCTCTTTCAGCTGTTCTAAACCAGTTCTCATCTGTTTACAGTCATTTTCTCTGAATTATCCATGTTTTCATGTAGTTTCCTATATTCTGCCTTCTGGTCCAAGTATAAGCATTGCCCACTTTATCAAACAACTTCCTACACACTGTTATGAACTGAGGCAGCTTGGGAACATTGTCTCTCAACTGTGTTATAGAGTGTAGTACTACATTTCAGTGAAGTGTAAGGCTTTCCAAAGCTGCCGAACGTGTTTCTTTCTCTATTTCAATGGTATTCTGACTTGTATAACACACATTTACCACTCTAGAGTCCTTTAAGTAAAGAATATAGGATTCATACAGTGTTTCATGTGATATTAACTCCCAATAAGGATTTCCCCGATCTTAGCTACCTTTTCTACACTAAGAACTGACTTGGAGAATCTCTTTCAGCTGTTCTAAACGAGTTCTCATCTGTTTACAGTCATTTTCTCTGAATTATCCATGTTTTCATGTAGTTTCCTATATTCTGCCTTCTGGTCCAAGTATAAGCTTTGCCCACTTTATCAAACAACTTCCTGCACACTGTTATGAACTGAGGAAGCTTGGGAACATTGTCTCTCAACTGTGTTATAGAGTGTAGTACTACATTTCAGTGAAGTGTAAGGCTTTCCAAAGCTGCCGAACGTGTTTCTTTCTCTATTTCAATGGTATTCTGACTTGTATAACACACATATACCACTCTAGAGTCCTTTAAGTAAAGAATATAGGATTCATACAGTGTTTCATGTGATCTTAAATCAAATTAAGGATTTCCCTTATCTTAGCTACCTTTTCTATACTAACAACTGACTTGGAGAATCTCTTTCAGCTGTTCTAAACGAGTTCTCATCTGTTTACAGTCATTTTCTCTGAATTATCCATGTTTTCATGTACTTTCCTATATTCTGCCTTCTGGTCCAAGTATAAGCTTTGCCCACTTTATCAAACAACTTCCTGCACACTGTTATGAACTGAGGCAGCTTGGGAACATTGTCTCTCAACTGTGTTATAGAGTGTAATACTACATTTCAGTGAAGTGTAAGGCTTTCCAAAGCTGCCGAACGTGTTTCTTTCTCTATTTCAATGGTATTCTGACTTGTATAACACACATTTACCACTCTAGAGTCCTTTAGGGAAAGAATATAGGATTCATACAGTGTTTCATGTGATCTTAACTCGAATTAAGGATTTCCCTTATCTTAGCTACCTTTTCTACACTAAGAACTGACTTGGAGAATCTCTTTCAGCTGTTCTAAACCAGTTCTCATCTGTTTACAGTCATTTTATTTGAATTATCCATGTTTTCATGTAGTTTCCTATATTCTGCCTTCTGGTCCAAGTATAAGCATTGCCCACTTTATCAAACAACTTCCTACACACTGTTATGAACTGAGGCAGCTTGGGAACATTGTCTCTCAACTGTGTTATAGAGTGTAGTACTACATTTCAGTGAAGTGTAAGGCTTTCCAAAGCTGCCGAACGTGTTTCTTTCTCTATTTCAATGGTATTCTGCCTTGTAGAACACACATTTACCACTCTAGTCTCCTTTAAGTAAAGAATATAGGATTCATACATTGTTTAATGTGATATTAACTCGAATTAAGGATTTCCCTTATCTTAGCTACCTTTTCTACACTAAGAACTGACTTGGAGAATCTCTTTGAGCTGTTCTAAAGGAGTTCTCATCTGTTTACAGTCATTTTCTCTGAATTATCCATGTTTTCATGTAGTTTCCTATATTCTGCCTTCTGGTTCAATTATAAGCTTTGCCCACTTTATCAAACAACTTCCTGCACACTGTTATGAACTGAGGCAGCTTGGGAACATTGTCTCTCAACTGTGTTATAGAGTGTAGTACTACATTTCAGTGAAGTGTAAGGCTTTCCAAAGCTGCCGAACGTGTTTCTTTCGCTATTACAATGGTATTCTGACTTGTATAACACACATTTACCACTCTAGAGACCTTTAGGGAAAGAATATAGGATTCATACAGTGTTTCATGTGATCTTAACTCGAATTAAGGATTTCCCTTATCTTAGCTACCTTTTCTACACTAAGAACTGACTTGGAGAATCTCTTTCAGCTGTTCTAAACGAGTTCTCATCTGTTTACAGTCATTTTCTCTGAATTATCCATGTTTTCATGTAGTTTCCTGTATTCTGCCTTCTGGTCCAAGTATAAGCTTTGCCCACTTTATCAAACAACTTCCTACACACTGTTATGAACAGAGGCAGCTTGGGAACATTGTCTCTCAACTGTGTTATAGAGTGTAGTACTACATTTCAGTGAAGTGTAAGGCTTTACAAAGCTGCCGAACGTGTTTCTTTCACTATTTCAATGGTATCCTGCCTTGTATAACACTCTTTTACCACTCTAGTCTCCTTTAAGTAAAGAATATAGGATTCAAACACTGTTTCATGTCATATTAACTCGAATTAAGAATGTCCCGGATCTTAGCTACCTTTTCTACACTAGGAACTTACTTGGAGAATCTCTTTGAGCTGTTCTAAACAAGTTCTCATCTGTTTACAGTCATTTTCTCTGAATTATCCATGGTTTCATGTAGTTTCCTATATTCTGCCTTCTGGTCCAAGTATAAGCTTTGCCCACTTTATCAAACAACTTCCTACACACTGTTATGAACTGAGGCAGCTTGGGAACATTGTCTCTCAACTGTGTTATAGGGTGTAGTACTATATTTCAGTGAAGTGTAAGGCTTTCCAAAGCTACCGAACGTGTTTCTTTTTCTATTTCAATGGTATTCTGCCTTGTATAACACACATTTACCACTCTAGTCTCCTTTAAGTAAAGAATATAGGATTCATACAGTGTTTCATGTGATATTAACTCCCAATAAGGATTTCCCCGATCTTAGCTACCTTTTCTACACTAAGAACTGATTGGAGAATCTCTTTCAGCTGTTCTAAACGAGTTCTCATCTGTTTACAGTCATTTTCTCTGAATTATCCATGTTTTCATGTAGTTTCCTATATTCTGCCTTCTGGTCCAAGTATAAGCTTTGCCCACTTTATCAAACAACTTCCTGCACACTGTTATGAACTGAGGCAGCTTGGGAACATTGTCTCTCAACTGTGTTATAGAGTGTAGTACTACATTTCAGTGAAGTGTAAGGCTTTCCAAAGCTGCCGAACCTGTTTCTTTCTCTATTTCAATGGTATTCTGACTTGTATAACACACATTTACCACTCTAGAGACCTTTAGGGAAAGAATATAGGATTCATACAGTGTTTCATGTGATCTTAACTCGAATTAAGGATTTCCCTTATCTTAGCTACCTTTTCTACACTAAGAACTGACTTGGAGAATCTCTTTCAGCTGTTCTAAACGAGTTCTCATCTGTTTACAGTCATTTTCTCGGAATTATCCATGTTTTCATGTAGTTTCCTATATTCTGCCTTCTGTTCCAAGTATACGCTTTGCCCACTTTATCAAACAACTTCCTACACACTGTTATGAACTGAGGCAGCTTGGGAACATTGTCTCTCAACTGTGTTATAGAGTGTAGTACTACATTTCAGTGAAGTGTAAGGCTTTCCAAAGCTGCCGAACGTGTTTCTTTCACTATTTCAATGGTATCCTGCCTTGTATAACACACTTTAACCACTCTAGTCTCCTTTAAGTAAAGAATATAGGATTCAAACACTGTTTCATGTCATATTAACTCGAATTAAGGATGTCCCGGATCTTAGCTACCTTTTCTACACTAAGAACTTACTTGGAGAATCTCTTTGAGCTGTTCTAAACAAGTTCTCATCTGTTTACAGTCATTTTCTCTGAATTATCCATGGTTTCATGTAGTTTCCTATATTCTGCCTTCTGGTCCAAGTATAAGCTTTGCCCACTTTATCAAACAACTTCCTACACACTGTTATGAACTGAGGCAGCTTGGGAACATTGTCTCTCAACTGTGTTATAGAGTGTAGTACTATATTTCAGTGAAGTGTAAGGCTTTCCAAAGCTACCGAACGTGTTTCTTTTTCTATTTCAATGGTATTCTGCCTTGTATAACACACATTTACCACTCTAGTCTCCTTTAAGTAAAGAATATAGGATTCATACAGTGTTTCATGTGATATTAACTCCCAATAAGGATTTCCCCGATCTTAGCTACCTTTTCTACACTAAGAACTGACTTGGAGAATCTCTTTGGGCTGTTCTAAACAAGTTCTCATCTGTTTACAGTCATTTTCTCTGAATTATCCATGTTTTCATGTAGTTTCCTATATTCTGCCTTCTGGTCCAAGTATAAGCTTTGCCCACTTTATCAAACAACTTCCTGCACACTGTCATGAACTGAGGCAGCTTGGGAACATTGTCTCTCAACTGTGTTATAGAGTGTAGTACTACATTTCAGTGAAGTGTAAGGCTTTCCAAAGCTGCCGAACGTGTTTCTTTCTCTATTTCAATGGTATTCTGACTTGTATAACACACATATACCACTCTAGAGTCCTTTAAGTAAAGAATATAGGATTCATACAGTGTTTCATGTGATCTTAACTCGAATTAAGGATTTCCCTTATCTTAGCTACCTTTTCTACACTAAGAACTGACTTGGAGAATCTCTTTCAGCTGTTCTAAATGAGTTCTCATCTGTTTACAGTCATTTTCTCAGAATTATCCATGTTTTCATGTAGTTTCCTATATTCTGCCTTCTGGTTCAATTATAAGCTTTGCCCACTTTATCAAACAACTTCCTACACACTGTTATGAGCTGAGGCAGCTTGGGAACATTTTCTCTCAACTGTGTTATAGAGTGTAGTACTACATTTCAGTGAAGTGTAAGGCTTTCCAAAGCTGCCGAACGTGTTTCTTTCACTATTTCAATGGTATCCTGCCTTGTATAACACACTTTTACCACTCTAGTCTCCTTTAAGTAAAGAATATAGGATTCAAACACAGTTTCATGTCATATTAACTCGAATTAAGGATTTCCCTTATCTTAGCTACCTTTTCTACACTAAGAACTGACTTGGAGAATCTCTTTCAGCTGTTCTAAACCAGTTCTCATCTGTTTACAGTCATTTTATTTGAATTATCCATGTTTTCATGTAGTTTCCTATATTCTGCCTTCTGGTCCAAGTATAAGCATTGCCCACTTTATCAAACAACTTCCTACACACTGTTATGAACTGAGGCAGCTTGGGAACATTGTCTCTCAACTGTGTTATAGAGTGTAGTACTACATTTCAGTGAAGTGTAAGGCTTTCCAAAGCTGCCGAACGTGTTTCTTTCTCTATTTCAATGGTATTCTGCCTTGTAGAACACACATTTACCACTCTAGTCTCCTTTAAGTAAAGAATATAGGATTCATACATTGTTTAATGTGATATTAACTCGAATTAAGGATTTCCCTTATCTTAGCTACCTTTTCTACACTAAGAACTGACTTGGAGAATCTCTTTGAGCTGTTCTAAAGGAGTTCTCATCTGTTTACAGTCATTTTCTCTGAATTATCCATGTTTTCATGTAGTTTCCTATATTCTGCCTTCTGGTTCAATTATAAGCTTTGCCCACTTTATCAAACAACTTCCTGCACACTGTTATGAACTGAGGCAACTTGGGAACATTGTCTCTCAACTGTGTTATAGAGTGTAGTACTACATTTCAGTGAAGTGTAAGGCTTTCCAAAGCTGCCGAACGTGTTTCTTTCGCTATTACAATGGTATTCTGACTTGTATAACACACATTTACCACTCTAGAGACCTTTAGGGAAAGAATATAGGATTCATACAGTGTTTCATGTGATCTTAACTCGAATTAAGGATTTCCCTTATCTTAGCTACCTTTTCTACACTAAGAACTGACTTGGAGAATCTCTTTCAGCTGTTCTAAACGAGTTCTCATCTGTTTACAGTCATTTTCTCTGAATTATCCATGTTTTCATGTAGTTTCCTGTATTCTGCCTTCTGGTCCAAGTATAAGCTTTGCCCACTTTATCAAACAACTTCCTACACACTGTTATGAACAGAGGCAGCTTGGGAACATTGTCTCTCAACTGTGTTATAGAGTGTAGTACTACATTTCAGTGAAGTGTAAGGCTTTACAAAGCTGCCGAACGTGTTTCTTTCACTATTTCAATGGTATCCTGCCTTGTATAACACTCTTTTACCACTCTAGTCTCCTTTAAGTAAAGAATATAGGATTCAAACACTGTTTCATGTCATATTAACTCGAATTAAGAATGTCCCGGATCTTAGCTACCTTTTCTACACTAGGAACTTACTTGGAGAATCTCTTTGAGCTGTTCTAAACAAGTTCTCATCTGTTTACAGTCATTTTCTCTGAATTATCCATGGTTTCATGTAGTTTCCTATATTCTGCCTTCTGGTCCAAGTATAAGCTTTGCCCACTTTATCAAACAACTTCCTACACACTGTTATGAACTGAGGCAGCTTGGGAACATTGTCTCTCAACTGTGTTATAGGGTGTAGTACTATATTTCAGTGAAGTGTAAGGCTTTCCAAAGCTACCGAACGTGTTTCTTTTTCTATTTCAATGGTATTCTGCCTTGTATAACACACATTTACCACTCTAGTCTCCTTTAAGTAAAGAATATAGGATTCATACAGTGTTTCATGTGATATTAACTCCCAATAAGGATTTCCCCGATCTTAGCTACCTTTTCTACACTAAGAACTGATTGGAGAATCTCTTTCAGCTGTTCTAAACGAGTTCTCATCTGTTTACAGTCATTTTCTCTGAATTATCCATGTTTTCATGTAGTTTCCTATATTCTGCCTTCTGGTCCAAGTATAAGCTTTGCCCACTTTATCAAACAACTTCCTGCACACTGTTATGAACTGAGGCAGCTTGGGAACATTGTCTCTCAACTGTGTTATAGAGTGTAGTACTACATTTCAGTGAAGTGTAAGGCTTTCCAAAGCTGCCGAACCTGTTTCTTTCTCTATTTCAATGGTATTCTGACTTGTATAACACACATTTACCACTCTAGAGACCTTTAGGGAAAGAATATAGGATTCATACAGTGTTTCATGTGATCTTAACTCGAATTAAGGATTTCCCTTATCTTAGCTACCTTTTCTACACTAAGAACTGACTTGGAGAATCGCTTTCAGCTGTTCTAAACGAGTTCTCATCTGTTTACAGTCATTTTCTCGGAATTATCCATGTTTTCATGTAGTTTCCTATATTCTGCCTTCTGTTCCAAGTATAAGCTTTGCCCACTTTATCAAACAACTTCCTACACACTGTTATGAACTGAGGCAGCTTGGGAACATTGTCTCTCAACTGTGTTATAGAGTGTAGTACTACATTTCAGTGAAGTGTAAGGCTTTCCAAAGCTGCCGAACGTGTTTCTTTCACTATTTCAATGGTATCCTGCCTTGTATAACACACTTTAACCACTCTAGTCTCCTTTAAGTAAAGAATATAGGATTCAAACACTGTTTCATGTCATATTAACTCGAATTAAGGATGTCCCGGATCTTAGCTACCTTTTCTACACTAAGAACTTACTTGGAGAATCTCTTTGAGCTGTTCTAAACAAGTTCTCATCTGTTTACAGTCATTTTCTCTGAATTATCCATGGTTTCATGTAGTTTCCTATATTCTGCCTTCTGGTCCAAGTATAAGCTTTGCCCACTTTATCAAACAACTTCCTACACACTGTTATGAACTGAGGCAGCTTGGGAACATTGTCTCTCAACTGTGTTATAGAGTGTAGTACTATATTTCAGTGAAGTGTAAGGCTTTCCAAAGCTACCGAACGTGTTTCTTTTTCTATTTCAATGGTATTCTGCCTTGTATAACACACATTTACCACTCTAGTCTCCTTTAAGTAAAGAATATAGGATTCATACAGTGTTTCATGTGATATTAACTCCCAATAAGGATTTCCCCGATCTTAGCTACCTTTTCTACACTAAGAACTGACTTGGAGAATCTCTTTGGGCTGTTCTAAACAAGTTCTCATCTGTTTACAGTCATTTTCTCTGAATTATCCATGTTTTCATGTAGTTTCCTATATTCTGCCTTCTGGTCCAAGTATAAGCTTTGCCCACTTTATCAAACAACTTCCTGCACACTGTCATGAACTGAGGCAGCTTGGGAACATTGTCTCTCAACTGTGTTATAGAGTGTAGTACTACATTTCAGTGAAGTGTAAGGCTTTCCAAAGCTGCCGAACGTGTTTCTTTCTCTATTTCAATGGTATTCTGACTTGTATAACACACATATACCACTCTAGAGTCCTTTAAGTAAAGAATATAGGATTCATACAGTGTTTCATGTGATCTTAACTCGAATTAAGGATTTCCCTTATCTTAGCTACCTTTTCTACACTAAGAACTGACTTGGAGAATCTCTTTCAGCTGTTCTAAATGAGTTCTCATCTGTTTACAGTCATTTTCTCAGAATTATCCATGTTTTCATGTAGTTTCCTATATTCTGCCTTCTGGTTCAATTATAAGCTTTGCCCACTTTATCAAACAACTTCCTACACACTGTTATGAGCTGAGGCAGCTTGGGAACATTTTCTCTCAACTGTGTTATAGAGTGTAGTACTACATTTCAGTGAAGTGTAAGGCTTTCCAAAGCTGCCGAACGTGTTTCTTTCACTATTTCAATGGTATCCTGCCTTGTATAACACACTTTTACCACTCTAGTCTCCTTTAAGTAAAGAATATAGGATTCAAACACAGTTTCATGTCATATTAACTCGAATTAAGGATGTCCCGGATCTTAGCTATCTTTTCTACACTAAGAACTTACTTGGAGAATCTCTTTGAGCTGTTCTAAACAAGTTCTCATCTGTTTACAGTCATTTTCTCTGAATTATCCATGGTTTCATGTAGTTTCCTATATTCTGCCTTCTGGTCCAAGTATAAGCTTTGCCCACTTTATCAAACAACTTCCTACACACTGTTATGAACTGAGGCAGCTTGGGAACATTGTCTCTCAACTGTGTTATAGAGTGTAGTACTACATTTCAGTGAAGTGTAAGGCTTTCCAAAGCTACCGAACGTGTTTCTTTTTCTATTTCAATGGTATTCTGCCTTGTATAACACACATTTACCACTCTAGTCTCCTTTAAGTAAAGAATATAGGATTCATACAGTGTTTCATGTGATATTAACTCCAAATAAGGATTTCCCTGATCTTAGCTACCTTTTCTACACTAAGAACTGACTTGGAGAATCTCTTTGAGCTGTTCTAAACAAGTTCTCATCTGTTTACAGTCATTTTCTCTGAATTATCCATGTTTTCATGTAGTTTCCTATATTCTGCCTTCTGGTCCAAGTATAAGCTTTGCCCACTTTATCAAACAACTTCCTACACACTGTCATGAACTGAGGCAGCTTGGGAACATTGTCTCTCAACTGTGTTATAGAGTGTAGTACTACATTTCAGTGAAGTGTAAGGTTTTCCAAAGCTGCCGAACGTGTTTCTTTCTCTATTTCAATGGTATTCTGACTTGTATAACACACATATACCACTCTGGAGTCATTTAAGTAAAGAATATAGGATTCATACAGTGTTTCATGTGATCTTAACTCGAATTAAGGATTTCCCTTATCTTAGCTACCTTTTCTACACTAAGAACTGACTTGGAAAATCTCTTTCAGCTGTTCTAAACGAGTTCTCATCTGTTTACAGTCATTTTCTCTGAATTATCCATGTTTTCATGTAGTTTCCTATATTCTGCCTTCTGGTCCAAGTATAAGCTTTGCCCACTTTATCAAACAACTTCCTACACACTGTTATGAACTGAGGCAGCTTGGGAACATTGTCTCTCAACTGTGTTATAGTGTGTAGTACTACATTTCAGTGAAGTGTAAGGCTGTCCAAAGCTGCCGAACGTGTTTCTTTCTCTATTTCAATGGTATTCTGACTTGTATAACACACATATACCACTCTAGAGTCCTTTAAGTAAAGAATATAGGATTCATACAGTGTTTCATGTGATCTTAAATGAAATTAAGGATTTCCCTTATCTTAGCTACCTTTTCTATACTAACAACTGACTTGGAGAATCTCTTTTTGCTGTTCTAAACCAGTTCTCATCTGTTTACAGCCATTTTCTGTGAATTATCCATGTTTTCATGTACTTTCCTATATTCTGCCTTCTGGTACAAGTATAAGTTTTGCCCACTTTATCAAACAACTTCCTGCACACTGTTATGAACTGAGGCAGCTTGGGAACATTGTCTCTCAACTGTGTTATAGAGTGTAGTACTACATTTCAGTGAAGTGTAAGGCTTTCCAAAGCTGCCGAACGTGTTTCTTTCTCTATTTCAATGGTATTCTGACTTGTATAACACACATTTACCACTCTAGAGTCCTTTAGGGAAAGAATATAGGATTCATACAGTGTTTCATGTGATCTTAACTCGAATTAAGGATTTCCCTTATCTTAGCTACCTTTTCTACACTAAGAACTGACTTGGAGAATCTCTTTCAGCTGTTCTAAACCAGTTCTCATCTGTTTACAGTCATTTTCTCTGAATTATCCATGTTTTCATGTAGTTTCCTATATTCTGCCTTCTGGTCCAAGTATAAGCATTGCCCACTTTATCAAACAACTTCCTACACACTGTTATGAAGTGAGGCAGCTTGGGAACATTGTCTCTCAACTGTGTTATAGAGTGTAGTACTACATTTCAGTGAAGTGTAAGGCTTTCCAAAGCTGCCGAACGTGTTTCTTTCTCTATTTCAATGGTATTCTGACTTGTATAACACACATTTACCACTCTAGAGTCCTTTAAGTAAAGAATATAGGATTCATACAGTGTTTCATGTGATCTTAACTCGAATTAAGGATTTCCCTTATCTTAGCTACCTTTTCTACACTAAGAACTGACTTGGAGAATCTCTTTCAGCTGTTCTAAATGAGTTCTCATCTGTTTACAGTCATTTTCTCTGAATTATCCATGTTTTCATGTAGTTTCCTATATTCTGCCTTCTGGTTCAATTATAAGCTTTGCCCACTTTATCAAACAACTTCCTGCACACTGTTATGAACTGAGGCAGCTTGGGAACATTGTCTCTCAACTGTGTTATAGAGTGTAGTACTACATTTCAGTGAAGTGTAAGGCTTTCCAAAGCTGCCGAACGTGTTTCTTTCTCTATTTCAATGGTATTCTGACTTGTATAACACACATTTACCACTCTAGAGACCTTTAGGGAAAGAATATAGGATTCATACAGTGTTTCATGTGATCTTAACTCGAATTAAGGATTTCCCTTATCTTAGCTACCTTTTCTACACTAAGAACTGACTTGGAGAATCTCTTTCAGCTGTTCTAAACGAGTTCTCATCTGTTTACAGTCATTTTCTCGGAATTATCCATGTTTTCATGTAGTTTCCTATATTCTGCCTTCTGTTCCAAGGATAAGCTTTGCCCACTTTATCAAACAACTTCCTACACACTGTTATGAACTGAGGCAGCTTGGGAACATTGTCTCTCAACTGTGTTATAGAGTGTAGTACTACATTTCAGTGAAGTGTAAGGCTTTCCAAAGCTGCCGAACGTGTTTCTTTCACTATTTCAATGGTATCCTGCCTTGTATAACACACTTTAACCACTCTAGTCTCCTTTAAGTAAAGAATATAGGATTCAAACACTGTTTCATGTCATATTAACTCGAATTAAGGATGTCCCGGATCTTAGCTACCTTTTCTACACTAAGAACTTACTTGGAGAATCTCTTTCAGCTGTTCTAAACGAGTTCTCATCTGTTTACAGTCATTTTCTCTGAATTATCCATGTTTTCATGTAGTTTCCTATATTCTGCCTTCTGGTCCAAGTATAAGCTTTGCCCACTTTATCAAACAACTTCCTACACACTGTTATGAACTGAGGCAGCTTGGGAACATTATCTCTCAACTGTGTTATAGAGTGTAGTACTACATTTCAGTGAAGTGTAAGGCTTTCCAAAGCTGCCGAACGTGTTTCTCTCTCTATTTCAATGGTATTCTGACTTGTATAACACACATTTACCACTCTAGAGTCCTTTAGGGAAAGAATATAGGATTCATACAGTGTTTCATGTGATCTTAACTCGAATTAAGTATTTCCCTTATCTTAGCTACCTTTTCTACACTAAGAACTGACTTGGAGAATCTCTTTCAGCTGTTCTAAACGAGTTCTCATCTGTTTGCAGTCATTTTCTCTGAATTATCCATGTTTTCATGTAGTTTCCTATATTTTGCCTTCTGGTCCAAGTTTAAGCTTTGCCCACTTTATCAAACAACTTCCTACACACTGTTATGAACTGAGGCAGCTTGGGAACATTGTCTCTCAACTGTGTTATATAGTGTAGTACTACATTTCAGTGAAGTGTAAGGCTTTCCAAAGCTGCCGAACGTGTTTCTTTCACTATTTCAATGGTATCCTGCCTTGTATAACACACTTTTACCACTCTAGTCTCCTTTAAGTAAAGAATATAGGATTCAAACACGGTTTCATGTGATCTTAACTCGAATTAAGGATGTCCCGGATCTTAGCTACCTTTTCTACACTAAGAACTTACTTGGAGAATCTCTTTCAGCTGTTCTAAACGAGTTCTCATCTGTTTACAGTCATTTTCTCTGAATTATCCATGTTTTCATGTAGTTTCCTATATTCTGCCTTCTGGTCCAAGTATAAGCTTTGCCCACTTTATCAAACAACTTCCTACACACTGTTATGAACTGAGGCAGCTTGGGAACATTGTCTCTCAACTGTGTTATAGAGTGTAGTACTACATTTCAGTGAAGTGTAAGGCTTTCCAAAGCTGTCGAACGTGTTTCT
This sequence comes from Pipistrellus hanaki, assembly GCF_964339955.1. Taxonomy (NCBI): domain Eukaryota; kingdom Metazoa; phylum Chordata; class Mammalia; order Chiroptera; family Vespertilionidae; genus Pipistrellus; species Pipistrellus hanaki. Next base: position 193,396 of record NW_028182279.1, on the reverse strand, counting down.
TTCACTATTTCAATGGTATCCTGCCTTGTATAACACACTTTTACCACTCTAGTCTCCTTTAAGTAAAGAATATAGGATTCAAACACGGTTTCATGTGATCTTAACTCGAATTAAGGATGTCCCGGATCTTAGCTACCTTTTCTACACTAAGAACTGACTTGGAGAATCTCTTTCAGCTGTTCTAAACCAGTTCTCATCTGTTTACAGTCATTTTCTCTGAATTATCCATGTTTTCATGTAGTTTCCTATATTCTGCCTTCTGGTCCAAGTATAAGCATTGCCCACTTTATCAAACAACTTCCTACACACTGTTATGAGCTGAGGCAGCTTGGGAACATTGTCTCTCAACTGTGTTATAGAGTGTAGTACTACATTTCAGTGAAGTGTAAGGCTTTCCAAAGCTGCCGAACGTGTTTCTTTCTCTATTTCAATGGTATTTTGACTTGTATAATCCACATTTACCACTCTAGTCTCCTTTAAGTAAAGAATATAGGATTCATACAGTGTTTCATGTGATATTAACTCCCAATAAGGATTTCCCCGATCTTAGCTACCTTTTCTACACTAAGAACTGACTTGGAGAATCTCTTTGAGCTGTTCTAAACAAGTTCTCATCTGTTTACAGTCATTTTCTCTGAATTATCCATGTTTTCATGTAGTTTCCTATATTCTGCCTTCTGGTCCAAGTATAAGCTTTGCCCACTTTATCAAACAACTTCCTACACACTGTCATGAACTGAGGCAGCTTGGGAACATTGTCTCTCAACTGTGTTATAGAGTGTAGTACTACATTTCAGTGAAGTGTAAGGCTTTCCAAAGCTGCCGAACGTGTTTCTTTTTCTATTTCAATGGTATTCTGACTTGTATAACACACATATACCACTCTAGAGTCCTTTAAGTAAAGAATATAGGATTCATACAGTGTTTCATGTGATCTTAACTCAAATGAAGGATTTCCCTTATCTTAGCTAACTTTTCTATTCTAACAACTGACTTGGAGAATCTCTTTCAGCTGTTCTAAACGAGTTCTCATCTGTTTACAGTCATTTTCTCTGAATTATCCATGTTTTCATGTAGTTTCCTATATTCTGCCTTCTGGTCCAAGTATAAGCTTTGCCCACTTTATCAAACAACTTCCTACACACTGTTATGAACTGAGGCAGCTTGGGAACATTATCTCTCAACTGTGTTATAGAGTGTAGTACTACATTTCAGTGAAGTGTAAGGCTTTCCAAAGCTGCCGAACGTGTTTCTCTCTCTATTTCAATGGTATTCTGACTTGTATAACACACATTTACCACTCTAGAGTCCTTTAGGGAAAGAATATAGGATTCATACAGTGTTTCATGTGATCTTAACTCGAATTAAGTATTTCCCTTATCTTAGCTACCTTTTCTACACTAAGAACTGACTTGGAGAATATCTTTCAGCTGTACTAAATGAGTTCTCATCTGTTTGCAGTCATTTTCTCTGAATTATCCATGTTTTCATGTAGTTTCCTATATTTTGCCTTCTGGTCCAAGTTTAAGCTTTGCCCACTTTATCAAACAACTTCCTACACACTGTTATGAACTGAGGCAGCTTGGGAACATTGTCTCTCAACTGTGTTATAGAGTGTAGTACTACATTTCAGTGAAGTGTAAGGCTTTCCAAAGCTGCCGAACGTGTTTCTTTCACTATTTCAATGGTATCCTGCCTTGTATAACACACTTTTACCACTCTAGTCTCCTTTAAGTAAAGAATATAGGATTCAAACACGGTTTCATGTGATCTTAACTCGAATTAAGGATGTCACGGATATTAGCTACCTTTTCTACACTAAGAACTTACTTGGAGAATCTCTTTCAGCTGTTCTAAACGAGTTCTCATCTGTTTACAGTCATTTTCTCTGAATTATCCATGTTTTCATGTAGTTTCCTATATTCTGCCTTCTGGTCCAAGTATAAGCTTTGCCCACTTTATCAAACAACTTCCTACACACTGTTATGAGCTGAGGCAGCTTGGGAACATTGTCTCTCAACTGTGTTATAGAGTGTAGTACTACATTTCAGTGAAGTGTAAGGCTTTCCAAAGCTGTCGAACGTGTTTCTTTCACTATTTCAATGGTATCCTGCCTTGTATAACACACTTTTACCACTCTAGTCTCCTTTAAGTAAAGAATATAGGATTCAAACACGGTTTCATGTGATCTTAACTCGAATTAAGGATGTCCCGGATCTTAGCTACCTTTTCTACACTAAGAACTGACTTGGAGAATCTCTTTCAGCTGTTCTAAACCAGTTCTCATCTGTTTACAGTCATTTTCTCTGAATTATCCATGTTTTCATGTAGTTTCCTATATTCTGCCTTCTGGTCCAAGTATAAGCATTGCCCACTTTATCAAACAACTTCCTACACACTGTTATGAACTGAGGCAGCTTGGGAACATTGTCTCTCAACTGTGTTATAGAGTGTAGTACTACATTTCAGTGAAGTGTAAGGCTTTCCAAAGCTGCCGAACGTGTTTCTTTCACTATTTCAATGGTATCCTGCCTTGTATAACACACTTTTACCACTCTAGTCTCCTTTAAGTAAAGAATATAGGATTCAAACACGGTTTCATGTGATCTTAACTCGAATTAAGGATGTCCCGGATCTTAGCTACCTTTTCTACACTAAGAACTTACTTGGAGAATCTCTTTCAGCTGTTCTAAACGAGTTCTCATCTGTTTACAGTCATTTTCTCTGAATTATCCATGTTTTCATGTAGTTTCCTATATTCTGCCTTCTGGTCCAAGTATAAGCTTTGCCCACTTTATCAAACAACTTCCTACACACTGTTATGAACTGAGGCAGCTTGGGAACATTGTCTCTCAACTGTGTTATAGAGTGTAGTACTACATTTCAGTGAAGTGTAAGGCTTTCCAAAGCTGTCGAACGTGTTTCTTTCACTATTTCAATGGTATCCTGCCTTGTATAACACACTTTTACCACTCTAGTCTCCTTTAAGTAAAGAATATAGGATTCAAACACGGTTTCATGTGATCTTAACTCGAATTAAGGATGTCCCGGATCTTAGCTACCTTTTCTACACTAAGAACTGACTTGGAGAATCTCTTTCAGCTGTTCTAAACCAGTTCTCATCTGTTTACAGTCATTTTCTCTGAATTATCCATGTTTTCATGTAGTTTCCTATATTCTGCCTTCTGGTCCAAGTATAAGCATTGCCCACTTTATCAAACAACTTCCTACACACTGTTATGAGCTGAGGCAGCTTGGGAACATTGTCTCTCAACTGTGTTATAGAGTGTAGTACTACATTTCAGTGAAGTGTAAGGCTTTCCAAAGCTGCCGAACGTGTTTCTTTCTCTATTTCAATGGTATTTTGACTTGTATAATCCACATTTACCACTCTAGTCTCCTTTAAGTAAAGAATATAGGATTCATACAGTGTTTCATGTGATATTAACTCCCAATAAGGATTTCCCCGATCTTAGCTACCTTTTCTACACTAAGAACTGACTTGGAGAATCTCTTTGAGCTGTTCTAAACAAGTTCTCATCTGTTTACAGTCATTTTCTCTGAATTATCCATGTTTTCATGTAGTTTCCTATATTCTGCCTTCTGGTCCAAGTATAAGCTTTGCCCACTTTATCAAACAACTTCCTACACACTGTCATGAACTGAGGCAGCTTGGGAACATTGTCTCTCAACTGTGTTATAGAGTGTAGTACTACATTTCAGTGAAGTGTAAGGCTTTCCAAAGCTGCCGAACGTGTTTCTTTTTCTATTTCAATGGTATTCTGACTTGTATAACACACATATACCACTCTAGAGTCCTTTAAGTAAAGAATATAGGATTCATACAGTGTTTCATGTGATCTTAACTCGAATTAAGGATTTCCCTTATCGTAGCTACCTTTTCTACACTAAGAACTGACTTGGAGAATATCTTTCAGCTGTACTAAATGAGTTCTCATCTGTTTGCAGTCATTTTCTCTGAATTATCCATGTTTTCATGTAGTTTCCTATATTTTGCCTTCTGGTCCAAGTTTAAGCTTTGCCCACTTTATCAAACAACTTCCTACACACTGTTATGAACTGAGGCAGCTTGGGAACATTGTCTCTCAACTGTGTTATAGAGTGTAGTACTACATTTCAGTGAAGTGTAAGGCTTTCCAAAGCTGCCGAACGTGTTTCTTTCACTATTTCAATGGTATCCTGCCTTGTATAACACACTTTTACCACTCTAGTCTCCTTTAAGTAAAGAATATAGGATTCAAACACGGTTTCATGTGATCTTAACTCGAATTAAGGATGTCACGGATATTAGCTACCTTTTCTACACTAAGAACTTACTTGGAGAATCTCTTTCAGCTGTTCTAAACGAGTTCTCATCTGTTTACAGTCATTTTCTCTGAATTATCCATGTTTTCATGTAGTTTCCTATATTCTGCCTTCTGGTCCAAGTATAAGCTTTGCCCACTTTATCAAACAACTTCCTACACACTGTTATGAGCTGAGGCAGCTTGGGAACATTGTCTCTCAACTGTGTTATAGAGTGTAGTACTACATTTCAGTGAAGTGTAAGGCTTTCCAAAGCTGTCGAACGTGTTTCTTTCACTATTTCAATGGTATCCTGCCTTGTATAACACACTTTTACCACTCTAGTCTCCTTTAAGTAAAGAATATAGGATTCAAACACGGTTTCATGTGATCTTAACTCGAATTAAGGATGTCCCGGATCTTAGCTACCTTTTCTACACTAAGAACTGACTTGGAGAATCTCTTTCAGCTGTTCTAAACCAGTTCTCATCTGTTTACAGTCATTTTCTCTGAATTATCCATGTTTTCATGTAGTTTCCTATATTCTGCCTTCTGGTCCAAGTATAAGCATTGCCCACTTTATCAAACAACTTCCTACACACTGTTATGAACTGAGGCAGCTTGGGAACATTGTCTCTCAACTGTGTTATAGAGTGTAGTACTACATTTCAGTGAAGTGTAAGGCTTTCCAAAGCTGCCGAACGTGTTTCTTTCTCTATTTCAATGGTATTCTGACTTGTATAACACACATTTACCACTCTAGAGTCCTTTAAGTAAAGAATATAGGATTCATACAGTGTTTCATGTGATCTTAACTCGAATTAAGGATTTCCCTTATCTTAGCTACCTTTTCTACACTAAGAACTGACTTGGAGAATCTCTTTCAGCTGTTCTAAATGAGTTTTCATCTGTTTACAGTCATTTTCTCTGAATTATCCATGTTTTCATGTAGTTTCCTATATTCTGCCTTCTGGTCCAAGTATAAGCTTTGCCCACTTTATCAAACAACTTCCTACACACTGTCATGAACTGAGGCAGCTTGGGAACATTGTCTCTCAACTGTGTTATAGAGTGTAGTACTACATTTCAGTGAAGTGTAAGGCTTTCCAAAGCTGCCGAACGTGTTCCTTTCTCTATTTCAATGGTATTCTGACTTGTATAACACACATATACCACTCTAGAGTCCTTTAAGTAAAGAATATAGGATTCATACAGTGTTTCATGTGATCTTAACTCAAATGAAGGATTTCCCTTATCTTAGCTAACTTTTCTATACTAACAACTGACTTGGAGAATCTCTTTCAGCTGTTCTAAACGAGTTCTCATCTGTTTACAGTCATTTTCTCTGAATTATCCATGTTTTCATGTAGTTTCCTATATTCTGCCTTCTGGTCCAAGTATAAGCTTTGCCCACTTTATCAAACAACTTCCTACACACTGTTATGAACTGAGGCAGCTTGGGAACATTATCTCTCAACTGTGTTATAGAGTGTAGTACTACATTTCAGTGAAGTGTAAGGCTTTCCAAAGCTGCCGAACGTGTTCCTTTCTCTATTTCAATGGTATTCTGACTTGTATAACACACATATACCACTCTAGAGTCCTTTAAGTAAAGAATATAGGATTCATACAGTGTTTCATGTGATCTTAACTCAAATGAAGGATTTCCCTTATCTTAGCTAACTTTTCTATACTAACAACTGACTTGGAGAATCTCTTTCAGCTGTTCTAAACGAGTTCTCATCTGTTTACAGTCATTTTCTCTGAATTATCCATGTTTTCATGTAGTTTCCTATATTCTGCCTTCTGGTCCAAGTATAAGCTTTGCCCACTTTATCAAACAACTTCCTACACACTGTTATGAACTGAGGCAGCTTGGGAACATTATCTCTCAACTGTGTTATAGAGTGTAGTACTACATTTCAGTGAAGTGTAAGGCTTTCCAAAGCTGCCGAACGTGTTTCTCTCTCTATTTCAATGGTATTCTGACTTGTATAACACACATTTACCACTCTAGAGTCCTTTAGGGAAAGAATATAGGATTCATACAGTGTTTCATGTGATCTTAACTCGAATTAAGTATTTCCCTTATCTTAGCTACCTTTTCTACACTAAGAACTGACTTGGAGAATCTCTTTCAGCTGTTCTAAACGAGTTCTCATCTGTTTGCAGTCATTTTCTCTGAATTATCCATGTTTTCATGTAGTTTCCTATATTTTGCCTTCTGGTCCAAGTTTAAGCTTTGCCCACTTTATCAAACAACTTCCTACACACTGTTATGAACTGAGGCAGCTTGGGAACATTGTCTCTCAACTGTGTTATAGAGTGTAGTACTACATTTCAGTGAAGTGTAAGGCTTTCCAAAGCTGCCGAACGTGTTTCTTTCACTATTTCAATGGTATCCTGCCTTGTATAACACACTTTTACCACTCTAGTCTCCTTTAAGTAAAGAATATAGGATTCAAACACGGTTTCATGTGATCTTAACTCGAATTAAGGATGTCCCGGATCTTAGCTACCTTTTCTACACTAAGAACTTACTTGGAGAATCTCTTTCAGCTGTTCTAAACGAGTTCTCATCTGTTTACAGTCATTTTCTCTGAATTATCCATGTTTTCATGTAGTTTCCTATATTCTGCCTTCTGGTCCAAGTATAAGCTTTGCCCACTTTGTCAAACAACTTCCTACACACTGTTATGAACTGAGGCAGCTTGGGAACATTGTCTCTCAACTGTGTTATAGAGTGTAGTACTACATTTCAGTGAAGTGTAAGGCTTTCCAAAGCTGCCGAACGTGTTTCTTTCACTATTTCAATGGTATCCTGCCTTGTATAACACACTTTTACCACTCTAGTCTCCTTTAAGTAAAGAATATAGGATTCAAACACGGTTTCATGTGATCTTAACTCGAATTAAGGATGTCCCGGATCTTAGCTACCTTTTCTACACTAAGAACTGACTTGGAGAATCTCTTTCAGCTGTTCTAAACCAGTTCTCATCTGTTTACAGTCATTTTCTCTGAATTATCCATGTTTTCATGTAGTTTCCTATATTCTGCCTTCTGGTCCAAGTATAAGCATTGCCCACTTTATCAAACAACTTCCTACACACTGTTATGAGCTGAGGCAGCTTGGGAACATTGTCTCTCAACTGTGTTATAGAGTGTAGTACTACATTTCAGTGAAGTGTAAGGCTTTCCAAAGCTGCCGAACGTGTTTCTTTCTCTATTTCAATGGTATTTTGACTTGTATAATCCACATTTACCACTCTAGTCTCCTTTAAGTAAAGAATATAGGATTCATACAGTGTTTCATGTGATATTAACTCCCAATAAGGATTTCCCCGATCTTAGCTACCTTTTCTACACTAAGAACTGACTTGGAGAATCTCTTTGAGCTGTTCTAAACAAGTTCTCATCTGTTTACAGTCATTTTCTCTGAATTATCCATGTTTTCATGTAGTTTCCTATATTCTGCCTTCTGGTCCAAGTATAAGCTTTGCCCACTTTATCAAACAACTTCCTACACACTGTCATGAACTGAGGCAGCTTGGGAACATTGTCTCTCAACTGTGTTATAGAGTGTAGTACTACATTTCAGTGAAGTGTAAGGCTTTCCAAAGCTGCCGAACGTGTTTCTTTTTCTATTTCAATGGTATTCTGACTTGTATAACACACATATACCACTCTAGAGTCCTTTAAGTAAAGAATATAGGATTCATACAGTGTTTCATGTGATCTTAACTCAAATGAAGGATTTCCCTTATCTTAGCTAACTTTTCTATTCTAACAACTGACTTGGAGAATCTCTTTCAGCTGTTCTAAACGAGTTCTCATCTGTTTACAGTCATTTTCTCTGAATTATCCATGTTTTCATGTAGTTTCCTATATTCTGCCTTCTGGTCCAAGTATAAGCTTTGCCCACTTTATCAAACAACTTCCTACACACTGTTATGAACTGAGGCAGCTTGGGAACATTATCTCTCAACTGTGTTATAGAGTGTAGTACTACATTTCAGTGAAGTGTAAGGCTTTCCAAAGCTGCCGAACGTGTTTCTCTCTCTATTTCAATGGTATTCTGACTTGTATAACACACATTTACCACTCTAGAGTCCTTTAGGGAAAGAATATAGGATTCATACAGTGTTTCATGTGATCTTAACTCGAATTAAGTATTTCCCTTATCTTAGCTACCTTTTCTACACTAAGAACTGACTTGGAGAATATCTTTCAGCTGTACTAAATGAGTTCTCATCTGTTTGCAGTCATTTTCTCTGAATTATCCATGTTTTCATGTAGTTTCCTATATTTTGCCTTCTGGTCCAAGTTTAAGCTTTGCCCACTTTATCAAACAACTTCCTACACACTGTTATGAACTGAGGCAGCTTGGGAACATTGTCTCTCAACTGTGTTATAGAGTGTAGTACTACATTTCAGTGAAGTATAAGGCTTTCCAAAGCTGCCGAACGTGTTTCTTTCACTATTTCAATGGTATCCTGCCTTGTATAACACACTTTTACCACTCTAGTCTCCTTTAAGTAAAGAATATAGGATTCAAACACGGTTTCATGTGATCTTAACTCGAATTAAGGATGTCACGGATATTAGCTACCTTTTCTACACTAAGAACTTACTTGGAGAATCTCTTTCAGCTGTTCTAAACGAGTTCTCATCTGTTTACAGTCATTTTCTCTGAATTATCCATGTTTTCATGTAGTTTCCTATATTCTGCCTTCTGGTCCAAGTATAAGCTTTGCCCACTTTATCAAACAACTTCCTACACACTGTTATGAGCTGAGGCAGCTTGGGAACATTGTCTCTCAACTGTGTTATAGAGTGTAGTACTACATTTCAGTGAAGTGTAAGGCTTTCCAAAGCTGTCGAACGTGTTTCTTTCACTATTTCAATGGTATCCTGCCTTGTATAACACACTTTTACCACTCTAGTCTCCTTTAAGTAAAGAATATAGGATTCAAACACGGTTTCATGTGATCTTAACTCGAATTAAGGATGTCCCGGATCTTAGCTACCTTTTCTACACTAAGAACTGACTTGGAGAATCTCTTTCAGCTGTTCTAAACCAGTTCTCATCTGTTTACAGTCATTTTCTCTGAATTATCCATGTTTTCATGTAGTTTCCTATATTCTGCCTTCTGGTCCAAGTATAAGCATTGCCCACTTTATCAAACAACTTCCTACACACTGTTATGAACTGAGGCAGCTTGGGAACATTGTCTCTCAACTGTGTTATAGAGTGTAGTACTACATTTCAGTGAAGTGTAAGGCTTTCCAAAGCTGCCGAACGTGTTTCTTTCTCTATTTCAATGGTATTCTGACTTGTATAACACACATTTACCACTCTAGAGTCCTTTAAGTAAAGAATATAGGATTCATACAGTGTTTCATGTGATCTTAACTCGAATTAAGGATTTCCCTTATCTTAGCTACCTTTTCTACACTAAGAACTGACTTGGAGAATCTCTTTCAGCTGTTCTAAATGAGTTTTCATCTGTTTACAGTCATTTTCTCTGAATTATCCATGTTTTCATGTAGTTTCCTATATTCTGCCTTCTGGTTCAATTATAAGCTTTGCCCACTTTATCAAACAACTTCCTACACACTGTTATGAGCTGAGGCAGCTTGGGAACATTGTCTCTCAACTGTGTTATAGAGTGTAGTACTACATTTCAGTGAAGTGTAAGGCTTTCCAAAGCTGCCGAACGTGTTTCTTTCACTATTTCAATGGTATCCTGCCTTGTATAACACACTTTTACCACGCTAGTCTCCTTTAAGTAAAGAATATAGGATTCATACAGTGTTTCATGTGATATTAACTCCCAATAAGGATTTCCCCGATCTTAGCTACCTTTTCTACACTAAGAACTGACTTGGAGAATCTCTTTGAGCTGTTCTAAACAAGTTCTCATCTGTTTACAGTCATTTTCTCTGAATTATCCATGTTTTCATGTAGTTTCCTATATTCTGCCTTCTGGTCCAAGTATAAGCTTTGCCCACTTTATCAAACAACTTCCTACACACTGTCATGAACTGAGGCAGCTTGGGAACATTGTCTCTCAACTGTGTTATAGAGTGTAGTACTACATTTCAGTGAAGTGTAAGGCTTTCCAAAGCTGCCGAACGTGTTCCTTTCTCTATTTCAATGGTATTCTGACTTGTATAACACACATATACCACTCTAGAGTCCTTTAAGTAAAGAATATAGGATTCATACAGTGTTTCATGTGATCTTAACTCAAATGAAGGATTTCCCTTATCTTAGCTAACTTTTCTATACTAACAACTGACTTGGAGAATCTCTTTCAGCTGTTCTAAACGAGTTCTCATCTGTTTACAGTCATTTTCTCTGAATTATCCATGTTTTCATGTAGTTTCCTATATTCTGCCTTCTGGTCCAAGTATAAGCTTTGCCCACTTTATCAAACAACTTCCTACACACTGTTATGAACTGAGGCAGCTTGGGAACATTATCTCTCAACTGTGTTATAGAGTGTAGTACTACATTTCAGTGAAGTGTAAGGCTTTCCAAAGCTGCCGAACGTGTTTCTCTCTCTATTTCAATGGTATTCTGACTTGTATAACACACATTTACCACTCTAGAGTCCTTTAGGGAAAGAATATAGGATTCATACAGTGTTTCATGTGATCTTAACTCGAATTAAGTATTTCCCTTATCTTAGCTACCTTTTCTACACTAAGAACTGACTTGGAGAATCTCTTTCAGCTGTTCTAAACGAGTTCTCATCTGTTTGCAGTCATTTTCTCTGAATTATCCATGTTTTCATGTAGTTTCCTATATTTTGCCTTCTGGTCCAAGTTTAAGCTTTGCCCACTTTATCAAACAACTTCCTACACACTGTTATGAACTGAGGCAGCTTGGGAACATTGTCTCTCAACTGTGTTATAGAGTGTAGTACTACATTTCAGTGAAGTGTAAGGCTTTCCAAAGCTGCCGAACGTGTTTCTTTCACTATTTCAATGGTATCCTGCCTTGTATAACACACTTTTACCACTCTAGTCTCCTTTAAGTAAAGAATATAGGATTCAAACACGGTTTCATGTGATCTTAACTCGAATTAAGGATGTCCCGGATCTTAGCTACCTTTTCTACACTAAGAACTTACTTGGAGAATCTCTTTCAGCTGTTCTAAACGAGTTCTCATCTGTTTACAGTCATTTTCTCTGAATTATCCATGTTTTCATGTAGTTTCCTATATTCTGCCTTCTGGTCCAAGTATAAGCTTTGCCCACTTTGTCAAACAACTTCCTACACACTGTTATGAACTGAGGCAGCTTGGGAACATTGTCTCTCAACTGTGTTATAGAGTGTAGTACTACATTTCAGTGAAGTGTAAGGCTTTCCAAAGCTGCCGAACGTGTTTCTTTCACTATTTCAATGGTATCCTGCCTTGTATAACACACTTTTACCACTCTAGTCTCCTTTAAGTAAAGAATATAGGATTCAAACACGGTTTCATGTGATCTTAACTCGAATTAAGGATGTCCCGGATCTTAGCTACCTTTTCTACACTAAGAACTGACTTGGAGAATCTCTTTCAGCTGTTCTAAACCAGTTCTCATCTGTTTACAGTCATTTTCTCTGAATTATCCATGTTTTCATGTAGTTTCCTATATTCTGCCTTCTGGTTCAATTATAAGCTTTGCCCACTTTATCAAACAACTTCCTACACACTGTTATGAGCTGAGGCAGCTTGGGAACATTGTCTCTCAACTGTGTTATAGAGTGTAGTACTACATTTCAGTGAAGTGTAAGGCTTTCCAAAGCTGCCGAACGTGTTTCTTTCACTATTTCAATGGTATCCTGCCTTGTATAACACACTTTTACCACGCTAGTCTCCTTTAAGTAAAGAATATAGGATTCATACAGTGTTTCATGTGATATTAACTCCCAATAAGGATTTCCCCGATCTTAGCTACCTTTTCTACACTAAGAACTGACTTGGAGAATCTCTTTGAGCTGTTCTAAACAAGTTCTCATCTGTTTACAGTCATTTTCTCTGAATTATCCATGTTTTCATGTAGTTTCCTATATTCTGCCTTCTGGTCCAAGTATAAGCTTTGCCCACTTTATCAAACAACTTCCTACACACTGTCATGAACTGAGGCAGCTTGGGAACATTGTCTCTCAACTGTGTTATAGAGTGTAGTACTACATTTCAGTGAAGTGTAAGGCTTTCCAAAGCTGCCGAACGTGTTCCTTTCTCTATTTCAATGGTATTCTGACTTGTATAACACACATATACCACTCTAGAGTCCTTTAAGTAAAGAATATAGGATTCATACAGTGTTTCATGTGATCTTAACTCAAATGAAGGATTTCCCTTATCTTAGCTAACTTTTCTATACTAACAACTGACTTGGAGAATCTCTTTCAGCTGTTCTAAACGAGTTCTCATCTGTTTACAGTCATTTTCTCTGAATTATCCATGTTTTCATGTAGTTTCCTATATTCTGCCTTCTGGTCCAAGTATAAGCTTTGCCCACTTTATCAAACAACTTCCTACACACTGTTATGAACTGAGGCAGCTTGGGAACATTATCTCTCAACTGTGTTATAGAGTGTAGTACTACATTTCAGTGAAGTGTAAGGCTTTCCAAAGCTGCCGAACGTGTTTCTCTCTCTATTTCAATGGTATTCTGACTTGTATAACACACATTTACCACTCTAGAGTCCTTTAGGGAAAGAATATAGGATTCATACAGTGTTTCATGTGATCTTAACTCGAATTAAGTATTTCCCTTATCTTAGCTACCTTTTCTACACTAAGAACTGACTTGGAGAATCTCTTTCAGCTGTTCTAAACGAGTTCTCATCTGTTTGCAGTCATTTTCTCTGAATTATCCATGTTTTCATGTAGTTTCCTATATTTTGCCTTCTGGTCCAAGTATAAGCTTTTCCCACTTTATCAAACAACTTCCTACACACTGTTATGAATTGAGGCAGCTTGGGAACATTGTCTCTCAACTGTGTTATAGAGTGTAGTACTACATTTCAGTGAAGTGTAAGGCTTTCCAAAGCTGCCGAACGTGTTTCTTTCACTATTTCAATGGTATCCTGCCTTGTATAACACACTTTTACCACTCTAGTCTCCTTTAAGTAAAGAATATAGGATTCAAACACGGTTTCATGTGATCTTAACTCGAATTAAGGATGTCCCGGATCTTAGCTACCTTTTCTACACTAAGAACTTACTTGGAGAATCTCTTTCAGCTGTTCTAAACGAGTTCTCATCTGTTTACAGTCATTTTCTCTGAATTATCCATGTTTTCATGTAGTTTCCTATATTCTGCCTTCTGGTCCAAGTATAAGCTTTGCCCACTTTATCAAACAACTTCCTACACACTGTTATGAACTGAGGCAGCTTGGGAACATTGTCTCTCAACTGTGTTATAGAGTGTAGTACTACATTTCAGTGAAGTGTAAGGCTTTCCAAAGCTGCCGAACGTGTTTCTTTCTCTATTTCAATGGTATTCTGACTTGTATAACACACATTTACCACTCTAGAGTCCTTTAAGTAAAGAATATAGGATTCATACAGTGTTTCATGTGATCTTAACTCGAATTAAGGATTTCCCTTATCTTAGCTACCTTTTCTACACTAAGAACTGACTTGGAGAATCTCTTTCAGCTGTTCTAAACAAGTTCTCATCTGTTTACAGTCATTTTCTCTGAATTATCCATGTTTTCATGTAGTTTCCTATATTCTGCCTTCTGGTCCAAGTATAAGCTTTGCCCACTTTATCAAACAACTTCCTACACACTGTCATGAACTGAGGCAGCTTGGGAACATTGTCTCTCAACTGTGTTATAGAGTGTAGTACTACATTTCAGTGAAGTGTAAGGCTTTCCAAAGCTGCCGAACGTGTTTCTCTCTCTATTTCAATGGTATTCTGACTTGTATAACACACATTTACCACTCTAGAGTCCTTTAGGGAAAGAATATAGGATTCATACAGTGTTTCATGTGATCTTAACTCGAATTAAGTATTTCCCTTATCTTAGCTACCTTTTCTACACTAAGAACTGACTTGGAGAATCTCTTTCAGCTGTTCTAAACGAGGTCTCATCTGTTTGCAGTCATTTTCTCTGAATTATCCATGTTTTCATGTAGTTTCCTATATTTTGCCTTCTGGTCCAAGTATAAGCTTTGCCCACTTTATCAAACAACTTCCTACACACTGTTATGAACAGAGGCAGCTTGGGAACATTGTCTCTCAACTGTGTTATAGAGTGTAGTACTACATTTCAGTGAAGTGTAAGGCTTTACAAAGCTGCCGAACGTGTTTCTTTCACTATTTCAATGGTATCCTGCCTTGTATAACACTCTTTTACCACTCTAGTCTCCTTTAAGTAAAGAATATAGGATTCAAACACTGTTTCATGTGATCTTAACTCGAATTAAGGATTTCCCTTATCTTAGCTACCTTTTCTACACTAAGAACTGACTTGGAGAATCTCTTTCAGCTGTTCTAAATGAGTTTTCATCTGTTTACAGTCATTTTCTCTGAATTATCCATGTTTTCATGTAGTTTCCTATATTCTGCCTTCTGGTTCAATTATAAGCTTTGCCCACTTTATCAAACAACTTCCTACACACTGTTATGAGCTGATGCAGCTTGGGAACATTGTCTCTCAACTGTGTTATAGAGTGTAGTACTACATTTCAGTGAAGTGTAAGGCTTTCCAAAGCTGCCGAACGTGTTTCTTTCACTATTTCAATGGTATCCTGCCTTGTATAACACACTTTTACCACGCTAGTCTCCTTTAAGTAAAGAATATAGGATTCATACAGTGTTTCATGTGATATTAACTCCCAATAAGGATTTCCCCGGTCTTAGCTACCTTTTCTACACTAAGAACTGACTTGGAGAATCTCTTTGAGCTGTTCTAAACAAGTTCTCATCTGTTTACAGTCATTTTCTCTGAATTATCCATGTTTTCATGTAGTTTCCTATATTCTGCCTTCTGGTCCAAGTATAAGCTTTGCCCATTTTATCAAACAACTTCCTACACACTGTCATGAACTGAGGCAGCTTGGGAACATTGTCTCTCAACTGTGTTATAGAGTGTAGTACTACATTTCAGTGAAGTGTAAGGCTTTCCAAAGCTGCCGAACGTGTTTCTTTCTCTATTTCAATGGTATTCTGACTTGTATAACACACATATACCACTCTAGAGCCCTTTAAGTAAAGAATATAGGATTCATACAGTGTTTCATGTGATCTTAACTCAAATTAAGGATTTCCCTTATCTTAGCTAACTTTTCTATACTAACAACTGACTTGGAGAATCTCTTTCAGCTGTTCTAAACGAGTTCTCATCTGTTTACAGTCATTTTCTCTGAATTATCCATGTTTTCATGTAGTTTCCTATATTCTGCCTTCTGGTCCAAGTATAAGCTTTGCCCACTTTATCAAACAACTTCCTACACACTGTTATGAAATGAGGCAGCTTGGGAACATTATCTCTCAACTGTGTTATAGAGTGTAGTACTACATTTCAGTGAAGTGTAAGGCTTTCCAAAGCTGCCGAACGTGTTTCTCTCTCTATTTCAATGGTATTCTGACTTGTATAACACACATTTACCACTCTAGAGTCCTTTAGGGAAAGAATATAGGATTCATACAGTGTTTCATGTGATCTTAACTCGAATAAAGTATTTCCCTTATCTTAGCTACCTTTTCTACACTAAGAACTGACTTGGAGAATCTCTTTCAGCTGTTCTAAACGAGTTCTCATCTGTTTGCAGTCATTTTCTCTGAATTATCCATGTTTTCATGTAGTTTCCTATATTTTGCCTTCTGGTCCAAGTATAAGCTTTGCCCACTTTATCAAACAACTTCCTACACACTGTTATGAACTGAGGCAGCTTGGGAACATTGTCTCTCAACTGTGTTATAGAGTGTAGTACTACATTTCAGTGAAGTGTAAGGCTTTCCAAAGCTGCCGAACGTGTTTCTTTCACTATTTCAATGGTATCCTGCCTTGTATAACACACTTTTACCACTCTAGTCTCCTTTAAGTAAAGAATATAGGATTCAAACACGGTTTCATGTGATCTTAACTCGAATTAAGGATGTCCCGGATCTTAGCTACCTTTTCTACACTAAGAACTTACTTGGAGAATCTCTTTCAGCTGTTCTAAACGAGTTCTCATCTGTTTACAGTCATTTTCTCTGAATTATCCATGTTTTCATGTAGTTTCCTATATTCTGCCTTCTGGTCCAAGTATAAGCTTTGCCCACTTTATCAAACAACTTCCTACACACTGTTATGAACTGAGGCAGCTTGGGAACATTGTCTCTCAACTGTGTTATAGAGTGTAGTACTACATTTCAGTGAAGTGTAAGGCTTTCCAAAGCTGCCGAACGTGTTTCTTTCTCTATTTCAATGGTATTCTGACTTGTATAACACACATTTACCACTCTAGAGTCCTTTAAGTAAAGAATATAGGATTCATACAGTGTTTCATGTGATCTTAACTCGAATTAAGGATTTCCCTTATCTTAGCTACCTTTTCTACACTAAGAACTGACTTGGAGAATCTCTTTCAGCTTTTCTAAATGAGTTTTCATCTGTTTACAGTCATTTTCTCTGAATTATCCATGTTTTCATGTAGTTTCCTATATTCTGCCTTCTGGTTCAATTATAAGCTTTGCCCACTTTATCAAACAACTTCCTACACACTGTTATGAGCTGAGGCAGCTTGGGAACATTGTCTCTCAACTGTGTTATAGAGTGTAGTACTACATTTCAGTGAAGTGTAAGGCTTTCCAAAGCTGCCGAACGTGTTTCTTTCACTATTTCAATGGTATCCTGCCTTGTATAACACACTTTTACCACGCTAGTCTCCTTTAAGTAAAGAATATAGGATTCATACAGTGTTTCATGTGATATTAACTCCCAATAAGGATTTCCCCGATCTTAGCTACCTTTTCTACACTAAGAACTGACTTGGAGAATCTCTTTGAGCTGTTCTAAACAAGTTCTCATCTGTTTACAGTCATTTTCTCTGAATTATCCATGTTTTCATGTAGTTTCCTATATTCTGCCTTCTGGTCCAAGTATAAGCTTTGCCCACTTTATCAAACAACTTCCTACACACTGTCATGAACTGAGGCAGCTTGGGAACATTGTCTCTCAACTGTGTTATAGAGTGTAGTACTACATTTCAGTGAAGTGTAAGGCTTTCCAAAGCTGCCGAACGTGTTTCTTTCTCTATTTCAATGGTATTCTGGCTTGTATAACACACATATACCACTCTAGAGTCCTTTAAGTAAAGAATATAGGATTCATACAGTGTTTCATGTGATCTTAACTCAAATTAAGGATTTCCCTTATCTTAGCTAACTTTTCTATACTAACAACTGACTTGGAGAATCTCTTTCAGCTGTTCTAAATGAGTTCTCATCTGTTTACAGTCATTTTCTCTGAATTATCCATGTTTTCATGTAGTTTCCTATATTCTGCCTTCTGGTCCAAGTATAAGCTTTGCCCACTTTATCAAACAACTTCCTACACACTGTTATGAACTGAGGCAGCTTGGGAACATTATCTCTCAACTGTGTTATAGAGTGTAGTACTACATTTCAGTGAAGTGTAAGGCTTTCCAAAGCTGCCGAACGTGTTTCTCTCTCTATTTCAATGGTATTCTGACTTGTATAACACACATTTACCACTCTAGAGTCCTTTAGGGAAAGAATATAGGATTCATACAGTGTTTCATGTGATCTTAACTCAAATTAAGTATTTCCCTTATCTTAGCTACCTTTTCTACACTAAGAACTGACTTGGAGAATCTCTTTCAGCTGTTCTAAACGAGTTCTCATCTGTTTGCAGTCATTTTCTCTGAATTATCCATGTTTTCATGTAGTTTCCTATATTTTGCCTTCTGGTCCAAGTATAAGCTTTGCCCACTTTATCAAACAACTTCCTACACACTGTTATGAACTGAGGCAGCTTGGGAACATTGTCTCTCAACTGTGTTATAGAGTGTAGTACTACATTTCAGTGAAGTGTAAGGCTTTCCAAAGCTGCCGAACGTGTTTCTTTCACTATTTCAATGGTATCCTGCCTTGTATAACACACTTTTACCACTCTAGTCTCCTTTAAGTAAAGAATATAGGATTCAAACACGGTTTCATGTGATCTTAACTCGAATTAAGGATGTCCCGGATCTTAGCTACCTTTTCTACACTAAGAACTTACTTGGAGAATCTCTTTCAGCTGTTCTAAACGAGTTCTCATCTGTTTACAGTCATTTTCTCTGAATTATCCATGTTTTCATGTAGTTTCCTATATTCTGCCTTCTGGTCCAAGTATAAGCTTTGCCCACTTTATCAAACAACTTCCTACACACTGTTATGAACTGAGGCAGCTTGGGAACATTGTCTCTCAACTGTGTTATAGAGTGTAGTACTACATTTCAGTGAAGTGTAAGGCTTTCCAAAGCTGCCGAACGTGTTTCTTTCACTATTTCAATGGTATCCTGCCTTGTATAATACACTTTTACCACTCTAGTCTCCTTTAAGTAAAGAATATAGGATTCAAACACGGTTTCATGTGATCTTAACTCGAATTAAGGATGTCCCGGATCTTAGCTACCTTTTCTACACTAAGAACTGACTTGGAGAATCTCTTTCAGCTGTTCTAAACGAATTCTCATCTGTTTACAGTTATTTTCTCTGAATTATACATGTTTTCATGTAGTTTCCTGTATTCTGCCTTCTGGTCCAAATATAAGCTTTGCCCACTTTATCAAACAACTTCCTACACACTGTTATGAACAGAGGCAGCTTGGGAACATTGTCTCTCAACTGTGTTATAGAGTGTAGTACTACATTTCAGTGAAGTGTAAGGCTTTCCAAAGCTGCCGAACGTGTTTCTTTCACTATTTCAATGGTATCCTGCCTTGTATAACACACTTTTACCACTCTAGTCTCCTTTAAGTAAAGAATATAGGATTCAAACACGGTTTCATGTGATCTTAACTCGAATTAAGGATGTCCCGGATCTTAGCTACCTTTTCTACACTAAGAAATGACTTGGAGAATCTCTTTCAGCTGTTCTAAACGAGTTCTCATCTGTTTACAGTCATTTTCTCTGAATTATCCATGTTTTCATGTAGTTTCCTATATTCTGCCTTCTGGTCCAAGTATAAGCTTTGCCCACTTTATCAAACAACTTCCTACACACTGTCATGAACTGAGGCAGCTTCGGAACATTGTCTCTCAACTGTGTTATAGAGTGTAGTACTACATTTCAGTGAAGTGTAAGGCTTTCCAAAGCTACCGAACGTGTTTCTTTTTCTATTTCAATGGTATTCTGCCTTGTATAACACACATTTACCACTCTAGTCTCCTTTAAGTAAAGAATATAGGATTCATACAGTGTTTCATGTGATATTAACTCCAAATAAGGATTTCCCCGATCTTAGCTACCTTTTCTACACTAAGAACTGACTTGGAGAATCTCTTTGAGATGTTCTAAACAAGTTCTCATCTGTTTACAGTCATTTTCTCTGAATTATCCATGTTTTCATGTAGTTTCCTATATTCTGCCTTCTGGTCCAAGTATAAGCTATGCCCACTTTATCAAACAACTTCCTACACACTGTCATGAACTGAGGCAGCTTGGGAACATTGTCTCTCAACTGTGTTATAGAGTGTAGTACTACATTTCAGTGAAGTGTAAGGTTTTCCAAAGCTGCCGAACGTGTTTCTTTCTCTATTTCAATGGTATTCTGACTTGTATAACACACATTTACCACTCTAGAGTCCTTTAAGTAAAGAATATAGGATTCATACAGTGTTTCATGTGATCTTAACTCGAATTAAGGATTTCCCTTATCTTAGCTACCTTTTCTACACTAAGAACTGACTTGGAGAATCTCTTTCAGCTGTTCTAAACGAATTCTCATCTGTTTACAGTTATTTTCTCTGAATTATACATGTTTTCATGTAGTTTCCTGTATTCTGCCTTCTGGTCCAAATATAAGCTTTGCCCACTTTATCAAACAACTTCCTACACACTGTTATGAACAGAGGCAGCTTGGGAACATTGTCTCTCAACTGTGTTATAGAGTGTAGTACTACATTTCAGTGAAGTGTAATGCTTTCCAAAGCTGCCGAACGTGTTTCTTTCACTATTTCAATGGTATCCTGCCTTGTATAACACACTTTTACCACTCTAGTCTCCTTTAAGTAAAGAATATAGGATTCAAACACGGTTTCATGTGATCTTAACTCGAATTAAGGATGTCCCGGATCTTAGCTACCTTTTCTACACTAAGAACTGACTTGGAGAATCTCTTTCAGCTGTTCTAAACGAGTTCTCATCTGTTTACAGTCATTTTCTCTGAATTATCCATGTTTTCATGTAGTTTCCTATATTCTGCCTTCTGGTCCAAGTATAAGCTTTGCCCACTTTATCAAACAACTTCCTATACACTGTCATGAACTGAGGCAGCTTCGGAACATTGTCTCTCAACTGTGTTATAGAGTGTAGTACTACATTTCAGTGAAGTGTAAGGCTTTCCAAAGCTACCGAACGTGTTTCTTTTTCTATTTCAATGGTATTCTGCCTTGTATAACACACATTTACCACTCTAGTCTCCTTTAAGTAAAGAATATAGGATTCATACAGTGTTTCATGTGATATTAACTCCAAATAAGGATTTCCCCGATCTTAGCTACCTTTTCTACACTAAGAACTGACTTGGAGAATCTCTTTGAGATGTTCTAAACAAGTTCTCATCTGTTTACAGTCATTTTCTCTGAATTATCCATGTTTTCATGTAGTTTCCTATATTCTGCCTTCTGGTCCAAGTATAAGCTATGCCCACTTTATCAAACAACTTCCTACACACTGTCATGAACTGAGGCAGCTTGGGAACATTGTCTCTCAACTGTGTTATAGAGTGTAGTACTACATTTCAGTGAAGTGTAAGGTTTTCCAAAGCTGCCGAACGTGTTTCTTTCTCTATTTCAATGGTATTCTGACTTGTATAACACACATTTACCACTCTAGTCTCCTTTAAGTAAAGAATATAGGATTCATACAGTTTTTCATGTGATCTTAACTCGAATTAAGGATTTCCCTTATCTTAGCTACCTTTTCTACACTAAGAACTGACTTGGAGAATCTCTTTCAGCTGTTCTAAACGAGTTCTCATCTGTTTACAGTCATTTTCTCTGAATTATCCATGTTTTCATGTAGTTTCCTATATTCTGCCTTCTGGTCCAAGTATAAGCTTTGCCCACTTTATCAAACAACTTCCTACACACTGTTATGAACTGAGGCAGCTTGGGAACATTGTCTCTCAACTGTGTTATAGAGTGTAGTACTACATTTCAGTGAAGTGTAAGGCTTTCCAAAGCTGCCGAACGTGTTTCTTTCTCTATTTCAATGGTATTCTGACTTGTATAACACACATTTACCACTCTAGAGTCCTTTAGGGAAAGAATATAAGATTCATACAGTGTTTCATGTGATCTTAACTCGAATTAAGGATTTCCATTATCTTAGCTACCTTTTCTACACAAAGAACTGACTTGGAGAATCTCTTTCAGCTGTTCTAAACCAGTTCTCATCTGTTTACAGTCATTTTCTCTGAATTATCCATGTTTTCATGTAGTTTCCTATATTCTGCCTTCTGGTCCAAGTATAAGCTTTGCCCACTTTATCAAACAACTTCCTACACACTGTTATGAACTGAGGCGGCTTGGGAACATTGTCTCTCAACTGTGTTATAGATTGTAGTACTACATTTCAGTGAAGTGTAAGGCTTTCCAAAGCTGCCGAACGTGTTTCTTTCACTATTTCAATGGTATCCTGCCTTGTATAACACACTTTTACCACTCTAGTCTCCTTTAAGTAAAGAATATAGGATTCAAACACTGTTTCATGTCATATTAACTCGAATTAAGGATGTCCCGGATCTTAGCTACCTTTTCTACACTAAGAACTTACTTGCAGAATCTCTTTGAGCTGTTCTAAACAAGTTCTCATCTGTTTACAGTCATTTTCTCTGAATTATCCATGTTTTCATGTAGTTTCCTATATTCTGCCTTCTGGTCCAAGTATAAGCTTTGCCCACTTTATCAAACAACTTCCTACACACTGTCATGAACTGAGGCAGCTTCGGAACATTGTCTCTCAACTGTGTTATAGAGTGTAGTACTACATTTCAGTGAAGTGTAAGGCTTTCCAAAGCTACCGAACGTGTTTCTTTTTCTATTTCAATGGTATTCTGCCTTGTATAACACACATTTACCACTCTAGTCTCCTTTAAGTAAAGAATATAGGATTCATACAGTGTTTCATGTGATATTAACTCCAAATAAGGATTTCCCCGATCTTAGCTACCTTTTCTACACTAAGAACTGACTTGGAGAATCTCTTTGAGATGTTCTAAACAAGTTCTCATCTGTTTACAGTCATTTTCTCTGAATTATCCATGTTTTCATGTAGTTTCCTATATTCTGCCTTCTGGTCCAAGTATAAGCTATGCCCACTTTATCAAACAACTTCCTACACACTGTCATGAACTGAGGCAGCTTGGGAACATTGTCTCTCAACTGTGTTATAGAGTGTAGTACTACATTTCAGTGAAGTGTAAGGTTTTCCAAAGCTGCCGAACGTGTTTCTTTCTCTATTTCAATGGTATTCTGACTTGTATAACACACATTTACCACTCTAGAGTCCTTTAAGTAAAGAATATAGGATTCATACAGTGTTTCATGTGATCTTAACTCGAATTAAGGATTTCCCTTATCTTAGCTACCTTTTCTACACTAAGAACTGACTTGGAGAATCTCTTTCAGCTGTTCTAAACGAGTTCTCATCTGTTTACAGTCATTTTCTCTGAATTATCCATGTTTTCATGTAGTTTCCTATATTCTGCCTTCTGGTCCAAGTATAAGCTTTGCCCACTTTATCAAACAACTTCCTACACACTGTTATGAACTGAGGCAGCTTGGGAACATTGTCTCTCAACTGTGTTATAGAGTGTAGTACTACATTTCAGTGAAGTGTAAGGCTTTCCAAAGCTGCCGAACGTGTTTCTTTCACTATTTCAATGGTATCCTGCCTTGTATAATACACTTTTACCACTCTAGTCTCCTTTAAGTAAAGAATATAGGATTCAAACACGGTTTCATGTGATCTTAACTCGAATTAAGGATGTCCCGGATCTTAGCTACCTTTTCTACACTAAGAACTGACTTGGAGAATCTCTTTCAGCTGTTCTAAACGAATTCTCATCTGTTTACAGTTATTTTCTCTGAATTATACATGTTTTCATGTAGTTTCCTGTATTCTGCCTTCTGGTCCAAATATAAGCTTTGCCCACTTTATCAAACAACTTCCTACACACTGTTATGAACAGAGGCAGCTTGGGAACATTGTCTCTCAACTGTGTTATAGAGTGTAGTACTACATTTCAGTGAAGTGTAAGGCTTTCCAAAGCTGCCGAACGTGTTTCTTTCACTATTTCAATGGTATCCTGCCTTGTATAACACACTTTTACCACTCTAGTCTCCTTTAAGTAAAGAATATAGGATTCAAACACGGTTTCATGTGATCTTAACTCGAATTAAGGATGTCCCGGATCTTAGCTACCTTTTCTACACTAAGAACTGACTTGGAGAATCTCTTTCAGCTGTTCTAAACGAGTTCTCATCTGTTTACAGTCATTTTCTCTGAATTATCCATGTTTTCATGTAGTTTCCTATATTCTGCCTTCTGGTCCAAGTATAAGCTTTGCCCACTTTATCAAACAACTTCCTATACACTGTCATGAACTGAGGCAGCTTCGGAACATTGTCTCTCAACTGTGTTATAGAGTGTAGTACTACATTTCAGTGAAGTGTAAGGCTTTCCAAAGCTACCGAACGTGTTTCTTTTTCTATTTCAATGGTATTCTGCCTTGTATAACACACATTTACCACTCTAGTCTCCTTTAAGTAAAGAATATAGGATTCATACAGTGTTTCATGTGATATTAACTCCAAATAAGGATTTCCCCGATCTTAGCTACCTTTTCTACACTAAGAACTGACTTGGAGAATCTCTTTGAGATGTTCTAAACAAGTTCTCATCTGTTTACAGTCATTTTCTCTGAATTATCCATGTTTTCATGTAGTTTCCTATATTCTGCCTTCTGGTCCAAGTATAAGCTATGCCCACTTTATCAAACAACTTCCTACACACTGTCATGAACTGAGGCAGCTTGGGAACATTGTCTCTCAACTGTGTTATAGAGTGTAGTACTACATTTCAGTGAAGTGTAAGGTTTTCCAAAGCTGCCGAACGTGTTTCTTTCTCTATTTCAATGGTATTCTGACTTGTATAACACACATTTACCACTCTAGTCTCCTTTAAGTAAAGAATATAGGATTCATACAGTTTTTCATGTGATCTTAACTCGAATTAAGGATTTCCCTTATCTTAGCTACCTTTTCTACACTAAGAACTGACTTGGAGAATCTCTTTCAGCTGTTCTAAACGAGTTCTCATCTGTTTACAGTCATTTTCTCTGAATTATCCATGTTTTCATGTAGTTTCCTATATTCTGCCTTCTGGTCCAAGTATAAGCTTTGCCCACTTTATCAAACAACTTCCTACACACTGTTATGAACTGAGGCAGCTTGGGAACATTGTCTCTCAACTGTGTTATAGAGTGTAGTACTACATTTCAGTGAAGTGTAAGGCTTTCCAAAGCTGCCGAACGTGTTTCTTTCTCTATTTCAATGGTATTCTGACTTGTATAACACACATTTACCACTCTAGAGTCCTTTAGGGAAAGAATATAAGATTCATACAGTGTTTCATGTGATCTTAACTCGAATTAAGGATTTCCATTATCTTAGCTACCTTTTCTACACAAAGAACTGACTTGGAGAATCTCTTTCAGCTGTTCTAAACCAGTTCTCATCTGTTTACAGTCATTTTCTCTGAATTATCCATGTTTTCATGTAGTTTCCTATATTCTGCCTTCTGGTCCAAGTATAAGCTTTGCCCACTTTATCAAACAACTTCCTACACACTGTTATGAACTGAGGCGGCTTGGGAACATTGTCTCTCAACTGTGTTATAGATTGTAGTACTACATTTCAGTGAAGTGTAAGGCTTTCCAAAGCTGCCGAACGTGTTTCTTTCACTATTTCAATGGTATCCTGCCTTGTATAACACACTTTTACCACTCTAGTCTCCTTTAAGTAAAGAATATAGGATTCAAACACTGTTTCATGTCATATTAACTCGAATTAAGGATGTCCCGGATCTTAGCTACCTTTTCTACACTAAGAACTTACTTGCAGAATCTCTTTGAGCTGTTCTAAACAAGTTCTCATCTGTTTACAGTCATTTTCTCTGAATTATCCATGTTTTCATGTAGTTTCCTATATTCTGCCTTCTGGTCCAAGTATAAGCTTTGCCCACTTTATCAAACAACTTCCTACACACTGTCATGAACTGAGGCAGCTTGGGAACATTGTCTCTCAACTGTATTATAGAGTGTAGTACTACATTTCAGTGAAGTGTAAGGCTTTCCAAAGCTGCCGAACGTGTTTCTTTCACTATTTCAATGGTATCCAGCCTTGTATAACACACTTTTACCACTCTAGTCTCCTTTAAGTAAAGAATATAGGATTCAAACACGGTTTCATGTGATCTTAACTCGAATTAAGGATGTCCCGGATCTTAGCTACCTTTTCTACACTAAGAACTTACTTGGAGAATCTCTTTCAGCTGTTCTAAACGAGTTCTCATCTGTTTACAGTCATTTTCTCTGAATTATCCATGTTTTCATGTAGTTTCCTATATTCTGCCTTCTGGTCCAAGTATAAGCTTTGCCCACTTTATCAAACAACTTCCTACACACTGTTATGAACTGAGGCAGCTTGGGAACATTGTCTCTCAACTGTGTTATAGAGTGTAGTACTACATTTCAGTGAAGTGTAAGGCTTTCCAAAGCTGCCGAACGTGTTTCTTTCACTATTTCAATGGTATCCTGCCTTGTATAACACACTTTTACCACTCTAGTCTCCTTTAAGTAAAGAATATAGGATTCAAACACGGTTTCATGTGATCTTAACTCGAATTAAGGATGTCCCGGATCTTAGCTACCTTTTCTACACTAAGAACTGACTTGGAGAATCTCTTTCAGCTGTTCTAAACCAGTTCTCATCTGTTTACAGTCATTTTCTCTGAATTATCCATGTTTTCATGTAGTTTCCTATATTCTGCCTTCTGGTCCAAGTATAAGCTTTGCCCACTTTATCAAACAACTTCCTACACACTGTCATGAACTGAAGCAGCTTGGGAACATTGTCTCTCAACTGTGTTATAGAGTGTAGTACTACATTTCAGTGAAGTGTAAGGCTTTCCAAAGCTGCCGAACGTGTTTCTTTCTCTATTTCAATGGTATTCTGACTTGTATAACACACATATACCACTCTAGAGTCCTTTAAGTAAAGAATATAGGATTCATACAGTGTTTCATGTGATCTTAACTCAAATTAAGGATTTCCCTTATCTTAGCTACCTTTTCTATACTAACAACTGACTTGGAGAATCTCTTTCAGCTGTTCTAAACGAGTTCTCATCTGTTTACAGTCATTTTCTCTGAATTATCCATGTTTTCATGTACTTTCCTATATTCTGCCTTCTGGTCCAAGTATAAGCTTTGCCCACTTTATCAAACAACTTCCTGCACACTGTTATGAACTGAGGCAGCTTGGGAACATTGTCTCTCAACTGTGTGATAGAGTGTAGTACTACATTTCAGTGAAGTGTAAGGCTTTCCAAAGCTGCCGAACGTGTTTCTCTCTCTATTTCAATGGTATTCTGACTTGTATAACACACATTTACCACTCTAGAGTCCTTTAGGGAAAGAATATAGGATTCATACAGTGTTTCATGTGATCTTAACTCGAATTAAGTATTTCCCTTATCTTAGCTACCTTTTCTACACTAAGAACTGACTTGGAGAATCTCTTTCAGCTGTTCTAAACGAGTTCTCATCTGTTTGCAGTCATTTTCTCTGAATTATGCATGTTTTCATGTAGTTTCCTATATTTTGCCTTCTGGTCCAAGTATAAGCTTTGCCCACTTTATCAAACAACTTCCTACACACTGTTATGAACTGAGGCAGCTTGGGAACATTGTCTCTCAACTGTGTTATAGAGTGTAGTACTACATTTCAGTGAAGTGTAAGGCTTTCCAAAGCTGCCGAACGTGTTTCTTTCACTATTTCAATGGTATCCTGCCTTGTATAACACACTTTTACCACTCTAGTCTCCTTTAAGTAAAGAATATAGGATTCAAACACGGTTTCATGTGATCTTAACTCGAATTAAGGATGTCCCGGATCTTAGCTACCTTTTCTAAACTAAGAACTGACTTGGAGAATCTCTTTCAGCTGTTCTAAACGAGTTCTCATCTGTTTACAGTCATTTTCTCTGAATTATCCATGTTTTCATGTAGTTTCCTGTATTCTGCCTTCTGGTCCAAATATAAGCTTTGCCCACTTTATCAAACAACTTCCTACACACTGTTATGAACAGAGGCAGCTTGGGAACATTGTCTCTCAACTGTGTTATAGAGTGTAGTACTCCATTTCAGTGAAGTGTAAGGCTTTACAAAGCTGCCGAACGTGTTTCTTTCACTATTTCAATGGTTTCCTGCCTTGTATAACACTCTTTTACCACTCTAGTCTCCTTTAAGTAAAGAATATAGGATTCAAACACTGTTTCATGTCATATTAACTCGAATTAAGAATGTCCCGGATCTTAGCTACCTTTTCTACACTAGGAACTTACTTGGAGAATCTCTTTGAGCTGTTCTAAACAAGTTCTCATCTGTTTACAGTCATTTTCTCTGAATTATCCATGTTTTCATGTAGTTTCCTATATTCTGCCTTCTGGTCCAAGTATAAGCTTTGCCCACTTTATCAAACAACTTCCTACACACTGTTATGAACTGAGGCAGCTTGGGAACATTGTCTCTCAACTGTGTTATAGAGTGTAGTACTACATTTCAGTGAAGTGTAAGGCTTTCCAAAGCTGCCGAACGTGTTTCTCTCTCTATTTCAATGGTATTCTGACTTGTATAACACACATTTACCACTCTAGAGTCCTTTAAGTAAAGAATATAGGATTCATACAGTGTTTCATGTGATCTTAACTCGAATTAAGGATTTCCCTTATCTTAGCTACCTTTTCTACACTAAGAACTGACTTGGAGAATCTCTTTCAGCTGTTCTAAATGAGTTTTCATCTGTTTACAGTCATTTTCTCTGAATTATCCATGTTTTCATGTAGTTTCCTATATTCTGCCTTCTGGTTCAATTATAAGCTTTGCCCACTTTATCAAACAACTTCCTACACACTGTTATGAGCTGAGGCAGCTTGGGAACATTGTCTCTCAACTGTGTTATAGAGTGTAGTACTACATTTCAGTGAAGTGTAAGGCTTTCCAAAGCTGCCGAACGTGTTTCTTTCACTATTTCAATGGTATCCTGCCTTGTATAACACACTTTTACCACGCTAGTCTCCTTTAAGTAAAGAATATAGGATTCATACAGTGTTTCATGTGATATTAACTCCCAATAAGGATTTCCCCGATCTTAGCTACCTTTTCTACACTAAGAACTGACTTGGAGAATCTCTTTGAGCTGTTCTAAACAAGTTCTCATCTGTTTACAGTCATTTTCTCTGAATTATCCATGTTTTCATGTAGTTTCCTATATTCTGCCTTCTGGTCCAAGTATAAGCTTTGCCCACTTTATCAAACAACTTCCTACACACTGTTATGAACTGAGGCAGCTTGGGAACATTATCTCTCAACTGTGTTATAGAGTGTAGTACTACATTTCAGTGAAGTGTAAGGCTTTCCAAAGCTGCCGAACGTGTTTCTCTCTCTATTTCAATGGTATTCTGACTTGTATAACACACATTTACCACTCTAGAGTCCTTTAGGGAAAGAATATAGGATTCATACAGTGTTTCATGTGATCTTAACTCAAATTAAGTATTTCCCTTATCTTAGCTACCTTTTCTACACTAAGAACTGACTTGGAGAATCTCTTTCAGCTGTTCTAAACGAGTTCTCATCTGTTTGCAGTCATTTTCTCTGAATTATCCATGTTTTCATGTAGTTTCCTATATTTTGCCTTCTGGTCCAAGTATAAGCTTTGCCCACTTTATCAAACAACTTCCTACACACTGTTATGAACTGAGGCAGCTTGGGAACATTGTCTCTCAACTGTGTTATAGAGTGTAGTACTACATTTCAGTGAAGTGTAAGGCTTTCCAAAGCTGCCGAACGTGTTTCTTTCACTATTTCAATGGTATCCTGCCTTGTATAACACACTTTTACCACTCTAGTCTCCTTTAAGTAAAGAATATAGGATTCAAACACGGTTTCATGTGATCTTAACTCGAATTAAGGATGTCCCGGATCTTAGCTACCTTTTCTACACTAAGAACTTACTTGGAGAATCTCTTTCAGCTGTTCTAAACGAGTTCTCATCTGTTTACAGTCATTTTCTCTGAATTATCCATGTTTTCATGTAGTTTCCTATATTCTGCCTTCTGGTCCAAGTATAAGCTTTGCCCACTTTATCAAACAACTTCCTACACACTGTTATGAACTGAGGCAGCTTGGGAACATTGTCTCTCAACTGTGTTATAGAGTGTAGTACTACATTTCAGTGAAGTGTAAGGCTTTCCAAAGCTGCCGAACGTGTTTCTTTCACTATTTCAATGGTATCCTGCCTTGTATAATACACTTTTACCACTCTAGTCTCCTTTAAGTAAAGAATATAGGATTCAAACACGGTTTCATGTGATCTTAACTCGAATTAAGGATGTCCCGGATCTTAGCTACCTTTTCTACACTAAGAACTGACTTGGAGAATCTCTTTCAGCTGTTCTAAACGAATTCTCATCTGTTTACAGTTATTTTCTCTGAATTATACATGTTTTCATGTAGTTTCCTGTATTCTGCCTTCTGGTCCAAATATAAGCTTTGCCCACTTTATCAAACAACTTCCTACACACTGTTATGAACAGAGGCAGCTTGGGAACATTGTCTCTCAACTGTGTTATAGAGTGTAGTACTACATTTCAGTGAAGTGTAAGGCTTTCCAAAGCTGCCGAACGTGTTTCTTTCACTATTTCAATGGTATCCTGCCTTGTATAACACACTTTTACCACTCTAGTCTCCTTTAAGTAAAGAATATAGGATTCAAACACGGTTTCATGTGATCTTAACTCGAATTAAGGATGTCCCGGATCTTAGCTACCTTTTCTACACTAAGAAATGACTTGGAGAATCTCTTTCAGCTGTTCTAAACGAGTTCTCATCTGTTTACAGTCATTTTCTCTGAATTATCCATGTTTTCATGTAGTTTCCTATATTCTGCCTTCTGGTCCAAGTATAAGCTTTGCCCACTTTATCAAACAACTTCCTACACACTGTCATGAACTGAGGCAGCTTCGGAACATTGTCTCTCAACTGTGTTATAGAGTGTAGTACTACATTTCAGTGAAGTGTAAGGCTTTCCAAAGCTACCGAACGTGTTTCTTTTTCTATTTCAATGGTATTCTGCCTTGTATAACACACATTTACCACTCTAGTCTCCTTTAAGTAAAGAATATAGGATTCATACAGTGTTTCATGTGATATTAACTCCAAATAAGGATTTCCCCGATCTTAGCTACCTTTTCTACACTAAGAACTGACTTGGAGAATCTCTTTGAGATGTTCTAAACAAGTTCTCATCTGTTTACAGTCATTTTCTCTGAATTATCCATGTTTTCATGTAGTTTCCTATATTCTGCCTTCTGGTCCAAGTATAAGCTATGCCCACTTTATCAAACAACTTCCTACACACTGTCATGAACTGAGGCAGCTTGGGATCATTGTCTCTCAACTGTGTTATAGAGTGTAGTACTACATTTCAGTGAAGTGTAAGGTTTTCCAAAGCTGCCGAACGTGTTTCTTTCTCTATTTCAATGGTATTCTGACTTGTATAACACACATTTACCACTCTAGAGTCCTTTAAGTAAAGAATATAGGATTCATACAGTGTTTCATGTGATCTTAACTCGAATTAAGGATTTCCCTTATCTTAGCTACCTTTTCTACACTAAGAACTGACTTGGAGAATCTCTTTCAGCTGTTCTAAACGAGTTCTCATCTGTTTACAGTCATTTTCTCTGAATTATCCATGTTTTCATGTAGTTTCCTATATTCTGCCTTCTGGTCCAAGTATAAGCTTTGCCCACTTTATCAAACAACTTCCTACACACTGTTATGAACTGAGGCAGCTTGGGAACATTGTCTCTCAACTGTGTTATAGAGTGTAGTACTACATTTCAGTGAAGTGTAAGGCTTTCCAAAGCTGCCGAACGTGTTTCTTTCACTATTTCAATGGTATCCTGCCTTGTATAATACACTTTTACCACTCTAGTCTCCTTTAAGTAAAGAATATAGGATTCAAACACGGTTTCATGTGATCTTAACTCGAATTAAGGATGTCCCGGATCTTAGCTACCTTTTCTACACTAAGAACTGACTTGGAGAATCTCTTTCAGCTGTTCTAAACGAATTCTCATCTGTTTACAGTTATTTTCTCTGAATTATACATGTTTTCATGTAGTTTCCTGTATTCTGCCTTCTGGTCCAAATATAAGCTTTGCCCACTTTATCAAACAACTTCCTACACACTGTTATGAACAGAGGCAGCTTGGGAACATTGTCTCTCAACTGTGTTATAGAGTGTAGTACTACATTTCAGTGAAGTGTAAGGCTTTCCAAAGCTGCCGAACGTGTTTCTTTCACTATTTCAATGGTATCCTGCCTTGTATAACACACTTTTACCACTCTAGTCTCCTTTAAGTAAAGAATATAGGATTCAAACACGGTTTCATGTGATCTTAACTCGAATTAAGGATGTCCCGGATCTTAGCTACCTTTTCTACACTAAGAACTGACTTGGAGAATCTCTTTCAGCTGTTCTAAACGAGTTCTCATCTGTTTACAGTCATTTTCTCTGAATTATCCATGTTTTCATGTAGTTTCCTATATTCTGCCTTCTGGTCCAAGTATAAGCTTTGCCCACTTTATCAAACAACTTCCTATACACTGTCATGAACTGAGGCAGCTTCGGAACATTGTCTCTCAACTGTGTTATAGAGTGTAGTACTACATTTCAGTGAAGTGTAAGGCTTTCCAAAGCTACCGAACGTGTTTCTTTTTCTATTTCAATGGTATTCTGCCTTGTATAACACACATTTACCACTCTAGTCTCCTTTAAGTAAAGAATATAGGATTCATACAGTGTTTCATGTGATATTAACTCCAAATAAGGATTTCCCCGATCTTAGCTACCTTTTCTACACTAAGAACTGACTTGGAGAATCTCTTTGAGATGTTCTAAACAAGTTCTCATCTGTTTACAGTCATTTTCTCTGAATTATCCATGTTTTCATGTAGTTTCCTATATTCTGCCTTCTGGTCCAAGTATAAGCTATGCCCACTTTATCAAACAACTTCCTACACACTGTCATGAACTGAGGCAGCTTGGGAACATTGTCTCTCAACTGTGTTATAGAGTGTAGTACTACATTTCAGTGAAGTGTAAGGTTTTCCAAAGCTGCCGAACGTGTTTCTTTCTCTATTTCAATGGTATTCTGACTTGTATAACACACATTTACCACTCTAGTCTCCTTTAAGTAAAGAATATAGGATTCATACAGTTTTTCATGTGATCTTAACTCGAATTAAGGATTTCCCTTATCTTAGCTACCTTTTCTACACTAAGAACTGACTTGGAGAATCTCTTTCAGCTGTTCTAAACGAGTTCTCATCTGTTTACAGTCATTTTCTCTGAATTATCCATGTTTTCATGTAGTTTCCTATATTCTGCCTTCTGGTCCAAGTATAAGCTTTGCCCACTTTATCAAACAACTTCCTACACACTGTTATGAACTGAGGCAGCTTGGGAACATTGTCTCTCAACTGTGTTATAGAGTGTAGTACTACATTTCAGTGAAGTGTAAGGCTTTCCAAAGCTGCCGAACGTGTTTCTTTCTCTATTTCAATGGTATTCTGACTTGTATAACACACATTTACCACTCTAGAGTCCTTTAGGGAAAGAATATAAGATTCATACAGTGTTTCATGTGATCTTAACTCGAATTAAGGATTTCCATTATCTTAGCTACCTTTTCTACACAAAGAACTGACTTGGAGAATCTCTTTCAGCTGTTCTAAACCAGTTCTCATCTGTTTACAGTCATTTTCTCTGAATTATCCATGTTTTCATGTAGTTTCCTATATTCTGCCTTCTGGTCCAAGTATAAGCTTTGCCCACTTTATCAAACAACTTCCTACACACTGTTATGAACTGAGGCGGCTTGGGAACATTGTCTCTCAACTGTGTTATAGATTGTAGTACTACATTTCAGTGAAGTGTAAGGCTTTCCAAAGCTGCCGAACGTGTTTCTTTCTCTATTTCAATGGTATTCTGACTTGTATAACACATATATACCACTCTTGAGTCCTTTAAGTAAAGAATATAGGATTCATACAGTGTTTCATGTGATCTTAACTCAAATTAAGGATTTCCCTTATCTTAGCTACCTTTTCTATACTAACAACTGACTTGGAGAATCTCTTTCAGCTGTTCTAAACGAGTTCTCATCTGTTTACAGTCATTTTCTCTGAATTATCCATGTTTTCATGTACTTTCCTATATTCTGCCTTCTGGTCCAAGTATAAGCTTTGCCCACTTTATCAAACAACTTCCTACACACTGTTATGAACTGAGGCAGCTTGGGAACATTGTCTCTCAACTGTGTTATAGAGTGTAGTACTACATTTCAGTGAAGTGTAAGGCTTTCCAAAGCTGCCGAACGTGTTTCTCTCTCTATTTCAATGGTATTCTGACTTGTATAACACACATTTACCACTCTAGAGTCCTTTAAGTAAAGAATATAGGATTCATACAGTGTTTCATGTGATCTTAACTCGAATTAAGGATTTCCCTTATCTTAGCTACCTTTTCTACACTAAGAACTGACTTGGAGAATCTCTTTCAGCTGTTCTAAATGAGTTTTCATCTGTTTACAGTCATTTTCTCTGAATTATCCATGTTTTCATGTAGTTTCCTATATTCTGCCTTCTGGTTCAATTATAAGCTTTGCCCACTTTATCAAACAACTTCCTACACACTGTTATGAGCTGAGGCAGCTTGGGAACATTGTCTCTCAACTGTGTTATAGAGTGTAGTACTACATTTCAGTGAAGTGTAAGGCTTTCCAAAGCTGCCGAACGTGTTTCTTTCACTA
Organism: Pipistrellus hanaki; assembly: GCF_964339955.1. NCBI lineage: Eukaryota > Metazoa > Chordata > Mammalia > Chiroptera > Vespertilionidae > Pipistrellus > Pipistrellus hanaki. The sequence continues at coordinate 158,695 of NW_028182279.1, read as the reverse complement.
TTTCAATGGTATCCTGCCTTGTATAACACACTTTTACCACGCTAGTCTCCTTTAAGTAAAGAATATAGGATTCATACAGTGTTTCATGTGATATTAACTCCCAATAAGGATTTCCCCGATCTTAGCTACCTTTTCTACACTAAGAACTGACTTGGAGAATCTCTTTGAGCTGTTCTAAACAAGTTCTCATCTGTTTACAGTCATTTTCTCTGAATTATCCATGTTTTCATGTAGTTTCCTATATTCTGCCTTCTGGTCCAAGTATAAGCTTTGCCCACTTTATCAAACAACTTCCTACACACTGTCATGAACTGAGGCAGCTTGGGAACATTGTCTCTCAACTGTGTTATAGAGTGTAGTACTACATTTCAGTGAAGTGTAAGGCTTTCCAAAGCTGCCGAACGTGTTTCTTTCTCTATTTCAATGGTATTCTGACTTGTATAACACACATATACCACTCTAGAGCCCTTTAAGTAAAGAATATAGGATTCATACAGTGTTTCATGTGATCTTAACTCAAATTAAGGATTTCCCTTATCTTAGCTAACTTTTCTATACTAACAACTGACTTGGAGAATCTCTTTCAGCTGTTCTAAACGAGTTCTCATCTGTTTACAGTCATTTTCTCTGAATTATCCATGTTTTCATGTAGTTTCCTATATTCTGCCTTCTGGTCCAAGTATAAGCTTTGCCCACTTTATCAAACAACTTCCTGCACACTGTTATGAACTGAGGCAGCTTGGGAACATTATCTCTCAACTGTGTTATAGAGTGTAGTACTACATTTCAGTGAAGTGTAAGGCTTTCGAAAGCTGCCGAACGTGTTTCTCTCTCTATTTCAATGGTATTCTGACTTGTATAACACACATTTACCACTCTAGAGTCCTTTAGGGAAAGAATATAGGATTCATACAGTGTTTCATGTGATCTTAACTCGAATTAAGTATTTCCCTTATCTTAGCTACCTTTTCTACACTAAGAACTGACTTGGAGAATCTCTTTCAGCTGTTCTAAACGAGTTCTCATCTGTTTGCAGTCATTTTCTCTGAATTATCCATGTTTTCATGTAGTTTCCTATATTTTGCCTTCTGGTCCAAGTATAAGCTTTGCCCACTTTATCAAACAACTTCCTACACACTGTTATGAACTGAGGCAGCTTGGGAACATTGTCTCTCAACTGTGTTATAGAGTGTAGTACTACATTTCAGTGAAGTGTAAGGCTTTCCAAAGCTGCCGAACGTGTTTCTTTCACTATTTCAATGGTATCCTGCCTTGTATAACACACTTTTACCACTCTAGTCTCCTTTAAGTAAAGAATATAGGATTCAAACACGGTTTCATGTGATCTTAACTCGAATTAAGGATGTCCCGGATCTTAGCTACCTTTTCTACACTAAGAACTTACTTGGAGAATCTCTTTCAGCTGTTCTAAACGAGTTCTCATCTGTTTACAGTCATTTTCTCTGAATTATCCATGTTTTCATGTAGTTTCCTATATTCTGCCTTCTGGTCCAAGTATAAGCTTTGCCCACTTTATCAAACAACTTCCTACACACTGTTATGAACTGAGGCAGCTTGGGAACATTGTCTCTCAACTGTGTTATAGAGTGTAGTACTACATTTCAGTGAAGTGTAAGGCTTTCCAAAGCTGCCGAACGTGTTTCTTTCTCTATTTCAATGGTATTCTGACTTGTATAACACACATTTACCACTCTAGAGTCCTTTAAGTAAAGAATATAGGATTCATACAGTGTTTCATGTGATCTTAACTCGAATTAAGGATTTCCCTTATCTTAGCTACCTTTTCTACACTAAGAACTGACTTGGAGAATCTCTTTCAGCTGTTCTAAACAAGTTCTCATCTGTTTACAGTCATTTTCTCTGAATTATCCATGTTTTCATGTAGTTTCCTATATTCTGCCTTCTGGTTCAATTATAAGCTTTGCCCACTTTATCAAACAACTTCCTACACACTGTTATGAGCTGAGGCAGCTTGGGAACATTGTCTCTCAACTGTGTTATAGAGTGTAGTACTACATTTCAGTGAAGTGTAAGGCTTTCCAAAGCTGCCGAACGTGTTTCTTTCACTATTTCAATGGTATTCTGACTTGTATAACACACATATACCACTCTAGAGTCCTTTAAGTAAAGAATATAGGATTCATACAGTGTTTCATGTGATCTTAACTCAAATTAAGGATTTCCCTTATCTTAGCTAACTTTTCTATACTAACAACTGACTTGGAGAATCTCTTTCAGCTGTTCTAAATGAGTTCTCATCTGTTTACAGTCATTTTCTCTGAATTATCCATGTTTTCATGTAGTTTCCTATATTCTGCCTTCTGGTCCAAGTATAAGCTTTGCCCACTTTATCAAACAACTTCCTACACACTGTTATGAACTGAGGCAGCTTGGGAACATTATCTCTCAACTGTGTTATAGAGTGTAGTACTACATTTCAGTGAAGTGTAAGGCTTTCCAAAGCTGCCGAACGTGTTTCTCTCTCTATTTCAATGGTATTCTGACTTGTATAACACACATTTACCACTCTAGAGTCCTTTAGGGAAAGAATATAGGATTCATACAGTGTTTCATGTGATCTTAACTCGAATTAAGTATTTCCCTTATCTTAGCTACCTTTTCTACACTAAGAACTGACTTGGAGAATCTCTTTCAGCTGTTCTAAACGAGGTCTCATCTGTTTGCAGTCATTTTCTCTGAATTATCCATGTTTTCATGTAGTTTCCTATATTTTGCCTTCTGGTCCAAGTATAAGCTTTGCCCACTTTATCAAACAACTTCCTACACACTGTTATGAACTGAGGCAGCTTGGGAACATTGTCTCTCAACTGTGTTATAGAGTGTAGTACTACATTTCAGTGAAGTGTAAGGCTTTCCAAAGCTGCCGAACGTGTTTCTTTCACTATTTCAATGGTATCCTGCCTTGTATAACACACTTTTACCACTCTAGTCTCCTTTAAGTAAAGAATATAGGATTCAAACACGGTTTCATGTGATCTTAACTCAAATTAAGGATGTCCCGGATCTTAGCTACCTTTTCTACACTAAGAACTGACTTGGAGAATCTCTTTCAGCTGTTCTAAACGAGTTCTCATCTGTTTACAGTCATTTTCTCTGAATTATCCATGTTTTCATGTAGTTTCCTATATTCTGCCTTCTGGTCCAAGTATAAGCTTTGCCCACTTTATCAAACAACTTCCTACACACTGTTATGAACTGAGGCAGCTTGGGAACATTGTCTCTCAACTGTGTTATAGAGTGTAGTACTACATTTCAGTGAAGTGTAAGGCTTTCCAAAGCTGCCGAACGTGTTTCTTTCACTATTTCAATGGTATCCTGCCTTGTATAACACACTTTTACCACTCTAGTCTCCTTTAAGTAAAGAATATAGGATTCAAACACGGTTTCATGTGATCTTAACTCGAATTAAGGATGTCCCGGATCTTAGCTACCTTTTCTACACTAAGAACTGACTTGGAGAATCTCTTTCAGCTGTTCTAAACGAGTTCTCATCTGTTTACAGTCATTTTCTCTGAATTATCCATGTTTTCATGTAGTTTCCGGTATTCTGCCTTCTGGTCCAAATATAAGCTTTGCCCACTTTATCAAACAACTTCCTACACACTGTTATGAACAGAGGCAGCTTGGGAACATTGTCTCTCAACTGTGTTATAGAGTGTAGTACTACATTTCAGTGAAGTGTAAGGCTTTACAAAGCTGCCGAACGTGTTTCTTTCACTATTTCAATGGTATCCTGCCTTGTATAACACTCTTTTACCACTCTAGTCTCCTTTAAGTAAAGAATATAGGATTCAAACACTGTTTCATGTCATATTAACTCGAATTAAGAATGTCCCGGATCTTAGCTACCTTTTCTACACTAGGAACTTACTTGGAGAATCTCTTTGAGCTGTTCTAAACAAGTTCTCATCTGTTTACAGTCATTTTCTCTGAATTATCCATGGTTTCATGTAGTTTCCTATATTCTGCCTTCTGGTCCAAGTATAAGCTTTGCCCACTTTATCAAACAACTTCCTACACACTGTTATGAACTGAGGCAGCTTGGGAACATTGTCTCTCAACTGTGTTATAGAGTGTAGTACTACATTTCAGTGAAGTGTAAGGCTTTCCAAAGCTGCCGAACGTGTTTCTTTCTCTATTTCAATGGTATTCTGACTTGTATAACACACATTTACCACTCTAGAGACCTTTAGGGAAAGAATATAGGATTCATACAGTGTTTCATGTGATCTTAACTCGAATTAAGGATTTCCCTTATCTTAGCTACCTTTTCTACACTAAGAACTGACTTGGAGAATCTCTTTCAGCTGTTCTAAACCAGTTCTCATCTGTTTACAGTCATTTTCTCTGAATTATCCATGTTTTCATGTAGTTTCCTATATTCTGCCTTCTGGTCCAAGTATAAGCATTGCCCACTTTATCAAACAACTTCCTACACACTGTTATGAACTGAGGCAGCTTGGGAACATTGTCTCTCAACTGTGTTATAGAGTGTAGTACTACATTTCAGTGAAGTGTAAGGCTTTCCAAAGCTGCTGAACGTGTTTCTTTCTCTATTTCAATGGTATTCTGACTTGTATAACACACATTTACCACTCTAGAGTCCTTTAAGTAAAGAATATAGGATTCATACAGTGTTTCATGTGATCTTAACTCGAATTAAGGATGTCCCGGATCTTAGCTACCTTTTCTACACTAAGAACTGACTTGGAGAATCTCTTTCAGCTGTTCTAAACGAGTTCTCATCTGTTTACAGTCATTTTCTCTGAATTATCTATGTTTTCATGTAGTTTCCTATATTCTGCCTTCTGGTCCAAGTATAAGCTTTGCCCACTTTATCAAACAACTTCCTACACACTGTTATGAACTGAGGCAGCTTGGGAACATTGTCTCTCAACTGTGTTATAGAGTGTAGTACTACATTTCAGTGAAGTGTAAGGCTTTCCAAAGCTGCCGAACGTGTTTCTTTCACTATTTCAATGGTATCCTGCCTTGTATAACACACTTTTACCACTCTAGTCTCCTTTAAGTAAAGAATATAGGATTCAAACACGGTTTCATGTGATCTTAACTCGAATTAAGGATGTCCCGGATCTTAGCTACCTTTTCTACACTAAGAACTGACTTGGAGAATCTCTTTCAGCTGTTCTAAACGAGTTCTCATCTGTTTACAGTCATTTTCTCTGAATTATCCATGTTTTCATGTAGTTTCCTGTATTCTGCCTTCTGGTCCAAATATAAGCTTTGCCCACTTTATCAAACAACTTCCTACACACTGTTATGAACAGAGGCAGCTTGGGAACATTGTCTCTCAACTGTGTTATAGAGTGTAGTACTACATTTCAGTGAAGTGTAAGGCTTTACAAAGCTGCCGAACGTGTTTCTTTCACTATTTCAATGGTATCCTGCCTTGTATAACACTCTTTTACCACTCTAGTCTCCTTTAAGTAAAGAATATAGGATTCAAACACTGTTTCATGTCATATTAACTCGAATTAAGAATGTCCCGGATCTTAGCTACCTTTTCTACACTAGGAACTTACTTGGAGAATCTCTTTGAGCTGTTCTAAACAAGTTCTCATCTGTTTACAGTCATTTTCTCTGAATTATCCATGGTTTCATGTAGTTTCCTATATTCTGCCTTCTGGTCCAAGTATAAGCTTTGCCCACTTTATCAAACAACTTCCTACACACTGTTATGAACTGAGGCAGCTTGGGAACATTGTCTCTCAACTGTGTTATAGAGTGTAGTACTACATTTCAGTGAAGTGTAAGGCTTTCCAAAGCTGCCGAACGTGTTTCTCTCTCTATTTCAATGGTATTCTGACTTGTATAACACACATTTACCACTCTAGAGTCCTTTAAGTAAAGAATATAGGATTCATACAGTGTTTCATGTGATCTTAAGTCGAATTAAGGATTTCCCTTATCTTAGCTACCTTTTCTACACTAAGAACTGACTTGGAGAATCTCTTTCAGCTGTTCTAAATGAGTTTTCATCTGTTTACAGTCATTTTCTCTGAATTATCCATGTTTTCATGTAGTTTCCTATATTCTGCCTTCTGGTTCAATTATAAGCTTTGCCCACTTTATCAAACAACTTCCTACACACTGTTATGAGCTGATGCAGCTTGGGAACATTGTCTCTCAACTGTGTTATAGAGTGTAGTACTACATTTCAGTGAAGTGTAAGGCTTTCCAAAGCTGCCGAACGTGTTTCTTTCACTATTTCAATGGTATCCTGCCTTGTATAACACACTTTTACCACGCTAGTCTCCTTTAAGTAAAGAATATAGGATTCATACAGTGTTTCATGTGATATTAACTCCCAATAAGGATTTCCCCGATCTTAGCTACCTTTTCTACACTAAGAACTGACTTGGAGAATCTCTTTGAGCTGTTCTAAACAAGTTCTCATCTGTTTACAGTCATTTTCTCTGAATTATCCATGTTTTCATGTAGTTTCCTATATTCTGCCTTCTGGTCCAAGTATAAGCTTTGCCCATTTTATCAAACAACTTCCTACACACTGTCATGAACTGAGGCAGCTTGGGAACATTGTCTCTCAACTGTGTTATAGAGTGTAGTACTACATTTCAGTGAAGTGTAAGGCTTTCCAAAGCTGCCGAACGTGTTTCTTTCTCTATTTCAATGGTATTCTGACTTGTATAACACACATATACCACTCTAGAGCCCTTTAAGTAAAGAATATAGGATTCATACAGTGTTTCATGTGATCTTAACTCAAATTAAGGATTTCCCTTATCTTAGCTAACTTTTCTATACTAACAACTGACTTGGAGAATCTCTTTCAGCTGTTCTAAACGAGTTCTCATCTGTTTACAGTCATTTTCTCTGAATTATCCATGTTTTCATGTAGTTTCCTATATTCTGCCTTCTGGTCCAAGTATAAGCTTTGCCCACTTTATCAAACAACTTCCTACACACTGTTATGAACTGAGGCAGCTTGGGAACATTATCTCTCAACTGTGTTATAGAGTGTAGTACTACATTTCAGTGAAGTGTAAGGCTTTCCAAAGCTGCCGAACGTGTTTCTCTCTCTATTTCAATGGTATTCTGACTTGTATAACACACATTTACCACTCTAGAGTCCTTTAGGGAAAGAATATAGGATTCATACAGTGTTTCATGTGATCTTAACTCGAATTAAGTATTTCCCTTATCTTAGCTACCTTTTCTACACTAAGAACTGACTTGGAGAATCTCTTTCAGCTGTTCTAAACGAGTTCTCATCTGTTTGCAGTCATTTTCTCTGAATTATCCATGTTTTCATGTAGTTTCCTATATTTTGCCTTCTGGTCCAAGTATAAGCTTTGCCCACTTTATCAAACAACTTCCTACACACTGTTATGAACTGAGGCAGCTTGGGAACATTGTCTCTCAACTGTGTTATAGAGTGTAGTACTACATTTCAGTGAAGTGTAAGGCTTTCCAAAGCTGCCGAACGTGTTTCTTTCACTATTTCAATGGTATCCTGCCTTGTATAACACACTTTTACCACTCTAGTCTCCTTTAAGTAAAGAATATAGGATTCAAACACGGTTTCATGTGATCTTAACTCGAATTAAGGATGTCCCGGATCTTAGCTACCTTTTCTACACTAAGAACTTACTTGGAGAATCTCTTTCAGCTGTTCTAAACGAGTTCTCATCTGTTTACAGTCATTTTCTCTGAATTATCCATGTTTTCATGTAGTTTCCTATATTCTGCCTTCTGGTCCAAGTATAAGCTTTGCCCACTTTATCAAACAACTTCCTACACACTGTTATGAACTGAGGCAGCTTGGGAACATTGTCTCTCAACTGTGTTATAGAGTGTAGTACTACATTTCAGTGAAGTGTAAGGCTTTCCAAAGCTGCCGAACGTGTTTCTTTCTCTATTTCAATGGTATTCTGACTTGTATAACACACATTTACCACTCTAGAGTCCTTTAAGTAAAGAATATAGGATTCATACAGTGTTTCATGTGATCTTAACTCGAATTAAGGATTTCCCTTATCTTAGCTACCTTTTCTACACTAAGAACTGACTTGGAGAATCTCTTTCAGCTTTTCTAAATGAGTTTTCATCTGTTTACAGTCATTTTCTCTGAATTATCCATGTTTTCATGTAGTTTCCTATATTCTGCCTTCTGGTTCAATTATAAGCTTTGCCCACTTTATCAAACAACTTCCTACACACTGTTATGAGCTGAGGCAGCTTGGGAACATTGTCTCTCAACTGTGTTATAGAGTGTAGTACTACATTTCAGTGAAGTGTAAGGCTTTCCAAAGCTGCCGAACGTGTTTCTTTCACTATTTCAATGGTATCCTGCCTTGTATAACACACTTTTACCACGCTAGTCTCCTTTAAGTAAAGAATATAGGATTCATACAGTGTTTCATGTGATATTAACTCCCAATAAGGATTTCCCCGATCTTAGCTACCTTTTCTACACTAAGAACTGACTTGGAGAATCTCTTTGAGCTGTTCTAAACAAGTTCTCATCTGTTTACAGTCATTTTCTCTGAATTATCCATGTTTTCATGTAGTTTCCTATATTCTGCCTTCTGGTCCAAGTATAAGCTTTGCCCACTTTATCAAACAACTTCCTACACACTGTCATGAACTGAGGCAGCTTGGGAACATTGTCTCTCAACTGTGTTATAGAGTGTAGTACTACATTTCAGTGAAGTGTAAGGCTTTCCAAAGCTGCCGAACGTGTTTCTTTCTCTATTTCAATGGTATTCTGACTTGTATAACACACATATACCACTCTAGAGTCCTTTAAGTAAAGAATATAGGATTCATACAGTGTTTCATGTGATCTTAACTCAAATTAAGGATTTCCCTTATCTTAGCTAACTTTTCTATACTAACAACTGACTTGGAGAATCTCTTTCAGCTGTTCTAAATGAGTTCTCATCTGTTTACAGTCATTTTCTCTGAATTATCCATGTTTTCATGTAGTTTCCTATATTCTGCCTTCTGGTCCAAGTATAAGCTTTGCCCACTTTATCAAACAACTTCCTACACACTGTTATGAACTGAGGCAGCTTGGGAACATTATCTCTCAACTGTGTTATAGAGTGTAGTACTACATTTCAGTGAAGTGTAAGGCTTTCCAAAGCTACCGAACGTGTTTCTCTCTCTATTTCAATGGTATTCTGACTTGTATAACACACATTTACCACTCTAGAGTCCTTTAGGGAAAGAATATAGGATTCATACAGTGTTTCATGTGATCTTAACTCAAATTAAGTATTTCCCTTATCTTAGCTACCTTTTCTACACTAAGAACTGACTTGGAGAATCTCTTTCAGCTGTTCTAAACGAGTTCTCATCTGTTTGCAGTCATTTTCTCTGAATTATCCATGTTTTCATGTAGTTTCCTATATTTTGCCTTCTGGTCCAAGTATAAGCTTTGCCCACTTTATCAAACAACTTCCTACACACTGTTATGAACTGAGGCAGCTTGGGAACATTGTCTCTCAACTGTGTTATAGAGTGTAGTACTACATTTCAGTGAAGTGTAAGGCTTTCCAAAGCTGCCGAACGTGTTTCTTTCACTATTTCAATGGTATCCTGCCTTGTATAACACACTTTTACCACTCTAGTCTCCTTTAAGTAAAGAATATAGGATTCAAACACGGTTTCATGTGATCTTAACTCGAATTAAGGATGTCCCGGATCTTAGCTACCTTTTCTACACTAAGAACTTACTTGGAGAATCTCTTTCAGCTGTTCTAAACGAGTTCTCATCTGTTTACAGTCATTTTCTCTGAATTATCCATGTTTTCATGTAGTTTCCTATATTCTGCCTTCTGGTCCAAGTATAAGCTTTGCCCACTTTATCAAACAACTTCCTACACACTGTTATGAACTGAGGCAGCTTGGGAACATTGTCTCTCAACTGTGTTATAGAGTGTAGTACTACATTTCAGTGAAGTGTAAGGCTTTCCAAAGCTGCCGAACGTGTTTCTTTCACTATTTCAATGGTATCCTGCCTTGTATAACACACTTTTACCACTCTAGTCTCCTTTAAGTAAAGAATATAGGATTCAAACACGGTTTCATGTGATCTTAACTCGAATTAAGGATGTCCCGGATCTTAGCTACCTTTTCTACACTAAGAACTGACTTGGAGAATCTCTTTCAGCTGTTCTAAACGAATTATCATCTGTTTACAGTTATTTTCTCTGAATTATACATGTTTTCATGTAGTTTCCTGTATTCTGCCTTCTGGTCCAAATATAAGCTTTGCCCACTTTATCAAACAACTTCCTACACACTGTTATGAACAGAGGCAGCTTGGGAACATTGTCTCTCAACTGTGTTATAGAGTGTAGTACTACATTTCAGTGAAGTGTAAGGCTTTCCAAAGCTGCCGAACGTGTTTCTCTCTCTATTTCAATGGTATTCTGACTTGTATAACACACATTTACCACTCTAGAGTCCTTTAAGTAAAGAATATAGGATTCATACAGTGTTTCATGTGATCTTAACTCGAATTAAGGATTTCCCTTATCTTAGCTACCTTTTCTACACTAAGAACTGACTTGGAGAATCTCTTTCAGCTGTTCTAAATGAGTTTTCATCTGTTTACAGTCATTTTCTCTGAATTATCCATGTTTTCATGTAGTTTCCTATATTCTGCCTTCTGGTTCAATTATAAGCTTTGCCCACTTTATCAAACAACTTCCTACACACTGTTATGAGCTGATGCAGCTTGGGAACATTGTCTCTCAACTGTGTTATAGAGTGTAGTACTACATTTCAGTGAAGTGTAAGGCTTTCCAAAGCTGCCGAACGTGTTTCTTTCACTATTTCAATGGTATCCTGCCTTGTATAACACACTTTTACCACGCTAGTCTCCTTTAAGTAAAGAATATAGGATTCATACAGTGTTTCATGTGATATTAACTCCCAATAAGGATTTCCCCGATCTTAGCTACCTTTTCTACACTAAGAACTGACTTGGAGAATCTCTTTGAGCTGTTCTAAACAAGTTCTCATCTGTTTACAGTCATTTTCTCTGAATTATCCATGTTTTCATGTAGTTTCCTATATTCTGCCTTCTGGTCCAAGTATAAGCTTTGCCCATTTTATCAAACAACTTCCTACACACTGTCATGAACTGAGGCAGCTTGGGAACATTGTCTCTCAACTGTGTTATAGAGTGTAGTACTACATTTCAGTGAAGTGTAAGGCTTTCCAAAGCTGCCGAACGTGTTTCTTTCTCTATTTCAATGGTATTCTGACTTGTATAACACACATATACCACTCTAGAGCCCTTTAAGTAAAGAATATAGGATTCATACAGTGTTTCATGTGATCTTAACTCAAATTAAGGATTTCCCTTATCTTAGCTAACTTTTCTATACTAACAACTGACTTGGAGAATCTCTTTCAGCTGTTCTAAACGAGTTCTCATCTGTTTACAGTCATTTTCTCTGAATTATCCATGTTTTCATGTAGTTTCCTATATTCTGCCTTCTGGTCCAAGTATAAGCTTTGCCCACTTTATCAAACAACTTCCTACACACTGTTATGAACTGAGGCAGCTTGGGAACATTATCTCTCAACTGTGTTATAGAGTGTAGTACTACATTTCAGTGAATTGTAAGGCTTTCCAAAGCTGCCGAACGTGTTTCTCTCTCTATTTCAATGGTATTCTGACTTGTATAACACACATTTACCACTCTAGAGTCCTTTAGGGAAAGAATATAGGATTCATACAGTGTTTCATGTGATCTTAACTCGAATTAAGTATTTCCCTTATCTTAGCTACCTTTTCTACACTAAGAACTGACTTGGAGAATCTCTTTCAGCTGTTCTAAACGAGTTCTCATCTGTTTGCAGTCATTTTCTCTGAATTATCCATGTTTTCATGTAGTTTCCTATATTTTGCCTTCTGGTCCAAGTATAAGCTTTGCCCACTTTATCAAACAACTTCCTACACACTGTTATGAACTGAGGCAGCTTGGGAACATTGTCTCTCAACTGTGTTATAGAGTGTAGTACTACATTTCAGTGAAGTGTAAGGCTTTCCAAAGCTGCCGAACGTGTTTCTTTCACTATTTCAATGGTATCCTGCCTTGTATAACACACTTTTACCACTCTAGTCTCCTTTAAGTAAAGAATATAGGATTCAAACACGGTTTCATGTGATCTTAACTCGAATTAAGGATGTCCCGGATCTTAGCTACCTTTTCTACACTAAGAACTTACTTGGAGAATCTCTTTCAGCTGTTCTAAACGAGTTCTCATCTGTTTACAGTCATTTTCTCTGAATTATCCATGTTTTCATGTAGTTTCCTATATTCTGCCTTCTGGTCCAAGTATAAGCTTTGCCCACTTTATCAAACAACTTCCTACACACTGTTATGAACTGAGGCAGCTTGGGAACATTGTCTCTCAACTGTGTTATAGAGTGTAGTACTACATTTCAGTGAAGTGTAAGGCTTTCCAAAGCTGCCGAACGTGTTTCTTTCTCTATTTCAATGGTATTCTGACTTGTATAACACACATTTACCACTCTAGAGTCCTTTAAGTAAAGAATATAGGATTCATACAGTGTTTCATGTGATCTTAACTCGAATTAAGGATTTCCCTTATCTTAGCTACCTTTTCTACACTAAGAACTGACTTGGAGAATCTCTTTCAGCTTTTCTAAATGAGTTTTCATCTGTTTACAGTCATTTTCTCTGAATTATCCATGTTTTCATGTAGTTTCCTATATTCTGCCTTCTGGTTCAATTATAAGCTTTGCCCACTTTATCAAACAACTTCCTACACACTGTTATGAGCTGAGGCAGCTTGGGAACATTGTCTCTCAACTGTGTTATAGAGTGTAGTACTACATTTCAGTGAAGTGTAAGGCTTTCCAAAGCTGCCGAACGTGTTTCTTTCACTATTTCAATGGTATCCTGCCTTGTATAACACACTTTTACCACGCTAGTCTCCTTTAAGTAAAGAATATAGGATTCATACAGTGTTTCATGTGATATTAACTCCCAATAAGGATTTCCCCGATCTTAGCTACCTTTTCTACACTAAGAACTGACTTGGAGAATCTCTTTGAGCTGTTCTAAACAAGTTCTCATCTGTTTACAGTCATTTTCTCTGAATTATCCATGTTTTCATGTAGTTTCCTATATTCTGCCTTCTGGTCCAAGTATAAGCTTTGCCCACTTTATCAAACAACTTCCTACACACTGTCATGAACTGAGGCAGCTTGGGAACATTGTCTCTCAACTGTGTTATAGAGTGTAGTACTACATTTCAGTGAAGTGTAAGGCTTTCCAAAGCTGCCGAACGTGTTTCTTTCTCTATTTCAATGGTATTCTGACTTGTATAACACACATATACCACTCTAGAGTCCTTTAAGTAAAGAATATAGGATTCATACAGTGTTTCATGTGATCTTAACTCAAATTAAGGATTTCCCTTATCTTAGCTAACTTTTCTATACTAACAACTGACTTGGAGAATCTCTTTCAGCTGTTCTAAATGAGTTCTCATCTGTTTACAGTCATTTTCTCTGAATTATCCATGTTTTCATGTAGTTTCCTATATTCTGCCTTCTGGTCCAAGTATAAGCTTTGCCCACTTTATCAAACAACTTCCTACACACTGTTATGAACTGAGGCAGCTTGGGAACATTATCTCTCAACTGTGTTATAGAGTGTAGTACTACATTTCAGTGAAGTGTAAGGCTTTCCAAAGCTACCGAACATGTTTCTCTCTCTATTTCAATGGTATTCTGACTTGTATAACACACATTTACCACTCTAGAGTCCTTTAGGGAAAGAATATAGGATTCATACAGTGTTTCATGTGATCTTAACTCGAATTAAGTATTTCCCTTATCTTAGCTACCTTTTCTACACTAAGAACTGACTTGGAGAATCTCTTTCAGCTGTTCTAAACGAGTTCTCATCTGTTTGCAGTCATTTTCTCTGAATTATCCATGTTTTCATGTAGTTTCCTATATTTTGCCTTCTGGTCCAAGTATAAGCTTTGCCCACTTTATCAAACAACTTCCTACACACTGTTATGAACTGAGGCAGCTTGGGAACATTGTCTCTCAACTGTGTTATAGAGTGTAGTACTACATTTCAGTGAAGTGTAAGGCTTTCCAAAGCTGCCGAACGTGTTTCTTTCACTATTTCAATGGTATCCTGCCTTGTATAACACACTTTTACCACTCTAGTCTCCTTTAAGTAAAGAATATAGGATTCAAACACGGTTTCATGTGATCTTAACTCGAATTAAGGATGTCCCGGATCTTAGCTACCTTTTCTACACTAAGAACTTACTTGGAGAATCTCTTTCAGCTGTTCTAAACGAGTTCTCATCTGTTTACAGTCATTTTCTCTGAATTATCCATGTTTTCATGTAGTTTCCTATATTCTGCCTTCTGGTCCAAGTATAAGCTTTGCCCACTTTATCAAACAACTTCCTACACACTGTTATGAACTGAGGCAGCTTGGGAACATTGTCTCTCAACTGTGTTATAGAGTGTAGTACTACATTTCAGTGAAGTGTAAGGCTTTCCAAAGCTGCCGAACGTGTTTCTTTCTCTATTTCAATGGTATTCTGACTTGTATAACACACATTTACCACTCTAGAGTCCTTTAAGTAAAGAATATAGGATTCATACAGTGTTTCATGTGATCTTAACTCGAATTAAGGATTTCCCTTATCTTAGCTACCTTTTCTACACTAAGAACTGACTTGGAGAATCTCTTTCAGCTTTTCTAAATGAGTTTTCATCTGTTTACAGTCATTTTCTCTGAATTATCCATGTTTTCATGTAGTTTCCTATATTCTGCCTTCTGGTTCAATTATAAGCTTTGCCCACTTTATCAAACAACTTCCTACACACTGTTATGAGCTGAGGCAGCTTGGGAACATTGTCTCTCAACTGTGTTATAGAGTGTAGTACTACATTTCAGTGAAGTGTAAGGCTTTACAAAGCTGCCGAACGTGTTTCTTTCACTATTTCAATGGTATCCTGCCTTGTATAACACACTTTTACCACGCTAGTCTCCTTTAAGTAAAGAATATAGGATTCATACAGTGTTTCATGTGATATTAACTCCCAATAAGGATTTCCCCGATCTTAGCTACCTTTTCTACACTAAGAACTGACTTGGAGAATCTCTTAGAGCTGTTCTAAACAAGTTCTCATCTGTTTACAGTCATTTTCTCTGAATTATCCATGTTTTCATGTAGTTTCCTATATTCTGCCTTCTGGTCCAAGTATAAGCTTTGCCCACTTTATCAAACAACTTCCTACACACTGTCATGAACTGAGGCAGCTTGGGAACATTGTCTCTCAACTGTGTTATAGAGTGTAGTACTACATTTCAGTGAAGTGTAAGGCTTTCCAAAGCTGCCGAACGTGTTTCTTTCTCTATTTCAATGGTATTCTGACTTGTATAACACACATATACCACTCTAGAGTCCTTTAAGTAAAGAATATAGGATTCATACAGTGTTTCATGTGATCTTAACTCAAATTAAGGATTTCCCTTATCTTAGCTAACTTTTCTATACTAACAACTGACTTGGAGAATCTCTTTCAGCTGTTATAAATGAGTTCTCATCTGTTTACAGTCATTTTCTCTGAATTATCCATGTTTTCATGTAGTTTCCTATATTCTGCCTTCTGGTCCAAGTATAAGCTTTGCCCACTTTATCAAACAACTTCCTACACACTGTTATGAACTGAGGCAGCTTGGGAACATTATCTCTCAACTGTGTTATAGAGTGTAGTACTACATTTCAGTGAAGTGTAAGGCTTTCCAAAGCTACCGAACATGTTTCTCTCTCTATTTCAATGGTATCCTGCCTTGTATAACACACTTTTACCACTCTAGTCTCCTTTAAGTAAAGAATATAGGATTCAAACACGGTTTCATGTGATCTTAACTCGAATTAAGGATGTCCCGGATCTTAGCTACCTTTTCTACACTAAGAACTTACTTGGAGAATCTCTTTCAGCTGTTCTAAACGAGTTCTCATCTGTTTACAGTCATTTTCTCTGAATTATCCATGTTTTCATGTAGTTTCCTATATTCTGCCTTCTGGTCCAAGTATAAGCTTTGCCCACTTTATCAAACAACTTCCTACACACTGTTATGAACTGAGGCAGCTTGGGAACATTGTCTCTCAACTGTGTTATAGAGTGTAGTACTACATTTCAGTGAAGTGTAAGGCTTTCCAAAGCTGCCGAACGTGTTTCTTTCACTATTTCAATGGTATCCTGCCTTGTATAACACACTTTTACCACTCTAGTCTCCTTTAAGTAAAGAATATAGGATTCAAACACGGTTTCATGTGATCTTAACTCGAATTAAGGATGTCCCGGATCTTAGCTACCTTTTCTACACTAAGAACTGACTTGGAGAATCTCTTTCAGCTGTTCTAAACGAATTATCATCTGTTTACAGTTATTTTCTCTGAATTATACATGTTTTCATGTAGTTTCCTGTATTCTGCCTTCTGGTCCAAATATAAGCTTTGCCCACTTTATCAAACAACTTCCTACACACTGTTATGAACAGAGGCAGCTTGGGAACATTGTCTCTCAACTGTGTTATAGAGTGTAGTACTACATTTCAGTGAAGTGTAAGGCTTTCCAAAGCTGCCGAACGTGTTTCTTTCACTATTTCAATGGTATCCTGCCTTGTATAACACACTTTTACCACTCTAGTCTCCTTTAAGTAAAGAATATAGGATTCAAACACGGTTTCATGTGATCTTAACTCGAATTAAGGATGTCCCGGATCTTAGCTACCTTTTCTACACTAAGAACTGACTTGGAGAATCTCTTTCAGCTGTTCTAAACGAGTTCTCATCTGTTTACAGTCATTTTCTCTGAATTATCCATGTTTTCATGTAGTTTCCTGTATTCTGCCTTCTGGTCCAAATATAAGCTTTGCCCACTTTATCAAACAACTTCCTACACACTGTTATGAACAGAGGCAGCTTGGGAACATTGCCTCTCAACTGTGTTATAGAGTGTAGTACTACATTTCAGTGAAGTGTAAGGCTTTACAAAGCTGCCGAACGTGTTTCTTTCACTATTTCAATGGTATCCTGCCTTGTATAACACTCTTTTACCACTCTAGTCTCCTTTAAGTAAAGAATATAGGATTCAAACACTGTTTCATGTCATATTAACTCGAATTAAGAATGTCCCGGATCTTAGCTACCTTTTCTACACTAGGAACTTACTTGGAGAATCTCTTTGAGCTGTTCTAAACAAGTTCTCATCTGTTTACAGTCATTTTCTCTGAATTATCCATGGTTTCATGTAGTTTCCTATATTCTGCCTTCTGGTCCAAGTATAAGCTTTGCCCACTTTATCAAACAACTTCCTACACACTGTTATGAACTGAGGCAGCTTGGGAACATTGTCTCTCAACTGTGTTATAGAGTGTAGTACTACATTTCAGTGAAGTGTAAGGCTTTCCAAAGCTGCCGAACGTGTTTCTTTCTCTATTTCAATGGTATTCTGACTTGTATAACACACATTTACCACTCTAGAGACCTTTAGGGAAAGAATATAGGATTCATACAGTGTTTCATGTGATCTTAACTCGAATTAAGGATTTCCCTTATCTTAGCTACCTTTTCTACACTAAGAACTGACTTGGAGAATCTCTTTCAGCTGTTCTAAACCAGTTCTCATCTGTTTACAGTCATTTTCTCTGAATTATCCATGTTTTCATGTAGTTTCCTATATTCTGCCTTCTGGTCCAAGTATAAGCATTGCCCACTTTATCAAACAACTTCCTACACACTGTTATGAACTGAGGCAGCTTGGGAACATTGTCTCTCAACTGTGTTATAGAGTGTAGTACTACATTTCAGTGAAGTGTAAGGCTTTCCAAAGCTGCTGAACGTGTTCTTTCTCTATTTCAATGGTATTCTGACTTGTATAACACACATTTACCACTCTAGAGTCCTTTAAGTAAAGAATATAGGATTCATACAGTGTTTCATGTGATCTTAACTCGAATTAAGGATTTCCCTTATCTTAGCTACCTTTTCTACACTAAGAACTGACTTGGAGAATCTCTTTCAGCTGTTCTAAACGAGTTCTCATCTGTTTACAGTCATTTTCTCTGAATTATCCATGTTTTCATGTAGTTTCCTATATTCTGCCTTCTGGTTCAATTATAAGCTTTGCCCACTTTATCAAACAACTTCCTGCACACTGTTATGAACTGAGGCAGCTTGGGAACATTGTCTCTCAACTGTGTTATAGAGTGTAGTACTACATTTCAGTGAAGTGTAAGGCTTTCCAAAGCTGCCGAACGTGTTTCTTTCTCTATTTCAATGGTATTCTGACTTGTATAACACACATTTACCACTCTAGAGACCTTTAGGGAAAAAATATAGGATTCATACAGTGTTTCATGTGATCTTAACTCGAATTAAGGATTTCCCTTATCTTAGCTACCTTTTCTACACTAAGAACTGACTTGGAGAATCTCTTTCAGCTGTTCTAAACCAGTTCTCATCTGTTTACAGTCATTTTCTCTGAATTATCCATGTTTTCATGTAGTTTCCTATATTCTGCCTTATGGTCCAAGTATAAGCATTGCCCACTTTATCAAACAACTTCCTACACACTGTTATGAACTGAGGCAGCTTGGGAACATTGTCTCTCAACTGTGTTATAGAGTGTAGTACTACATTTCAGTGAAGTGTAAGGCTTTCCAAGCTGCCGAACGTGTTTCTTTCTCTATTTCAATGGTATTCTGACTTGTATAACACACATTTACCACTCTAGAGACCTTTAGGGAAAGAATATAGGATTCATACAGTGTTTCATGTGATCTTAACTCGAATTAAGGATTTCCCTTATCTTAGCTACCTTTTCTACACTAAGAACTTACTTGGAGAATCTCTTTCAGCTGTTCTAAACGAGTTCTCATCTGTTTACAGTCATTTTCTCTGAATTATCCATGTTTTCATGTAGTTTCCTGTATTCTGCCTTCTGGTCCAAATATAAGCTTTGCCCACTTTATCAAACAACTTCCTACACACTGTTATGAACAGAGGCAGCTTGGGAACATTGTCTCTCAACTGTGTTATAGAGTGTAGTACTACATTTCAGTGAAGTGTAAGGCTTTACAAAGCTGCCGAACGTGTTTCTTTCACTATTTCAATGGTATCCTGCCTTGCATAACACTCTTTTACCACTCTAGTCTCCTTTAAGTAAAGAATATAGGATTCAAACACGGTTTCATGTGATCTTAACTCGAATTAAGGATGTCCCGGATCTTAGCTACCTTTTCTACACTAAGAACTTACTTGGAGAATCTCTTTCAGCTGTTCTAAACGAGTTCTCATCTGTTTACAGTCATTTTCTCTGAATTATCCATGTTTTCATGTAGTTTCCTATATTCTGCCTTCTGGTCCAAGTATAAGCTTTGCCCACTTTATCAAACAACTTCCTACACACTGTTATGAACTGAGGCAGCTTGGAAACATTGTCTCTCAACTGTGTTATAGAGTGTAGTACTACATTTCAGTGAAGTGTAAGGCTTTCCAAAGCTGCCGAACGTGTTTCTTTCACTATTTCAATGGTATCCTGCCTTGTATAACACACTTTTACCACTCTAGTCTCCTTTAAGTAAAGAATATAGGATTCAAACACGGTTTCATGTGATCTTAACTCGAATTAAGGATGTCCCGGATCTTAGCTACCTTTTCTACACTAAGAACTTACTTGGAGAATCTCTTTCAGCTGTTCTAAACGAGTTCTCATCTGTTTACAGTCATTTTCTCTGAATTATCCATGTTTTCATGTAGTTTCCTATATTCTGCCTTCTGGTCCAAGTATAAGCTTTGCCCACTTTATCAAACAACTTCCTACACACTGTTATGAACTGAGGCAGCTTGGGAACATTGTCTCTCAACTGTGTTATAGAGTGTAGTACTACATTTCAGTGAAGTGTAAGGCTTTCCAAAGCTGCCGAACGTGTTTCTTTCACTATTTCAATGGTATCCTGCCTTGTATAACACACTTTTACCACTCTAGTCTCCTTTAAGTAAAGAATATAGGATTCAAACACGGTTTCATGTGATCTTAACTCGAATTAAGGATGTCCCGGATCTTAGCTACCTTTTCTACACTAAGAACTGACTTGGAGAATCTCTTTCAGCTGTTCTAAACGAATTCTCATCTGTTTACAGTTATTTTCTCTGAATTATACATGTTTTCATGTAGTTTCCTGTATTCTGCCTACTGGTCCAAATATAAGCTTTGCCCACTTTATCAAACAACTTCCTACACACTGTTATGAACAGAGGCAGCTTGGGAACATTGTCTCTCAACTGTGTTATAGAGTGTAGTACTACATTTCAGTGAAGTGTAAGGCTTTCCAAAGCTGCCGAACGTGTTTCTTTCACTATTTCAATGGTATCCTGCCTTGTATAACACACTTTTACCACTCTAGTCTCCTTTAAGTAAAGAATATAGGATTCAAACACGGTTTCATGTGATCTTAACTCGAATTAAGGATGTCCCGGATCTTAGCTACCTTTTCTACACTAAGAACTGACTTGGAGAATCTCTTTCAGCTGTTCTAAACGAGTTCTCATCTGTTTACAGTCATTTTCTCTGAATTATCCATGTTTTCATGTAGTTTCCTGTATTCTGCCTTCTGGTCCAAATATAAGCTTTGCCCACTTTATCAAACAACTTCCTACACACTGTTATGAACAGAGGCAGCTTGGGAACATTGCCTCTCAACTGTGTTATAGAGTGTAGTACTACATTTCAGTGAAGTGTAAGGCTTTACAAAGCTGCCGAACGTGTTTCTTTCACTATTTCAATGGTATCCTGCCTTGTATAACACTCTTTTACCACTCTAGTCTCCTTTAAGTAAAGAATATAGGATATAAACACTGTTTCATGTCATATTAACTCGAATTAAGAATGTCCCGGATCTTAGCTACCTTTTCTACACTAGGAACTTACTTGGAGAATCTCTTTGAGCTGTTCTAAACAAGTTCTCATCTGTTTACAGTCATTTTCTCTGAATTATCCATGGTTTCATGTAGTTTCCTATATTCTGCCTTCTGGTCCAAGTATAAGCTTTGCCCACTTTATCAAACAACTTCCTACACACTGTTATGAACTGAGGCAGCTTGGGAACATTGTCTCTCAACTGTGTTATAGAGTGTAGTACTACATTTCAGTGAAGTGTAAGGCTTTCCAAAGCTGCCGAACGTGTTTCTTTCTCTATTTCAATGGTATTCTGACTTGTATAACACACATTTACCACTCTAGAGACCTTTAGGGAAAGAATATAGGATTCATACAGTGTTTCATGTGATCTTAACTCGAATTAAGGATTTCCCTTATCTTAGCTACCTTTTCTACACTAAGAACTGACTTGGAGAATCTCTTTCAGCTGTTCTAAACCAGTTCTCATCTGTTTACAGTCATTTTCTCTGAATTATCCATGTTTTCATGTAGTTTCCTATATTCTGCCTTCTGGTCCAAGTATAAGCATTGCCCACTTTATCAAACAACTTCCTACACACTGTTATGAACTGAGGCAGCTTGGGAACATTGTCTCTCAACCGTGTTATAGAGTGTAGTACTACATTTCAGTGAAGTGTAAGGCTTTCCAAAGCTGCTGAACGTGTTCTTTCTCTATTTCAATGGTATTCTGACTTGTATAACACACATTTACCACTCTAGAGTCCTTTAAGTAAAGAATATAGGATTCATACAGTGTTTCATGTGATCTTAACTCGAATTAAGGATTTCCCTTATCTTAGCTACCTTTTCTACACTAAGAACTGACTTGGAGAATCTCTTTCAGCTGTTCTAAACGAGTTCTCATCTGTTTACAGTCATTTTCTCTGAATTATCCATGTTTTCATGTAGTTTCCTATATTCTGCCTTCCGGTTCAATTATAAGCTTTGCCCACTTTATCAAACAACTTCCTGCACACTGTTATGAACTGAGGCAGCTTGGGAACATTGTCTCTCAACTGTGTTATAGAGTGTAGTACTACATTTCAGTGAAGTGTAAGGCTTTCCAAAGCTGCCGAACGTGTTTCTTTCTCTATTTCAATGGTATTCTGACTTGTATAACACACATTTACCACTCTAGAGACCTTTAGGGAAAGAATATAGGATTCATACAGTGTTTCATGTGATCTTAACTCGAATTAAGGATTTCCCTTATCTTAGCTACCTTTTCTACACTAAGAACTGACTTGGAGAATCTCTTTCAGCTGTTCTAAACGAGTTCTCATCTGTTTACAGTCATTTTCTCTGAATTATCCATGTTTTCATGTAGTTTCCTGTATTCTGCCTTCTGGTCCAAATATAAGCTTTGCCCACTTTATCAAACAACTTCCTACACACTGTTATGAACAGAGGCAGCTTGGGAACATTGTCTCTCAACTGTGTTATAGAGTGTAGTACTACATTTCAGTGAAGTGTAAGGCTTTACAAAGCTGCCGAACGTGTTTCTTTCACTATTTCAATGGTATCCTGCCTTGCATAACACTCTTTTACCACTCTAGTCTCCTTTAAGTAAAGAATATAGGATTCAAACACGGTTTCATGTGATCTTAACTCGAATTAAGGATGTCCCGGATCTTAGCTACCTTTTCTACACTAAGAACTTACTTGGAGAATCTCTTTCAGCTGTTCTAAACGAGTTCTCATCTGTTTACAGTCATTTTCTCTGAATTATCCATGTTTTCATGTAGTTTCCTATATTCTGCCTTCTGGTCCAAGTATAAGCTTTGCCCACTTTATCAAACAACTTCCTACACACTGTTATGAACTGAGGCAGCTTGGGAACATTGTCTCTCAACTGTGTTATAGAGTGTAGTACTACATTTCAGTGAAGTGTAAGGCTTTCCAAAGCTGCCGAACGTGTTTCTTTCTCTATTTCAATGGTATTCTGACTTGTATAACACACATTTACCACTCTAGAGTCCTTTAAGTAAAGAATATAGGATTCATACAGTGTTTCATGTGATCTTAACTCGAATTAAGGATTTCCCTTATCTTAGCTACCTTTTCTACACTAAGAACTGACTTGGAGAATCTCTTTCAGCTTTTCTAAATGAGTTTTCATCTGTTTACAGTCATTTTCTCTGAATTATCCATGTTTTCATGTAGTTTCCTATATTCTGCCTTCTGGTTCAATTATAAGCTTTGCCCACTTTATCAAACAACTTCCTACACACTGTTATGAGCTGAGGCAGCTTGGGAACATTGTCTCTCAACTGTGTTATAGAGTGTAGTACTACATTTCAGTGAAGTGTAAGGCTTTCCAAAGCTGCCAAACGTGTTTCTTTCACTATTTCAATGGTATCCTCCCTTGTATAACACACTTTTACCACGCTAGTCTCCTTTAAGTAAAGAATATAGGATTCATACAGTGTTTCATGTGATATTAACTCCCAATAAGGATTTCCCCGATCTTAGCTACCTTTTCTACACTAAGAACTGACTTGGAGAATCTCTTTGAGCTGTTCTAAACAAGTTCTCATCTGTTTACAGTCATTTTCTCTGAATTATCCATGTTTTCATGTAGTTTCCTATATTCTGCCTTCTGGTCCAAGTATAAGCTTTGCCCACTTTATCAAACAACTTCCTACACACTGTCATGAACTGAGGCAGCTTGGGAACATTGTCTCTCAACTGTGTTATAGAGTGTAGTACTACATTTCAGTGAAGTGTAAGGCTTTCCAAAGCTGCCGAACGTGTTTCTTTCTCTATTTCAATGGTATTCTGACTTGTATAACACACATATACCACTCTAGAGTCCTTTAAGTAAAGAATATAGGATTCATACAGTGTTTCATGTGATCTTAACTCAAATTAAGGATTTCCCTTATCTTAGCTAACTTTTCTATACTAACAACTGACTTGGAGAATCTCTTTCAGCTGTTCTAAATGAGTTCTCATCTGTTTACAGTCATTTTCTCTGAATTATCCATGTTTTCATGTAGTTTCCTATATTCTGCCTTCTGGTCCAAGTATAAGCTTTGCCCACTTTATCAAACAACTTCCTACACACTGTTATGAACTGAGGCAGCTTGGGAACATTATCTCTCAACTGTGTTATAGAGTGTAGTACTACATTTCAGTGAAGTGTAAGGCTTTCCAAAGCTGCCGAACGTGTTTCTCTCTCTATTTCAATGGTATTCTGACTTGTATAACACACATTTACCACTCTAGAGTCCTTTAGGGAAAGAATATAGGATTCATACAGTGTTTCATGTGATCTTAACTCGAATTAAGTATTTCCCTTATCTTAGCTACCTTTTCTACACTAAGAACTGACTTGGAGAATCTCTTTCAGCTGTTCTAAACGAGTTCTCATCTGTTTGCAGTCATTTTCTCTGAATTATCCATGTTTTCATGTAGTTTCCTATATTTTGCCTTCTGGTCCAAGTATAAGCTTTGCCCACTTTATCAAACAACTTCCTACACACTGTTATGAACTGAGGCAGCTTGGGAACATTGTCTCTCAACTGTGTTATAGAGTGTAGTACTACATTTCAGTGAAGTGTAAGGCTTTCCAAAGCTGCCGAACGTGTTTCTTTCACTATTTCAATGGTATCCTGCCTTGTATAACACACTTTTACCACTCTAGTCTCCTTTAAGTAAAGAATATAGGATTCAAACACGGTTTCATGTGATCTTAACTCGAATTAAGGATGTCCCGGATCTTAGCTACCTTTTCTACACTAAGAACTTACTTGGAGAATCTCTTTGAGCTGTTCTAAACAAGTTCTCATCTGTTTACAGTCATTTTCTCTGAATTATCCATGTTTTCATGTACTTTCCTATATTCTGCCTTCTGGTCCAAGTATAAGCTTTGCCCACTTTATCAAACAACTTCCTGCACACTGTTATGAACTGAGGCAGCTTGGGAACACTGTCTCTCAACTGTGTTATAGAGTGTAGTACTACATTTCAGTGAAGTGTAAGGCTTTCCAAAGCTGCCGAACGTGTTTCTTTCTCTATTTCAATGGTATTCTGACTTGTATAACACACATTTACCACTCTAGATTCCTTTAGGGAAAGAATATAGGATTCATACAGTGTTTCATGTGATCTTAACTCGAATTAAGGATTTCCCTTATCTTAGCTACCTTTTCTACACTAAGAACTGACTTGGAGAATCTCTTTCAGCTCTTCTAAAAGAGTTCTCATCTGTTTACAGTCATTTTCTCTGAATTATCCATGTTTTCATGTAGTTTCCCATATTCTGCCTTCTGGTCCAAGTATAAGCTTTGCCCACTTTATCAAACAACTTCCTACACACTGTTATGAACTGAGGCAGCTTGGGAACATTGTCTCTCAACTGTGTTATAGAGTGTAGTACTATATTTCAGTGAAGTGTAAGGCTTTCCAAAGCTACCGAACGTGTTTCTTTTTCTATTTCAATGGTATTCTGCCTTGTATAACACACATTTACCACTCTAGTCTCCTTTAAGTAAAGAATATAGGATTCATACAGTGTTTCATGTGATATTAACTCCCAATAAGGATTTCCCCGATCTTAGCTATGTTTTCTACACTAAACTGACTTGGAGAATCTCTTTGAGCTGTTCTAAACAAGTTCTCATCTGTTTACAGTCATTTTCTCTGAATTATCCATGTTTTCATGTACTTTCCTATATTCTGCCTTCTGGTCCAAGTATAAGCTTTGCCCACTTTATCAAACAACTTCCTGCACACTGTTATGAACTGAGGCAGCTTGGGAACATTGTCTCTCAACTGTGTTATAGAGTGTAGTACTACATTTCAGTGAAGTGTAAGGCTTTCCAAAGCTGCCGAACGTGTTTCTTTCTCTATTTCAATGGTATTCTGACTTGTATAACACACATTTACCACTCTAGAGTCCTTTAGGGAAAGAATATAGGATTCATACAGTGTTTCATGTGATCTTAACTCGAATTAAGGATTTCCCTTATCTTAGCTACCTTTTCTACACTGAGAACTGACTTGGAGAATCTCTTTCAGCTGTTCTAAACGAGTTCTCATCTGTTTACAGTCATTTTCTCTGAATTATCCATGTTTTCATGTAGTTTCCTATATTCTGCCTTCTGGTCCAAGTATAAGCTTTGCCCACTTTATCAAACAACTTCCTACACACTGTCATGAACTGAGGCAGCTTGGGAACATTGTCTCTCAACTGTGTTATAGAGTGTAGTACTACATTTCAGTGAAGTGTAAGGCTTTCCAAAGCTGCCGAACGTGTTTCTTTCTCTATTTCAATGGTATTCTGACTTGTATAACACACATATACCAATCTGGAGTCCTTTAAGTAAAGAATATAGGATTCATACAGTGTTTCATGTGATCTTAACTCGAATTAAGGATTTCCCTTATCTTAGCTACCTTTTCTACACTAAGAACTGACTTGGAGAATCTCTTTCAGCTCTTCTAAACGAGTTCTCATCTGTTTACAGTCATTTTCTCTGAATTATCCATGTTTTCATGTAGTTTCCTATATTCTGCCTTCTGGTCCAAGTATAAGCTTTGCCCACTTTATCAAACAACTTCCTACACACTGTTATGTACTGAGGCAGCTTGGGAACATTGTCTCTCAACTGTGTTATAGAGTGTAGTACTATATTTCAGTGAAGTGTAAGGCTTTCCAAAGCTACCGAACGTGTTTCTTTTTCTATTTCAATGGTATTCTGCCTTGTATAACACACATTTACCACTCTAGTCTCCTTTAAGTAAAGAATATAGGATTCATACAGTGTTTCATGTGATATTAACTCCCAATAAGGATTTCCCCGATCTTAGCTACCTTTTCTACACTAAACTGACTTGGAGAATCTCTTTGAGCTGTTCTAAACAAGTTCTCATCTGTTTACAGTCATTTTCTCTGAATTATCCATGTTTTCATGTACTTTCCTATATTCTGCCTTCTGGTCCAAGTATAAGCTTTGCCCACTTTATCAAACAACTACCTGCACACTGTTATGAACTGAGGCAGCTTGGGAACATTGTCTCTCAACTGTGTTATAGAGTGTAGTACTACATTTCAGTGAAGTGTAAGGCTTTCCAAAGCTGCCGAACGTGTTTCTTTCTCTATTTCAATGGTATTCTGACTTGTGTAACACACATATACCACTCTTGAGTCCTTTAAGTAAAGAATATAGGATTCATACAGTGTTTCATGTGATCTTAACTCGAATTAAGGATTTCCCTTATCTTAGCTACCTTTTCTACACTAAGAACTGACTTGGAGAATCTCTTTCAGCTCTTCTAAACGAGTTCTCATCTGTTTACAGTCATTTTCTCTGAATTATCCATGTTTTCATGTAGTTTCCTATATTCTGCCTTCTGGTCCAAGTATAAGCTTTGCCCACTTTATCAAACAACTTCCTACACACTGTTATGAACTGAGGCAGCTTGGGAACATTGTCTCTCAACTGTGTTATAGAGTGTAGTACTATATTTCAGTGAAGTGTAAGGCTTTCCAAAGCTACCGAACGTGTTTCTTTTTCTATTTCAATGGTATTCTGCCTTGTATAACACACATTTACCACTCTAGTCTCCTTTAAGTAAAGAATATAGGATTCATACAGTGTTTCATGTGATATTAACTCCCAATAAGGATTTCCCCGATCTTAGCTACCTTTTCTACACTAAACTGACTTGGAGAATCTCTTTGAGCTGTTCTAAACAAGTTCTCATCTGTTTACAGTCATTTTCTCTGAATTATCCATGTTTTCATGTACTTTCCTATATTCTGCCTTCTGGTCCAAGTATAAGCTTTGCCGACTTTATCAAACAACTTCCTGCACACTGTTATGAACTGAGGCAGCTTGGGAACATTGTCTCTCAACTGTGTTATAGAGTGTAGTACTACATTTCAGTGAAGTGTAAGGCTTTCCAAAGCTGCCGAACGTGTGTCTTTCTCTATTTCAATGGTATTCTGACTTGTATAACACACATTTACCACTCTAGAGTCCTTTAGGGAAAGAATATAGGATTCATACAGTGTTTCATGTGATCTTAACTCGAATTAAGGATTTCCCTTATCTTAGCTACCTTTTCTACACTAAGAACTGACTTGGAGAATCTCTTTCAGCTGTTCTAAACCAGTTCTCATCTGTTTACAGTCATTTTCTCTGAATTATCCATGTTTTCATGTAGTTTCCTATATTCTGCCTTCTGGTCCAAGTATAAGCTTTGCCCACTTTATCAAACAACTTCCTACACACTGTTATGAACTGAGGCAGCTTGGGAACATTATCTCTCAACTGTGTTATATAGTGTAGTACTACATTTCAGTGAAGTGTAAGGCTTTCCAAAGCTGCCGAACGTGTTTCTCTCTCTATTTCAATGGTATTCTGACTTGTATAACACACATATACCAATCTGGAGTCCTTTAAGTAAAGAATATAGGATTCATACAGTGTTTCATGTGATCTTAACTCGAATTAAGGATTTCCCTTATCTTAGCTACCTTTTCTACACTAAGAACTGACTTGGAGAATCTCTTTCAGCTCTTCTAAACGAGTTCTCATCTGTTTACAGTCATTTTCTCTGAATTATCCATGTTTTCATGTAGTTTCCTATATTCTGCCTTCTGGTCCAAGTATAAGCTTTGCCCACTTTATCAAACAACTTCCTACACACTGTTATGTACTGAGGCAGCTTGGGAACATTGTCTCTCAACTGTGTTATAGAGTGTAGTACTATATTTCAGTGAAGTGTAAGGCTTTCCAAAGCTACCGAACGTGTTTCTTTTTCTATTTCAATGGTATTCTGCCTTGTATAACACACATTTACCACTCTAGTCTCCTTTAAGTAAAGAATATAGGATTCATACAGTGTTTCATGTGATATTAACTCCCAATAAGGATTTCCCCGATCTTAGCTACCTTTTCTACACTAAACTGACTTGGAGAATCTCTTTGAGCTGTTCTAAACAAGTTCTCATCTGTTTACAGTCATTTTCTCTGAATTATCCATGTTTTCATGTACTTTCCTATATTCTGCCTTCTGGTCCAAGTATAAGCTTTGCCCACTTTATCAAACAACTACCTGCACACTGTTATGAACTGAGGCAGCTTGGGAACATTGTCTCTCAACTGTGTTATAGAGTGTAGTACTACATTTCAGTGAAGTGTAAGGCTTTCCAAAGCTGCCGAACGTGTTTCTTTCTCTATTTCAATGGTATTCTGACTTGTGTAACACACATATACCACTCTTGAGTCCTTTAAGTAAAGAATATAGGATTCATACAGTGTTTCATGTGATCTTAACTCGAATTAAGGATTTCCCTTATCTTAGCTACCTTTTCTACACTAAGAACTGACTTGGAGAATCTCTTTCAGCTCTTCTAAACGAGTTCTCATCTGTTTACAGTCATTTTCTCTGAATTATCCATGTTTTCATGTAGTTTCCTATATTCTGCCTTCTGGTCCAAGTATAAGCTTTGCCCACTTTATCAAACAACTTCCTACACACTGTTATGAACTGAGGCAGCTTGGGAACATTGTCTCTCAACTGTGTTATAGAGTGTAGTACTATATTTCAGTGAAGTGTAAGGCTTTCCAAAGCTACCGAACGTGTTTCTTTTTCTATTTCAATGGTATTCTGCCTTGTATAACACACATTTACCACTCTAGTCTCCTTTAAGTAAAGAATATAGGATTCATACAGTGTTTCATGTGATATTAACTCCCAATAAGGATTTCCCCGATCTTAGCTACCTTTTCTACACTAAACTGACTTGGAGAATCTCTTTGAGCTGTTCTAAACAAGTTCTCATCTGTTTACAGTCATTTTCTCTGAATTATCCATGTTTTCATGTACTTTCCTATATTCTGCCTTCTGGTCCAAGTATAAGCTTTGCCGACTTTATCAAACAACTTCCTGCACACTGTTATGAACTGAGGCAGCTTGGGAACATTGTCTCTCAACTGTGTTATAGAGTGTAGTACTACATTTCAGTGAAGTGTAAGGCTTTCCAAAGCTGCCGAACGTGTGTCTTTCTCTATTTCAATGGTATTCTGACTTGTATAACACACATTTACCACTCTAGAGTCCTTTAGGGAAAGAATATAGGATTCATACAGTGTTTCATGTGATCTTAACTCGAATTAAGGATTTCCCTTATCTTAGCTACCTTTTCTACACTAAGAACTGACTTGGAGAATCTCTTTCAGCTGTTCTAAACCAGTTCTCATCTGTTTACAGTCATTTTCTCTGAATTATCCATGTTTTCATGTAGTTTCCTATATTCTGCCTTCTGGTCCAAGTATAAGCTTTGCCCACTTTATCAAACAACTTCCTACACACTGTTATGAACTGAGGCAGCTTGGGAACATTATCTCTCAACTGTGTTATATAGTGTAGTACTACATTTCAGTGAAGTGTAAGGCTTTCCAAAGCTGCCGAACGTGTTTCTCTCTCTATTTCAATGGTATTCTGACTTGTATAACACACATTTACCACTCTAGAGTCCTATAAGTAAAGAATATATGATTCATACAGTGTTTCATGTGATCTTAACTCGAATTAAGGATTTCCCTTATCTTAGCTACCTTTTCTACACTAAGAACTGACTTGGAGAATCTCTTTCAGCTGTTCTAAACGAGTTCTCATCTGTTTACAGTCATTTTCTCTGAATTATCCATGTTTTCATGTACTTTCCTATATTCTGCCTTCTGGTTCAATTATAAGCTTTGCCCACTTTATCAAACAACTTCCTGCACACTGTTATGAACTGAGGCAGCTTGGGAACATTGTCTCTCAACTGTGTTATAGAGTGTAGTACTACATTTCAGTGAAGTGTAAGGCTTTCCAAAGCTGCCGAACGTGTTTCTTTCTCTATTTCAATGGTATTCTGACTTGTATAACACAAATTTACCACTCTAGAGTCCTTTAGGGAAAGAATATAGGATTCATACAGTGTTTCATGTGATCTTAACTCGAATTAAGTATTTCCCTTATCTTAGCTACCTTTTCTACACTAAGAACTGACTTGGAGAATCTCTTTCAGCTGTTCTAAACGAGTTCTCATCTGTTTACAGTCATTTTCTCTGAATTATCCATGTTTTCATGTAGTTTCCTATATTCTGCCTTCTGGTCCAAGTATAAGCTTTGCCCACTTTATCAAACAACTTCCTACACACTGTCATGAACTGAGGCAGCTTGGGAACATTGTCTCTCAACTGTGTTATAGAGTGTAGTACTACATTTCAGTGAAGTGTAAGGCTTTCCAAAGCTGCCGAACGTGTTTCCTTCTCTATTTCAATGGTATTCTGACTTGTATAACACACATATACCAATCTGGAGTCCTTTAAGTAAAGAATATAGGATTCATACAGTGTTTCATGTGATCTTAACTCGAATTAAGGATTTCCCTTATCTTAGCTACCTTTTCTACACTAAGAACTGACTTGGAGAATCTTTTTCAGCTCTTCTAAATGAGTTCTCATCTGTTTACAGTCATTTTCTCTGAATTATCCATGTTTTCATGTAGTTTCCTATATTCTGCCTTCTGGTCCAAGTATAAGCTTTGCCCACTTTATCAAACAACTTCCTACACACTGTTATGAACTGAGGCAGCTTGGGAACATTGTCTCTCAACTGTGTTATAGAGTGTAGTACTATATTTCAGTGAAGTGTAAGGCTTTCCAAAGCTACCGAACGTGTTTCTTTTTCTATTTCAATGGTATTCTGCCTTGTATAACACACATTTACCACTCTAGTCTCCTTTAAGTAAAGAATATAGGATTCATACAGTGTTTCATGTGATATTAACTCCCAATAAGGATTTCCCCGATCTTAGCTACGTTTTCTACACTAAACTGACTTGGAGAATCTCTTTGAGCTGTTCTAAACAAGTTCTCATCTGTTTACAGTCATTTTCTCTGAATTATCCATGTTTTCATGTACTTTCCTATATTCTGCCTTCTGGTCCAAGTATAAGCTTTGCCCACTTTATCAAACAACTTCCTGCACACTGTTATGAACTGAGGCAGCTTGGGAACATTGTCTCTCAACTGTGTTATAGAGTGTAGTACTACATTTCAGTGAAGTGTAAGGCTTTCCAAAGCTGCCGAACGTGTTTCTTTCTCTATTTCAATGGTATTCTGACTTGTATAACACACATTTACCACTCTAGAGTCCTTTAGGGAAAGAATATAGGATTCATACAGTGTTTCATGTGATCTTAACTCGAATTAAGGATTTCCCTTATCTTAGCTACCTTTTCTACACTGAGAACTGACTTGGAGAATCTCTTTCAGCTGTTCTAAACGAGTTCTCATCTGTTTACAGTCATTTTCTCTGAATTATCCATGTTTTCATGTAGTTTCCTATATTCTGCCTTCTGGTCCAAGTATAAGCTTTGCCCACTTTATCAAACAACTTCCTACACACTGTCATGAACTGAGGCAGCTTGGGAACATTGTCTCTCAACTGTGTTATAGAGTGTAGTACTACATTTCAGTGAAGTGTAAGGCTTTCCAAAGCTGCCGAACGTGTTTCTTTCTCTATTTCAATGGTATTCTGACTTGTATAACACACATATACCAATCTGGAGTCCTTTAAGTAAAGAATATAGGATTCATACAGTGTTTCATGTGATCTTAACTCGAATTAAGGATTTCCCTTATCTTAGCTACCTTTTCTACACTAAGAACTGACTTGGAGAATCTCTTTCAGCTCTTCTAAACGAGTTCTCATCTGTTTACAGTCATTTTCTCTGAATTATCCATGTTTTCATGTAGTTTCCTATATTCTGCCTTCTGGTCCAAGTATAAGCTTTGCCCACTTTATCAAACAACTTCCTACACACTGTTATGAACTGAGGCAGCTTGGGAACATTGTCTCTCAACTGTGTTATAGAGTGTAGTACTATATTTCAGTGAAGTGTAAGGCTTTCCAAAGCTACCGAACGTGTTTCTTTTTCTATTTCAATGGTATTCTGCCTTGTATAACACACATTTACCACTCTAGTCTCCTTTAAGTAAAGAATATAGGATTCATACAGTGTTTCATGTGATATTAACTCCCAATAAGGATTTCCCCGATCTTAGCTACCTTTTCTACACTAAACAGACTTGGAGAATCTCTTTGAGCTGTTCTAAACAAGTTCTCATCTGTTTACAGTCATTTTCTCTGAATTATCCATGTTTTCATGTACTTTCCTATATTCTGCCTTCTGGTCCAAGTATAAGCTTTGCCCACTTTATCAAACAACTTCCTGCACACTGTTATGAACTGAGGCAGCTTGGGAACATTGTCTCTCAACTGTGTTATAGAGTGTAGTACTACATTTCAGTGAAGTGTAAGGCTTTCCAAAGCTGCCGAACGTGTTTCTTTCTTTATTTCAATGGTATTCTGACTTGTATAACACACATATACCACTCTTGAGTCCTTTAAGTAAAGAATATAGGATTCATACAGTGTTTCATGTGATCTTAACTCAAATTAAGGATTTCCCTTATCTTAGCTACCTTTTCTACACTAAGAACTGACTTGGAGAATCTCTTTCAGCTGTTCTAAACGAGTTCTCATCTGTTTACAGTCATTTTCTCTGAATTATCCATGTTTTCATGTAGTTTCCTATATTCTGCCTTCAGGTCCAAGTATAAGCTTTGCCCACTTTATCAAACAACTTCCTACACACTGTTATGAACTGAGGCAGCTTGGGAACATTGTCTCTCAACTGTGTTATAGAGTGTAGTAGTATATTTCAGTGAAGTGTAAGGCTTTCCAAAGCTACCGAACGTGTTTCTTTTTCTATTTCAATGGTATTCTGCCTTGTATAACACACATTTACCACTCTAGTCTCCTTTAAGTAAAGAATATAGGATTCATACAGTGTTTCATGTGATATTAACTCCCAATAAGGATTTCCCCGATCTTAGCTACGTTTTCTACACTAAACTGACTTGGAGAATCTCTTTGAGCTGTTCTAAACAAGTTCTCATCTGTTTACAGTCATTTTCTCTGAATTATCCATGTTTTCATGTAGTTTCCAATATTCTGCCTTCTGGTCCAAGTATAAGCATTGCCCACTTTATCAAACAACTTCCTACACACTGTCATGAACTGAGGCAGCTTGGGAACATTGTCTCTCAACTGTGTTATAGAGTGTAGTACTACATTTCAGTGAAGTGTAAGGCTTTCCAAAGCTGCCAAACGTGTTTCTTTCTCTATTTCAATGGTATTCTGACTTGTATAACACACATTTACCACTCTAGAGTCCTTTAAGTAAAGAATATAGGATTCATACAGTGTTTCATGTGAT
The DNA here is from genome assembly GCF_964339955.1 of Pipistrellus hanaki. NCBI lineage: Eukaryota > Metazoa > Chordata > Mammalia > Chiroptera > Vespertilionidae > Pipistrellus > Pipistrellus hanaki. The sequence continues at coordinate 124,346 of NW_028182279.1, read as the reverse complement.
CTTAACTCGAATTAAGGATTTCCCTTATCTTAGCTACCTTTTCTACACTAAGAACTGACTTGGAGAATCTCTTTCAGCTGTTCTAAACGAGTTCTCATCTGTTTACAGTCATTTTCTCTGAATTATCCATGTTTTCATGTACTTTCCTATATTCTGCCTTCTGGTTCAATTATAAGCTTTGCCCACTTTATCAAACAACTTCCTGCACACTGTTATGAACTGAGGCAGCTTGGGAACATTGTCTCTCAACTGTGTTATAGGGTGTAGTACTACATTTCAGTGAAGTGTAAGGCTTTCCAAAGCTGCCGAACGTGTTTCTTTCTCTATTTCAATGGTATTCTGACTTGTATAACACACATTTACCACTCTAGAGACCTTTAGGGAAAGAATATAGGATTCATACAGTGTTTCATGTGATCTTAACTCGAATTAAGGATTTCCCTTAGCTACCTTTTCTACACTAAGAACTGACTTGGAGAATCTCTTTCAGCTGTTCTAAACGAGTTCTCATCTGTTTACAGTCATTTTCTCTGAATTATCCATGTTTTCATGTAGTTTCCTGTATTCTGCCTTATGGTCCAATTATAAGCTTTGCCCACTTTATCAAACAACTTCCTACACATTGTTATGAACTGAGGCAGCTTGGGAACATTGTCTCTCAACTGTGTTATGGAGTGTAGTACTACATTTCAGTGAAGTGTAAGGCTTTACAAAGCTGCCGAACGTGTTTCTTTCACTATTTCAATGGTATCCTGCCTTGTATAACACACTTTTACCACTTTAGTCTCCTTTAAGTAAAGAATATAAGATTCAAACACTGTTTCATGTCATATTAACTCGAATTAAGGATGTCCCGGATCTTAGCTACCTTTTCTACACTAGGAACTTACTTGGAGAATCTCTTTGAGCTGTTCTAAACAAGTTCTCATCTGTTCACAGTCATTTTCTCTGAATTATCCATGGTTTCATGTAGTTTCCTATATTCTGCCTTCTGGTCCAAGTATAAGCTTTGCCCACTTTATCAAACAACTTCCTACACACTGTTATGAACTGAGGCAGCTTGGGAACATTGTCTCTCAACTGCGTTATAGAGTGTAGTACTATATTTCAGTGAAGTGTAAGGCTTTCCAAAGCTACCGAACGTGTTTCTTTTTCTATTTCAATGGTATTCTGCCTTGTATAACACACATTTAACACTCTAGTCTCCTTTAAGTAAAGAATATAGGATTCATACAGTGTTTCATGTGATATTAACTCCCAATAAGGATTTCCCCGATCTTAGCTACCTTTTCTACACTAAGAACTGACTTGGAGAATCTCTTTGAGATGTTCTAAACCAGTTCTCATCTGTTGACAGTCATTTTCTCTGAATTATCCATGTTTTCATGTAGTTTCCTATATTCTGCCTTCTGGTCCAAGTATAAGCTTTGCCCACTTTATCAAACAACTTCCTACACACTGTCATGAACTGAGGCAGCTTGGGAACATTGTCTCTCAACTGTGTTATAGAGTGTAGTACTACATTTCAGTGAAGTGTAAGGCTTTCCAAAGCTGCCGAACGTGTTTCTTTCTCTATTTCAATGGTATTCTGACTTGTATAACACACATTTACCACTCTAGAGACCTTTAGGGAAAGAATATAGGATTCATACAGTGTTTCATGTGATCTTAACTCGAATTAAGGATTTCCCTTATCTTAGCTACCTTTTCTACACTAAGAACTGACTTGGAGAATCTCTTTCAGCTGTTCTAAACGAGTTCTCATCTGTTTACAGTCATTTTCTCTGAATTATCCATGTTTTCATGTAGTTTCCTGTATTCTGCCTTCTGGTCCAAGTATAAGCTTTGCCCACTTTATCAAACAACTTCCTACACACTGTTATGAACTGAGGCAGGTTGGGAACATTGTCTCTCAACTGTGTTATAGAGTGTAGTACTACATTTCAGTGAAGTGTAAGGCTTTACAAAGCTGCCGAACGTGTTTCTTTCACTATTTCAATGGTATCCTGCCTTGTATAACACACTTTTACCACTTTAGTCTCCTTTAAGTAAAGAATATAGGATTCAAACACTGTTTCATGTCATATTAACTCGAATTAAGGATGTCCCGGATCTTAGCTACCTTTTCTACACTAGGAACTTACTTGGAGAATCTCTTTGAGCTGTTCTAAACAAGTTCTCATCTGTTTACAGTCATTTTCTCTGAATTATCCATGTTTTCATGTAGTTTCCTATATTCTGCCTTCTGGTCCAAGTATAAGCTTTGCCCACTTTATCAAACAACTTCCTACACACTGTCATGAACTGAGGCAGCTTGGGAACATTGTCTCTCAACTGTGTTATAGAGTTTAGTACTACATTTCAGTGAAGTGTAAGGCTTTCCAAAGCTGCCGAACGTGTTTCTTTCTCTATTTCAAAGGTATTCTGACTTGTATAACACACATATACCACTCTGGAGTCCTTTAAGTAAAGAATATAGGATTCATACAGTGTTTCATGTGATATTAACTCCCAATAAGGATTTCCCCGATCTTAGCTACCTTTTCTACACTAAGAACTGACTTGGAGAATCTCTTTGAGCTGTTCTAAACAAGTTCTCATCTGTTTACAGTCATTTTCTCTGAATTATCCATGTTTTCATGTAGTTTCCTATATTCTGCCTTCTGGTCCAAGTATAAGCTTTGCCCACTTTATCAAACAACTTCCTACACACTGTCATGAACTGAGGCAGCTTGGGAACATTGTCTCTCAACTGTGTTATAGAGTTTAGTACTACATTTCAGTGAAGTGTAAGGCTTTACAAAGCTGCCCAACGTGTTTCTTTCACTATTTCAATGGTATCCTGCCTTGTATAACACACTTTTACCACTCTATTCTCCTTTAAGTAAAGAATATAGGATTCAAACACTGTTTCATGTCATATTAACTCGAATTAAGGATGTCCCGGATCTTAGCTACCTTTTCTACACTAAGAACTTACTTGGAGAATCTCTTTGAGCTGTTCTAAACAAGTTCTCATCTGTTTACAGTCATTTTCTCTGAATTATCCATGGTTTCATGTAGTTTCCTATATTCTGCCTTCTGGTCCAAGTATAAGCTTTGCCCACTTTATCAAACAACTTCCTACACACTGTTATGAACTGATGCAGCTCGGGAACATTGTCTCTCAACTGTGTTATAGAGTGTAGTACTATATTTCAGTGATGTGTAAGGCTTTCCAAAGCTACCGACTTGTTTCTTTTTCTATTTCAATGGTATTCTGCCTTGTATAACACACATTTACCACTCTAGTCTTCTTTATGTAAAGAATATAGGATTCATACAGTGTTTCATGTGATATTAACTCCAAATAAGGATTTCCCCGATCTTAGCTACCTTTTCTACATTAAGAACTGACTTGGAGAATCTCTTTCAGCTGTTCTAAACGAGTTCTCATCTGTTTACAGTCATTTTCTCTGAATTATCCATGTTTTCATGTAGTTTCCTATATTCTGCCTTCTGGTCCAAGTATAAGCTTTGCCCACTTTATCAAAAAACTTCCTACACAGTGTTATGAACTGAGGCAGCTTGGGAACATTGTCTCTCAACTGTGTTATAGAGTGTAGTACTACATTTCAGTGAAGTGTAAGGCTTTCCAAAGCTGCCGAACGTGTTTCTTTCTCTATTTCAATGGTATTCTGACGTGTATAACACACATTTACCACTCTAGAGTCCTTTAGGGAAAGAATATAGGATTCATACAGTGTTTCATGTGATCTTAACTCGAATTAAGGATTTCCCTTATCTTAGCTACCTTTTCTACACTAAGAACTGACTTGGAGAATCTCTTTCAGCTGTTCTAAACCAGTTCTCATCTGTTTACAGTCATTTTCTCTGAATTATCCATGTTTTCATGTAGTTTCCTATATTCTGCCTTCTGGTCCAAGTATAAGCTTTGCCCACTTTATCAAACAACTTCCTACACACTGTTATGAACTGAGGCAGCTTGGGAACATTGTCTCTCAACTGTGTTATAGAGTGTAGTACTACATTTCAGTGAAGTGTAAGGCTTTCCAAAGCTGCCGAACGTGTTTCTTTCTCTATTTCAATGGTATTCTGACTTGTATAACACACATTTACCACTCTAGAGTCCTTTAAGTAAAGAATATAGGATTCATACAGTGTTTCATGTGATCTTAACTCGAATTAAGGATTTCCCGTATCTTAGCTAACTTTTCTACACTAAGAACTGACTTGGAGAATCTCTTTCAGCTGTTCTAAGCGAGTTCTCATCTGTTTACAGTCATTTTCTCTGAATTATCCATGTTTTCATGTAGTTTCCTATATTCTGCCTTCTGGTTCAATTATTAGCTTTGCCCACTTTATCAAACAACTTCCTGCACACTGTTATGAACTGAGGCAGCTTGGGAACATTGTCTCTCAACTGTGTTATAGAGTGCAGTACTACATTTCAGTGAAGTGTAAGGCTTTCCAAAGCTGCCGAACGTGTTTCTTTGTCTATTTCAATGGTATTCTGACTTGTATAACACACATTTACCACTCTAGAGACCTTTAGGGAAAGAATATAGGATTCATACAGTGTTTCATGTGATCTTAACTCGAATTAAGGATTTCCCTTATCTTAGCTACCTTTTCTACACTAAGAACTGACTTGGAGAATCTCTTTCAGCTGTTCTAAACGAGTTCTCATCTGTTTACAGTCATTTTCTCTGAATTATCCATGTTTTCATGTAGTTTCCTGTATTCTGCCTTCTGGTCCAAGTATAAGCTTTGCCCACTTTATCAAACAACTTCCTACACACTGTTATGAACTGAGGCAGCTTGGGAACATTGTCTCTCAACTGTGTTATAGAGTGTAGTACTACATTTCAGTGAAGTGTAAGGCTTTACAAAGCTGCCGAACGTGTTTCTTTCACTATTTCAATGGTATCCTGCCTTGTATAACACACTTTTACCACTCTAGTCTCCTTTAAGTAAAGAATATAGGATTCAAACACTGTTTCATGTCATATTAACTCGAATTAAGGATGTCCCGGATCTTAGCTACCTTTTCTACACTAGGAACTTACTTGGAGAATCTCTTGGAACTGTTCTAAACAAGTTCTCATCTGTTTACAGTCATTTTCTCTGAATTATCCATGTTTTCATGTAGTTTCCTATATTCTGCATTCTGGTTCAATTATAAGCTTTGCCCACTTTATCAAACAACTTCCTGCACACTGTTATGAACTGAGGCAGCTTGGGAACATTGTCTCTCAACTGTGTTATAGAGTGTAGTACTACATTTCAGTGAAGTGTAAGGCTTTCCAAAGCTGCCGAACGTGTTTCTTTCTCTATTTCAATGGTATTCTGACTTGTATAACACACATTTACCACTCTAGAGTCCTTTAGGGAAAGAATATAGGATTCATACAGTGTTTCATGTGATCTTAACTCGAATTAAGTATTTCCCTTATCTTAGCTACCTTTTCTACACTAAGAACTGACTTGGAGAATCTCTTTCAGCTGTTCTAAACGAGCTCTCATCTGTTTACAGTCATTTTCTCTGAATTATCCATGTTTTCATGTACTTTCCTATATTCTGCCTTCTGGTCCAAGTATAAGCTTTGCCCACTTTATCAAACAACTTCCTACACACTGTTATGAACTGAGGCAGCTTGGGAACATTGTCTCTCAACTGTGTTATAGAGTGTAGTACTACATTTCAGTGAAGTGTAAGGCTTTCCAAAGCTGCCGAACGTGTTTCTTTCACTATTTCAATGGTATCCTGCCTTGTATAACACACTTTTACCACTCTAGTCTCCTTTAAGTAAAGAATATAGGATTCAAACACGGTTTCATGTGATCTTAACTCGAATTAAGGATGTCCCGGATCTTAGCTACCTTTTCTACACTAAGAACTTACTTGGAGAATCTCTTTGAGCTGTTCTAAACAAGTTCTCATCTGTTTACAGTCATTTTCTCTGAATTATCCATGGTTTCATGTAGTTTCCTATATTCTGCCTTCTGGTCCAAGTATAAGCTTTGCCCACTTTATCAAACAACTTCCTACACACTGTTATGAACTGATGCAGCTCGGGAACATTGTCTCTCAACTGTGTTATAGAGTGTAGTACTATATTTCAGTGAAGTGTAAGGCTTTCCAAAGCTACCGAACATGTTTCTTTTTCTATTTCAATGGTATTCTGCCTTGTATAACACACATTTACCACTCTAGTCTCCTTTAAGTAAAGAATATAGGATTCATACAGTGTTTCATGTGATATTAACTCCAAATAAGGATTTCCCCGATCTTAGCTACCTTTTCTACACTAAGAACTGACTTGGAGAATCTCTTTGAGCTGTTCTAAACGAGTTCTCATCTGTTTACAGTCATTTTCTCTGAATTATCCATGTTTTCATGTAGTTTCCTATATTCTGCCTTCTGGTCCAAGTATAAGCTTTGCCCACTTTATCAAACAACTTCCTACACACTATCATGAACTGAGGCAGCTTGGGAACATTGTCTCTCAACTGTGTTATAGAGTGTAGTACTACATTTCAGTGAAGTGTAAGGCTTTCCAAAGCTGCCGAACGTGTTTCTTTCTCTATTTCAATGGTATTCTGACTTGTATAACACACATATACCACTCTTGAGTCCTTTAAGTAAAGAATATAGGATTCATACAGTGTTTCATGTGATCTTAACTCAAATTAAGGATTTCCCTTATCTTAGCTACCTTTTCTATACTAACAACTGACTTGGAGAATCTCTTTCAGCTGTTCTAAACGAGTTCTCATCTGTTTACAGTCATTTTCTCTGAATTATCCATGTTTTCATGTAGTTTCCTATATTCTGCCTTCTGGTCCAAGTATAAGCTTTGCCCACTTTATCAAACAACTTCCTGCACACTGTTATGAACTGAGGCAGATTGGGAACATTGTCTTTCAACTGTGTTATAGAGTGTAGTACTACATTTCAGTGAAGTGTAAGGCTTTCCAAAGCTGCCGAACGTGTTTCTTTCTGTATTTCAATGGTATTCTGACTTGTATAACACACATATACCACTCTGGAGTCCATTAAGTAAAGAATATAGGATTCATACAGTGTTTCATGTGATCTTAACTCGAATTAAAGATTTCCCTTATCTTAGCTACCTTTTCTACACTAAGAACTGACTTGGAGAGTCTCTTTCAGCTGTTCTAAACGAGTTCTCATCTGTTTACAGTCATTTTCTCTGAATTATCCATGTTTTCATGTAGTATCCTATATTCTGCCTTCTGGTCCAAGTATAAGCTTTGCCCACTTTATCAAACAACTTCCTGCACACTGTTATGAACTGAGGCAGCTTGGGAACATTGTCTCTCAACTGTGTTATAGAGTGTAGTACTACATTTCAGTGAAGTGTAAGGCTTTCCAAAGCTGCCGAACGTGTTTCTTTCTCTATTTCAATGGTATTCTGACTTGTATAACACACTTTTACCACTCTAGAGTCCTTTAGGGAAAGAATATAGGATTCATACAGTGTTTCATGCGATCTTAACTCGAATTAAGGATTTCCCTTATATTACCTACCTTTTCTACACTAAGAACTGACTTGGAGAATCTCTTTCAGCTGTTCTAAACCAGTTCTCATCTGTTTACAGTCATTTTCTCTGAATTATCCATGTTTTCATGTAGTTTCCAATATTCTGCCTTCTGGTCCAAGTATAAGCATTGCCCACTTTATCAAACAACTTCCTACACACTGTTATGAACTGAGGCAGCTTGGGAACATTGTCTCTCAAATGTGTTATAGAGTGTAGTACTACATTTCAGTGAAGTGTAAGGCTTTCCAAAGCTGCCAAACGTGTTTCTTTCTCTATTTCAATGGTATTCTGACTTGTATAACACACATTTACCACTCTAGAGTCCTTTAAGTAAAGAATATAGGATTCATACAGTGTTTCATGTGATCTTAACTCGAATTAAGGATTTCCCTTATCTTAGCTACCTTTTCTACACTAAGAACTGACTTGGAGAATCTCTTTCAGCTGTTCTAAATGAGTTCTCATCTGTTTACAGTCATTTTCTCTGAATTATCCATGTTTTCATGTACTTTCCTATATTCTGCCTTCTGGTTCAATTATAAGCTTTGCCCACTTTATCAAACAACTTCCTGCACACTGTTATGAACTGAGGCAGCTTGGGAACATTGTCTCTCAACTGTGTTATAGAGTGTAGTACTACATTTCAGTGAAGTGTAAGGCTTTCCAAAGCTGCCGAACGTGTTTCTTTCTCTATTTCAATGGTATTCTGACTTGTATAACACACATTTACCACTCTAGAGACCTTTAGGGAAAGAATATAGGATTCATACAGTGTTTCATGTGATCTTAACTCGAATTAAGGATTTCCCTTAGCTACCTTTTCTACACTAAGAACTGACTTGGAGAATCTCTTTCAGCTGTTCTAAACGAGTTCTCATCTGTTTACAGTCATTTTCTCTGAATTATCCATGTTTTCATGTAGTTTCCTATATTCTGCCTTCTGGTCCAAGTATAAGCTTTGCCCACTTTATCAAACAACTTCCTGCACACTGTTATGAACTGAGGCAGATTGGGAACATTGTCTTTCAACTGTGTTATAGAGTGTAGTACTACATTTCAGTGAAGTGTAAGGCTTTCCAAAGCTGCCGAACGTGTTTCTTTCTGTATTTCAATGGTATTCTGACTTGTATAACACACATATACCACTCTGGAGTCCATTAAGTAAAGAATATAGGATTCATACAGTGTTTCATGTGATCCTAACTCGAATTAAAGATTTCCCTTATCTTAGCTACCTTTTCTACACTAAGAACTGACTTGGAGAGTCTCTTTCAGCTGTTCTAAACGAGTTCTCATCTGTTTACAGTCATTTTCTCTGAATTATCCATGTTTTCATGTAGTATCCTATATTCTGCCTTCTGGTCCAAGTATAAGCTTTGCCCACTTTATCAAACAACTTCCTGCACACTGTTATGAACTGAGGCAGCTTGGGAACATTGTCTCTCAACTGTGTTATAGAGTGTAGTACTACATTTCAGTGAAGTGTAAGGCTTTCCAAAGCTGCCGAACGTGTTTCTTTCTCTATTTCAATGGTATTCTGACTTGTATAACACACATTTACCACTCTAGAGTCCTTTAGGGAAAGAATATAGGATTCATACAGTGTTTCATGCGATCTTAACTCGAATTAAGGATTTCCCTTATATTACCTACCTTTTCTACACTAAGAACTGACTTGGAGAATCTCTTTCAGCTGTTCTAAACCAGTTCTCATCTGTTTACAGTCATTTTCTCTGAATTATCCATGTTTTCATGTAGTTTCCAATATTCTGCCTTCTGGTCCAAGTATAAGCATTGCCCACTTTATCAAACAACTTCCTACACACTGTTATGAACTGAGGCAGCTTGGGAACATTGTCTCTCAACTGTGTTATAGAGTGTAGTACTACATTTCAGTGAAGTGTAAGGCTTTCCAAAGCTGCCAAACGTGTTTCTTTCTCTATTTCAATGGTATTCTGACTTGTATAACACACATTTACCACTCTAGAGTCCTTTAAGTAAAGAATATAGGATTCATACAGTGTTTCATGTGATCTTAACTCGAATTAAGGATTTCCCTTATCTTAGCTACCTTTTCTACACTAAGAACTGACTTGGAGAATCTCTTTCAGCTGTTCTAAATGAGTTCTCATCTGTTTACAGTCATTTTCTCTGAATTATCCATGTTTTCATGTACTTTCCTATATTCTGCCTTCTGGTTCAATTATAAGCTTTGCCCACTTTATCAAACAACTTCCTGCACACTGTTATGAACTGAGGCAGCTTGGGAACATTGTCTCTCAACTGTGTTATAGAGTGTAGTACTACATTTCAGTGAAGTGTAAGGCTTTCCAAAGCTGCCGAACGTGTTTCTTTCTCTATTTCAATGGTATTCTGACTTGTATAACACACATTTACCACTCTAGAGACCTTTAGGGAAAGAATATAGGATTCATACAGTGTTTCATGTGATCTTAACTCGAATTAAGGATTTCCCTTAGCTACCTTTTCTACACTAAGAACTGACTTGGAGAATCTCTTTCAGCTGTTCTAAACGAGTTCTCATCTGTTTACAGTCATTTTCTCTGAATTATCCATGTTTTCATGTAGTTTCCTATATTCTGCCTTCTGGTCCAAGTATAAGCTTTGCCCACTTTATCAAACAACTTCCTGCACACTGTTATGAACTGAGGCAGATTGGGAACATTGTCTTTCAACTGTGTTATAGAGTGTAGTACTACATTTCAGTGAAGTGTAAGGCTTTCCAAAGCTGCCGAACGTGTTTCTTTCTGTATTTCAATGGTATTCTGACTTGTATAACACACATATACCACTCTGGAGTCCATTAAGTAAAGAATATAGGATTCATACAGTGTTTCATGTGATCTTAACTCGAATTAAAGATTTCCCTTATCTTAGCTACCTTTTCTACACTAAGAACTGACTTGGAGAGTCTCTTTCAGCTGTTCTAAACGAGTTCTCATCTGTTTACAGTCATTTTCTCTGAATTATCCATGTTTTCATGTAGTATCCTATATTCTGCCTTCTGGTCCAAGTATAAGCTTTGCCCACTTTATCAAACAACTTCCTGCACACTGTTATGAACTGAGGCAGCTTGGGAACATTGTCTCTCAACTGTGTTATAGAGTGTAGTACTACATTTCAGTGAAGTGTAAGGCTTTCCAAAGCTGCCGAACGTGTTTCTTTCTCTATTTCAATGGTATTCTGACTTGTATAACACACATTTACCACTCTAGAGTCCTTTAGGGAAAGAATATAGGATTCATACAGTGTTTCATGCGATCTTAACTCGAATTAAGGATTTCCCTTATATTACCTACCTTTTCTACACTAAGAACTGACTTGGAGAATCTCTTTCAGCTGTTCTAAACCAGTTCTCATCTGTTTACAGTCATTTTCTCTGAATTATCCATGTTTTCATGTAGTTTCCAATATTCTGCCTTCTGGTCCAAGTATAAGCATTGCCCACTTTATCAAACAACTTCCTACACACTGTTATGAACTGAGGCAGCTTGGGAACATTGTCTCTCAACTGTGTTATAGAGTGTAGTACTACATTTCAGTGAAGTGTAAGGCTTTCCAAAGCTGCCAAACGTGTTTCTTTCTCTATTTCAATGGTATTCTGACTTGTATAACACACATTTACCACTCTAGAGTCCTTTAAGTAAAGAATATAGGATTCATACAGTGTTTCATGTGATCTTAACTCGAATTAAGGATTTCCCTTATCTTAGCTACCTTTTCTACACTAAGAACTGACTTGGAGAATCTCTTTCAGCTGTTCTAAATGAGTTCTCATCTGTTTACAGTCATTTTCTCTGAATTATCCATGTTTTCATGTACTTTCCTATATTCTGCCTTCTGGTTCAATTATAAGCTTTGCCCACTTTATCAAACAACTTCCTGCACACTGTTATGAACTGAGGCAGCTTGGGAACATTGTCTCTCAACTGTGTTATAGAGTGTAGTACTACATTTCAGTGAAGTGTAAGGCTTTCCAAAGCTGCCGAACGTGTTTCTTTCTCTATTTCAATGGTATTCTGACTTGTATAACACACATTTACCACTCTAGAGACCTTTAGGGAAAGAATATAGGATTCATACAGTGTTTCATGTGATCTTAACTCGAATTAAGGATTTCCCTTAGCTACCTTTTCTACACTAAGAACTGACTTGGAGAATCTCTTTCAGCTGTTCTAAACGAGTTCTCATCTGTTTACAGTCATTTTCTCTGAATTATCCATGTTTTCATGTAGTTTCCTGTATTCTGCCTTCTGGTCCAATTATAAGCTTTGCCCACTTTATCAAACAACTTCCTGCACACTGTTATGAACTGAGGCAGCTTGGGAACATTGTCTCTCAACTGTGTTATAGAGTGTAGTACTACATTTCAGTGAAGTGTAAGGCTTTCCAAAGCTGCCGAACGTGTTTCTTTCTCTATTTCAATGGTATTCTGACTTGTATAACACACATTTACCACTCTAGAGTCCTTTAGGGAAAGAATATAGGATTCATACAGTGTTTCATGCGATCTTAACTCGAATTAAGGATTTCCCTTATATTACCTACCTTTTCTACACTAAGAACTGACTTGGAGAATCTCTTTAAGCTGTTCTAAACCAGTTCTCATCTGTTTACAGTCATTTTCTCTGAATTATCCATGTTTTCATGTAGTTTCCAATATTCTGCCTTCTGGTCCAAGTATAAGCATTGCCCACTTTATCAAACAACTTCCTACACACTGTTATGAACTGAGGCAGCTTGGGAACATTGTCTCTCAACTGTGTTATAGAGTGTAGTACTACATTTCAGTGAAGTGTAAGGCTTTCCAAAGCTGCCAAACGTGTTTCTTTCTCTATTTCAATGGTATTCTGACTTGTATAACACACATTTACCACTCTAGAGTCCTTTAAGTAAAGAATATAGGATTCATACAGTGTTTCATGTGATCTTAACTCGAATTAAGGATTTCCCTTATCTTAGCTACCTTTTCTACACTAAGAACTGACTTGGAGAATCTCTTTCAGCTGTTCTAAATGAGTTCTCATCTGTTTACAGTCATTTTCTCTGAATTATCCATGTTTTCATGTACTTTCCTATATTCTGCCTTCTGGTTCAATTATAAGCTTTGCCCACTTTATCAAACAACTTCCTGCACACTGTTATGAACTGAGGCAGCTTGGGAACATTGTCTCTCAACTGTGTTATAGAGTGTAGTACTACATTTCAGTGAAGTGTAAGGCTTTCCAAAGCTGCCGAACGTGTTTCTTTCTCTATTTCAATGGTATTCTGACTTGTATAACACACATTTACCACTCTAGAGACCTTTAGGGAAAGAATATAGGATTCATACAGTGTTTCATGTGATCTTAACTCGAATTAAGGATTTCCCTTAGTTACCTTTTCTACACTAAGAACTGACTTGGAGAATCTCTTTCAGCTGTTCTAAACGAGTTCTCATCTGTTTACAGTCATTTTCTCTGAATTATCCATGTTTTCATGTAGTTTCCTGTATTCTGCCTTCTGGTCCAAGTATAAGCTTTGCCCACTTTATCAAACAACTTCCTACACACTGTTATGAACTGAGGCAGCTTGGGAACATTGTCTCTCAACTGTGTTATAGAGTGTAGTACTACATTTCAGTGAAGTGTAAGGCTTTACAAAGCTGCCGAACGTGTTTCTTTCACTATTTCAATGGTATCCTGCCTTGTATAACACACTTTTACCACTCTAGTCTCCTTTAAGTAAAGAATATAGGATTCAAACACTGTTTCATGTCATATTAACTCGAATTAAGGATGTCCCGGATCTTAGCTACCTTTTCTACACTAGGAACTTACTTGGAGAATCTCTTTGAGCTGTTCTAAACAAGTTCTCATCTGTTTACAGTCATTTTCTCTGAATTATCCATGTTTTCATGTAGTTTCCTATATTCTGCATTCTGGTTCAATTATAAGCTTTGCCCACTTTATCAAACAACTTCCTGCACACTGTTATGAACTGAGGCAGCTTGGGAACATTGTCTCTCAACTGTGTTATAGAGTGTAGTACTACATTTCAGTGAAGTGTAAGGCTTTCCAAAGCTGCCGAACGTGTTTCTTTCTCTATTTCAATGGTATTCTGACTTGTATAACACACATTTACCACTCTAGAGTCCTTTAGGGAAAGAATATAGGATTCATACAGTGTTTCATGTGATCTTAACTCGAATTAAGTATTTCCCTTATCTTAGCTACCTTTTCTACACTAAGAACTGACTTGGAGAATCTCTTTCAGCTGTTCTAAACGAGTTCTCATCTGTTTACAGTCATTTTCTCTGAATTATCCATGTTTTCATGTACTTTCCTATATTCTGCCTTCTGGTCCAAGTATAAGCTTTGCCCACTTTATCAAACAACTTCCTACACACTGTTATGAACTGAGGCAGCTTGGGAACATTGTCTCTCAACTGTGTTATAGAGTGTAGTACTACATTTCCGTGAAGTGTAAGGCTTTCCAAAGCTGCCGAACGTGTTTCTTTCACTATTTCAATGGTATCCTGCCTTGTATAACACACTTTTACCACTCTAGTCTCCTTTAAGTAAAGAATATAGGATTCAAACACGGTTTCATGTGATCTTAACTCGAATTAAGGATGTCCCGGATCTTAGCTACCTTTTCTACACTAAGAACTTACTTGGAGAATCTCTTTGAGCTGTTCTAAACAAGTTCTCATCTGTTTACAGTCATTTTCTCTGAATTATCCATGGTTTCATGTAGTTTCCTATATTCTGCCTTCTGGTCCAAGTATAAGCTTTGCCCACTTTATCAAACAACTTCCTACACACTGTTATGAACTGATGCAGCTGGGGAACATTGCCTCTCAACTGTGTTATAGAGTGTAGTACTATATTTCAGTGAAGTGTAAGGCTTTCCAAAGCTACCGAACGTGTTTCTTTTTCTATTTCAATGGTATTCTGCCTTGTATAACACACATTTACCACTCTAGTCTCCTTTAAGTAAAGAATATAGGATTCATACAGTGTTTCATGTGATATTAACTCCAAATAAGGATTTCCCCGATCTTAGCTACCTTTTCTACACTAAGAACTGACTTGGAGAATCTCTTTGAGCTGTTCTAAACGAGTTCTCATCTGTTTACAGTCATTTTCTCTGAATTATCCACGTTTTCATGTAGTTTCCTATATTCTGCCTTCTGGTCCAAGTATAAGCTTTGCCCACTTTATCAAACAACTTCCTACACACTATCATGAACTGAGGCAGCTTGGGAACATTGTCTCTCAACTGTGTTATAGAGTGTAGTACTACATTTCAGTGAAGTGTAAGGTTTTCCAAAGCTGCCGAACGTGTTTCTTTCTCTATTTCAATGGTATTCTGACTTGTATAACACACATATACCACTCTGGAGTCCTTTAAGTAAAGAATATAGGATTCATACAGTGTTTCATGTGATCTTAACTCGAATTAAGGATTTCCCTTATCTTAGCTACCTTTTCTACACTAAGAACTGACTTGGAGAATCACTTTCAGCTGTTCTAAACGAGTTCTCATCCGTTTACAGTCATTTTCTCTGAATTATCCATGTTTTCATGTAGTTTCCTATATTCTGCCTTCTGGTCCAAGTATAAGCTTTGCAAACTTTATCAAACAACTTCCTACACACTGTTATGAACTGAGGCAGCTCGGGAACATTGTCTCTCAACTGTGTTATAGAGTGTAGTACTACATTTCAATGAAGTGTAAGGCTTTCCAAAGCTGCCCAACGTGTTTCTTTCACTATTTCAATGGTATCCTGCCTTGTATAACACACTTTTACCACTCTAGTCTCCTTTAAGTAAAGAATATAGGATTCAAACACTGTTTCATGTCATATTAACTCGAATTAAGGATGTCCCGGATCTTAGCTACCTTTTCTACCCTAAGAACTTACTTGGAGAATCTCTTTGAGCTGTTCTAAACAAGTTCTCATCTGTTTACAGTCATTTTCTCCGAATTATCCATGGTTTCATGTAGTTTCCTATATTCTGCCTTCTGGTCCAAGTATAAGCTTTGCCCACTTTATCAAACAACTTCCTACACACTGTCATGAACTGAGGCAGCTTGGGAACATTGTCTCTCAACTGTGTTATAGAGTGTAGTACTACATTTCAGTGAAGTGTAAGGCTTTCCAAAGCTGCCGAACGTGTTTCTTTCTCTATTTCAATGGTATTCTGACTTGTATAACACACATATACCACTCTAGAGTCCTTTAAGTAAAGAATATAGGATTCATACAGTGTTTCATGTGATCTTAACTCAAATTAAGGATTTCCCTTATCTTAGCTAACTTTTCTATACTAACAACTGACTTGGAGAATCTCTTTCAGCTGTTCTAAATGAGTTCTCATCTGTTTACAGTCATTTTCTCTGAATTATCCATGTTTTCATGTAGTTTCCTATATTCTGCCTTCTGGTCCAAGTATAAGCTTTGCCCACTTTATCAAACAACTTCCTACACACTGTTATGAACTGAGGCAGCTTGGGAACATTATCTCTCAACTGTGTTATAGAGTGTAGTACTACATTTCAGTGAAGTGTAAGGCTTTCCAAAGCTGCCGAACGTGTTTCTCTCTCTATTTCAATGGTATTCTGACTTGTATAACACACATTTACCACTCTAGAGTCCTTTAGGGAAAGAATATAGGATTCATACAGTGTTTCATGTGATCTTAACTCGAATTAAGTATTTCCCTTATCTTAGCTACCTTTTCTACACTAAGAACTGACTTGGAGAATCTCTTTCAGCTGTTCTAAACGAGTTCTCATCTGTTTGCAGTCATTTTCTCTGAATTATCCATGTTTTCATGTAGTTTCCTATATTTTGCCTTCTGGTCCAAGTATAAGCTTTGCCCACTTTATCAAACAACTTCCTACACACTGTTATGAACTGAGGCAGCTTGGGAACATTGTCTCTCAACTGTGTTATAGAGTGTAGTACTACATTTCAGTGAAGTGTAAGGCTTTCCAAAGCTGCCGAACGTGTTTCTTTCACTATTTCAATGGTATCCTGCCTTGTATAACACACTTTTACCACTCTAGTCTCCTTTAAGTAAAGAATATAGGATTCAAACACGGTTTCATGTGATCTTAACTCGAATTAAGGATGTCCCGGATCTTAGCTACCTTTTCTACACTAAGAACTTACTTGGAGAATCTCTTTGAGCTGTTCTAAACAAGTTCTCATCTGTTTACAGTCATTTTCTCTGAATTATCCATGGTTTCATGTAGTTTCCTATATTCTGCCTTCTGGTCCAAGTATAAGCTTTGCCCACTTTATCAAACAACTTCCTACACACTGTTATGAACTGATCCAGCTCGGGAACATTGTCTCTCAACTGTGTTATAGAGTGTAGTACTATATTTCAGTGAAGTGTAAGGCTTTCCAAAGCTACCGAACGTGTTTCTTTTTCTATTTCAATGGTATTCTGCCTTGTATAACACACATTTACCACTCTAGTCTCCTTTAAGTAAAGAATATAGGATTCATACAGTGTTTCATGTGATATTAACTCCAAATAAGGATTTCCCCGATCTTAGCTACCTTTTCTACACTAAGAACTGACTTGGAGAATCTCTTTCAGCTGTTCTAAACGAGTTCTCATCTGTTTACAGTCATTTTCTCTGAATTATCCATGTTTTCATGTAGTTTCCTATATTCTGCCTTCTGGTCCAAGTATAAGCTTTGCCCACTTTATCAAACAACTTCCTACACACTATCATGAACTGAGGCAGCTTGGGAACATTGTCTCTCAACTGTGTTATAGAGTGTAGTACTACATTTCAGTGAAGTGTAAGGTTTTCCAAAGCTGCCGAACGTGTTTCTTTATCTATTTCAATGGTATTCTGACTTGTATAACACACATATACCACTCTGGAGTCCTTTAAGTAAAGAATATAGGATTCATACAGTGTTTCATGTGATCTTAACTCGAATTAAGGATTTCCCTTATCTTAGCTACCTTTTCTACACTAAGAACTGACTTGGAGAATCACTTTCAGCTGTTCTAAACGAGTTCTCATCCGTTTACAGTCATTTTCTCTGAATTATCCATGTTTTCATGTAGTTTCCTATATTCTGCCTTCTGGTCCAAGTATAAGCTTTGCAAACTTTATCAAACAACTTCCTACACACTGTTATGAACTGAGGCAGCTCGGGAACATTGTCTCTCAACTGTGTTATAGAGTGTAGTACTACATTTCAATGAAGTGTAAGGCTTTCCAAAGCTGCCCAACGTGTTTCTTTCACTATTTCAATGGTATCCTGCCTTGTATAACACACTTTTACCACTCTAGTCTCCTTTAAGTAAAGAATATAGGATTCAAACACTGTTTCATGTCATATTAACTCGAATTAAGGATGTCCCGGATCTTAGCTACCTTTTCTACCCTAAGAACTTACTTGGAGAATCTCTTTGAGCTGTTCTAAACAAGTTCTCATCTGTTTACAGTCATTTTCTCCGAATTATCCATGGTTTCATGTAGTTTCCTATATTCTGCCTTCTGGTCCAAGTATAAGCTTTGCCCACTTTATCAAACAACTTCCTACACACTGTCATGAACTGAGGCAGCTTGGGAACATTGTCTCTCAACTGTGTTATAGAGTGTAGTACTACATTTCAGTGAAGTGTAAGGCTTTCCAAAGCTGCCGAACGTGTTTCTTTCTCTATTTCAATGGTATTCTGACTTGTATAACACACATATACCACTCTAGAGTCCTTTAAGTAAAGAATATAGGATTCATACAGTGTTTCATGTGATCTTAACTCAAATTAAGGATTTCCCTTATCTTAGCTAACTTTTCTATACTAACAACTGACTTGGAGAATCTCTTTCAGCTGTTCTAAATGAGTTCTCATCTGTTTACAGTCATTTTCTCTGAATTATCCATGTTTTCATGTAGTTTCCTATATTCTGCCTTCTGGTCCAAGTATAAGCTTTGCCCACTTTATCAAACAACTTCCTACACACTGTTATGAACTGAGGCAGCTTGGGAACATTATCTCTCAACTGTGTTATAGAGTGTAGTACTACATTTCAGTGAAGTGTAAGGCTTTCCAAAGCTGCCGAACGTGTTTCTCTCTCTATTTCAATGGTATTCTGACTTGTATAACACACATTTACCACTCTAGAGTCCTTTAGGGAAAGAATATAGGATTCATACAGTGTTTCATGTGATCTTAACTCGAATTAAGTATTTCCCTTATCTTAGCTACCTTTTCTACACTAAGAACTGACTTGGAGAATCTCTTTCAGCTGTTCTAAACGAGTTCTCATCTGTTTGCAGTCATTTTCTCTGAATTATCCATGTTTTCATGTAGTTTCCTATATTTTGCCTTCTGGTCCAAGTATAAGCTTTGCCCACTTTATCAAACAACTTCCTACACACTGTTATGAACTGAGGCAGCTTGGGAACATTGTCTCTCAACTGTGTTATAGAGTGTAGTACTACATTTCAGTGAAGTGTAAGGCTTTCCAAAGCTGCCGAACGTGTTTCTTTCACTATTTCAATGGTATCCTGCCTTGTATAACACACTTTTACCACTCTAGTCTCCTTTAAGTAAAGAATATAGGATTCAAACACGGTTTCATGTGATCTTAACTCGAATTAAGGATGTCCCGGATCTTAGCTACCTTTTCTACACTAAGAACTGACTTGGAGAATCTCTTTAAGCTGTTCTAAACGAGTTCTCATCTGTTTACAGTCATTTTCTCTGAATTATCCATGTTTTCATGTAGTTTCCTATATTCTGCCTTCTGGTCCAAGTATAAGCTTTGCCCACTTTATCAAACAACTTCCTACACACTGTTATGAACTGAGGCAGCTTGGGAACATTGTCTCTCAACTGTGTTATAGAGTGTAGTACTACATTTCAGTGAAGTGTAAGGCTTTCCAAAGCTGCCGAACGTGTTTCTTTCACTATTTCAATGGTATCCTGCCTTGTATAACACACTTTTACCACTCTAGTCTCCTTTAAGTAAAGAATATAGGATTCAAACACGGTTTCATGTAATCTTAACTCGAATTAAGGTTGTCCCGGATCTTAGCTACCTTTTCTACACTAAGAACTGACTTGGAGAATCTCTTTCAGCTGTTCTAAACGAGTTCTCATCTGTTTACAGTCATTTTCTCTGAATTATCCATGTTTTCATGTAGTTTCCTGTATTATGCCTTCTGGTCCAAATATAAGCTTTGCCCACTTTATCAAACAACTTCCTACACACTGTTATGAACAGAGGCAGCTTGGGAACATTGTCTCTCAACTGTGTTATAGAGTGTAGTACTACATTTCAGTGAAGTGTAAGGCTTTACAAAGCTGCCGAACGTGTTTCTTTCACTATTTCAATGGTATCCTGCCTTGTATAACACTCTTTTACCACTCTAGTCTCCTTTAAGTAAAGAATATAGGATTCAAACACTGTTTCATGTCATATTAACTCGAATTAAGAATGTCCCGGATCTTAGCTACCTTTTCTACACTAGGAACTTACTTGGAGAATCTCTTTGAGCTGTTCTAAACAAGTTCTCATCTGTTTACAGTCATTTTCTCTGAATTATCCATGGTTTCATGTAGTTTCCTATATTCTGCCTTCTGGTCCAAGTATAAGCTTTGCCCACTTTATCAAACAACTTCCTACACACTGTTATGAACTGAGGCAGCTTGGGAACATTGTCTCTCAACTGTGTTATAGAGTGTAGTACTACATTTCAGTGAAGTGTAAGGCTTTCCAAAGCTGCCGAACGTGTTTCTCTCTCTATTTCAATGGTATTCTGACTTGTATAACACACATTTACCACTCTAGAGTCCTTTATGTAAAGAATATAGGATTCATACAGTGTTTCATGTGATCTTAACTCGAATTAAGGATTTCCCTTATCTTAGCTACCTTTTCTACACTAAGAACTGACTTGGAGAATCTCTTTCAGCTGTTCTAAATGAGTTTTCATCTGTTTACAGTCATTTTCTCTGAATTATCCATGTTTTCATGTAGTTTCCTATATTCTGCCTTCTGGTTCAATTATAAGCTTTGCCCACTTTATCAAACAACTTCCTACACACTGTTATGAGCTGAGGCAGCTTGGGAACATTGTCTCTCAACTGTGTTATAGAGTGTAGTACTACATTTCAGTGAAGTGTAAGGCTTTCCAAAGCTGCCGAACGTGTTTCTTTCACTATTTCAATGGTATCCTGCCTTGTATAACACACTTTTACCACGCTAGTCTCCTTTAAGTAAAGAATATAGGATTCATACAGTGTTTCATGTGATATTAACTCCCAATAAGGATTTCCCCGATCTTAGCTACCTTTTCTACACTAAGAACTGACTTGGAGAATCTCTTTGAGCTGTTCTAAACAAGTTCTCATCTGTTTACAGTCATTTTCTCTGAATTATCCATGTTTTCATGTAGTTTCCTATATTCTGCCTTCTGGTCCAAGTATAAGCTTTGCCCACTTTATCAAACAACTTCCTACACACTGTCATGAACTGAGGCAGCTTGGGAACATTGTCTCTCAACTGTGTTATAGAGTGTAGTACTACATTTCAGTGAAGTGTAAGGCTTTCCAAAGCTGCCGAACGTGTTTCTTTCTCTATTTCAATGGTATTCTGACTTGTATAACACACATATACCACTCTAGAGCCCTTTAAGTAAAGAATATAGGATTCATACAGTGTTTCATGTGATCTTAACTCAAATTAAGGATTTCCCTTATCTTAGCTAACTTTTCTATACTAACAACTGACTTGGAGAACCTCTTTCAGCTGTTCTAAATGAGTTCTCATCTGTTTACAGTCATTTTCTCTGAATTATCCATGTTTTCATGTAGTTTCCTATATTCTGCCTTCTGGTCCAAGTATAAGCTTTGCCCACTTTATCAAACAACTTCCTACACACTGTTATGAACTGAGGCAGCTTGGGAACATTATCTCTCAACTGTGTTATAGAGTGTAGTACTACATTTCAGTGAAGTGTAAGGCTTTCCAAAGCTGCCGAACGTGTTTCTCTCTCTATTTCAATGGTATTCTGACTTGTATAACACACATTTACCACTCTAGAGTCCTTTAGGGAAAGAATATAGGATTCATACAGTGTTTCATGTGATCTTAACTCGAATTAAGTATTTCCCTTATCTTAGCTACCTTTTCTACACTAAGAACTGACTTGGAGAATCTCTTTCAGCTGTTCTAAACGAGTTCTCATCTGTTTGCAGTCATTTTCTCTGAATTATCCATGTTTTCATGTAGTTTCCTATATTTTGCCTTCTGGTCCAAGTATAAGCTTTGCCCACTTTATCAAACAACTTCCTACACACTGTTATGAACTGAGGCAGCTTGGGAACATTGTCTCTCAACTGTGTTATAGAGTGTAGTACTACATTTCAGTGAAGTGTAAGGCTTTCCAAAGCTGCCGAACGTGTTTCTTTCACTATTTCAATGGTATCCTGCCTTGTATAACACACTTTTACCACTCTAGTCTCCTTTAAGTAAAGAATATAGGATTCAAACACGGTTTCATGTGATCTTAACTCGAATTAAGGATGTCCCGGATCTTAGCTACCTTTTCTACACTAAGAACTGACTTGGAGAATCTCTTTCAGCTGTTCTAAACGAGTTCTCATCTGTTTACAGTCATTTTCTCTGAATTATCCATGTTTTCATGTAGTTTCCTATATTCTGCCTTCTGGTCCAAGTATAAGCTTTGCCCACTTTATCAAACAACTTCCTACACACTGTTATGAACTGAGGCAGCTTGGGAACATTGTCTCTCAACTGTGTTATAGAGTGTAGTACTACATTTCAGTGAAGTGTAAGGCTTTCCAAAGCTGCCGAACGTGTTTCTTTCACTATTTCAATGGTATCCTGCCTTGTATAACACACTTTTACCACTCTAGTCTCCTTTAAGTAAAGAATATAGGATTCAAACACGGTTTCATGTAATCTTAACTCGAATTAAGGTTGTCCCGGATCTTAGCTACCTTTTCTACACTAAGAACTGACTTGGAGAATCTCTTTCAGCTGTTCTAAACGAGTTCTCATCTGTTTACAGTCATTTTCTCTGAATTATCCATGTTTTCATGTAGTTTCCTGTATTCTGCCTTCTGGTCCAAATATAAGCTTTGCCCACTTTATCAAACAACTTCCTACACACTGTTATGAACAGAGGCAGCTTGGGAACATTGTCTCTCAACTGTGTTATAGAGTGTAGTACTACATTTCAGTGAAGTGTAAGGCTTTACAAAGCTGCCGAACGTGTTTCTTTCACTATTTCAATGGTATCCTGCCTTGTATAACACTCTTTTACCACTCTAGTCTCCTTTAAGTAAAGAATATAGGATTCAAACACTGTTTCATGTCATATTAACTCGAATTAAGAATGTCCCGGATCTTAGCTACCTTTTCTACACTAGGAACTTACTTGGAGAATCTCTTTGAGCTGTTCTAAACAAGTTCTCATCTGTTTACAGTCATTTTCTCTGAATTATCCATGGTTTCATGTAGTTTCCTATATTCTGCCTTCTGGTCCAAGTATAAGCTTTGCCCACTTTATCAAACAACTTCCTACACACTGTTATGAACTGAGGCAGCTTGGGAACATTGTCTCTCAACTGTGTTATAGAGTGTAGTACTACATTTCAGTGAAGTGTAAGGCTTTCCAAAGCTGCCGAACGTGTTTCTTTCTCTATTTCAATGGTATTCTGACTTGTATAACACACATTTACCACTCTAGAGACCTTTAGGGAAAGAATATAGGATTCATACAGTGTTTCATGTGATCTTAACTCGAATTAAGGATTTCCCTTAGCTACCTTTTCTACACTAAGAACTGACTTGGAGAATCTCTTTCAGCTGTTCTAAACGAGTTCTCATCTGTTTACAGTCATTTTCTCTGAATTATCCATGTTTTCATGTAGTTTCCTGTATTCTGCCTTCTGGTCCAATTATAAGCTTTGCCCACTTTATCAAACAACTTCCTACACACTGTTATGAACTGAGGCAGCTTGGGAACATTGTCTCTCAACTGTGTTATGGAGTGTAGTACTACATTTCAGTGAAGTGTAAGGCTTTACAAAGCTGCTGAACGTGTTTCTTTCACTATTTCAATGGTATCCTGCCTTGTATAACACACTTTTACCACTTTAGTCTCCTTTAAGTAAAGAATATAAGATTCAAACACTGTTTCATGTCATATTAACTCGAATTAAGGATGTCCCGGATCTTAGCTACCTTTTCTACACTAGGAACTTACTTGGAGAATCTCTTTGAGCTGTTCTAAACAAGTTCTCATCTGTTCACAGTCCTTTTCTCTGAATTATCCATGGTTTCATGTAGTTTCCTATATTCTGCCTTCTGGTCCAAGTATAAGCTTTGCCCACTTTATCAAACAACTTCCTACACACTGTTATGAACTGAGGCAGCTTGGGAACATTGTCTCTCAACTGCGTTATAGAGTGTAGTACTATATTTCAGTGAAGTGTAAGGCTTTCCAAAGCTACCGAACGTGTTACTTTTTCTATTTCAATGGTATTCTGCCTTGTATAACACACATTTAACATTCTAGTCTCCTTTAAGTAAAGAATATAGGATTCATACAGTGTTTCATGTGATATTAACTCCCAATAAGGATTTCCCCGATCTTAGCTACCTTTTCTACACTAAGAACTGACTTGGAGAATCTCTTTGAGATGTTTTAAACAAGTTCTCATCTGTTTACAGTCATTTTCTCTGAATTATCCATGTTTTCATGTAGTTTCCTATATTCTGCCTTCTGGTCCAAGTATAAGCTTTGCCCACTTTATCAAACAACTTCCTACACACTGTCATGAACTGAGGCAGCTTGGGAACATTGTCTCTCAACTGTGTTATAGAGTGTAGTACTACATTTCAGTGAAGTGTAAGGCTTTCCAAAGCTGCCGAACGTGTTTCTTTCTCTATTTCAATGGTATTCTGACTTGTATAACACACATTTACCACTCTAGAGACCTTTAGGGAAAGAATATAGGATTCATACAGTGTTTCATGTGATCTTAACTCGAATTAAGGATTTCCCTTATCTTAGCTACCTTTTCTACACTAAGAACTGACTTGGAGAATCTCTTTCAGCTGTTCTAAACGAGTTCTCATCTGTTTACAGTCATTTTCTCTGAATTATCCATGTTTTCATGTAGTTTCCTGTATTCTGCCTTCTTGTCCAAGTATAAGCTTTGCCCACTTTATCAAACAACTTCCTACACACTGTTATGAACTGAGGCAGCTTGGGAACATTGTCTCTCAACTGTGTTATAGAGTGTAGTACTACATTTCAGTGAAGTGTAAGGCTTTACAAAGCTGCCGAACTTGTTTCTTTCACTATTTCAATGGTATCCTGCCTTGTATAACACACTTTTACCACTTTAGTCTCCTTTAAGTAAAGAATATAGGATTCAAACACTGTTTCATGTCATATTAACTCGAATTAAGGATGTCCCGGATCTTAGCTACCTTTTCTACACTAGGAACTTACTTGGAGAATCTCTTTGAGCTGTTCTAAACAAGTTCTCATCTGTTTACAGTCATTTTCTCTGAATTATCCATGTTTTCATGTAGTTTCCTATATTCTGCCTTCTGGTCCAAGTATAAGCTTTGCCCACTTTATCAAACAACTTCCTACACACTGTCATGAACTGAGGCAGCTTGGGAACATTGTCTCTCAACTGTGTTATAGAGTTTAGTACTACATTTCAGTGAAGTGTAAGGCTTTCCAAAGCTGCCGAACGTGTTTCTTTCTCTATTTCAAAGGTATTCTGACTTGTATAACACACATATACCACTCTGGAGTCCTTTAAGTAAAGAATATAGGATTCATACAGTGTTTCATGTGATATTAACTCCCAATAAGGATTTCCCCGATCTTAGCTACCTTTTCTACACTAAGAACTGACTTGGAGAATCTCTTTGAGCTGTTCTAAACAAGTTCTCATCTGTTTACAGTCATTTTCTCTGAATTATCCATGTTTTCATGTAGTTTCCTATATTCTGCCTTCTGGTCCAAGTATAAGCTTTGCCCACTTTATCAAACAACTTCCTACACACTGTCATGAACTGAGGCAGCTTGGGAACATTGTCTCTCAACTGTGTTATAGAGTTTAGTACTACATTTCAGTGAAGTGTAAGGCTTTACAAAGCTGCCCAACGTGTTTCTTTCACTATTTCAATGGTATCCTGCCTAGTATAACACACTTTTACCACTCTAGTCTCCTTTAAGTAAAGAATATAGGATTCAAACACTGTTTCATGTCATATTAACTCGAATTAAGGATGTCCCGGATCTTAGCTACCTTTTCTACACTAAGAACTTACTTGGAGAATCTCTTTGAGCTGTTCTAAACAAGTTCTCATCTGTTTACAGTCATTTTCTCTGAATTATCCATGGTTTCATGTAGTTTCCTATATTCTGCCTTCTGGTCCAAGTATAAGCTTTGCCCACTTTATCAAACAACTTCCTACACACTGTTATGAACTGATGCAGCTCGGGAACATTGTCTCTCAACTGTGTTATAGAGTGTAGTACTATATTTCAGTGATGTGTAAGGCTTTCCAAAGCTACCGAACGTGTTTCTTTTTCTATTTCAATGGTATTCTGCCTTGTATAACACACATTTACCACTCTAGTCTTCTTTATGTAAAGAATATAGGATTCATACAGTGTTTCATGTGATATTAACTCCAAATAAGGATTTCCCCGATCTTAGCTACCTTTTCTACATTAAGAACTGACTTGGAGAATCTCTTTCAGCTGTTCTAAACGAGTTCTCATCTGTTTACAGTCATTTTCTCTGAATTATCCATGTTTTCATGTAGTTTCCTATATTCTGCCTTCTGGTCCAAGTATAAGCTTTGCCCACTTTATCAAACAACTTCCTACACAGTGTTATGAACTGAGGCAGCTTGGGAACATTGTCTCTCAACTGTGTTATAGAGTGTAGTACTACATTTCAGTGAAGTGTAAGGCTTTCCAAAGCTGCCGAACGTGTTTCTTTCTCTATTTCAATGGTATTCTGACGTGTATAACACACATTTACCACTCTAGAGTCCTTTAGGGAAAGAATATAGGATTCATACAGTGTTTCATGTGATCTTAACTCGAATTAAGGATTTCCCTTATCTTAGCTACCTTTTCTATACTAAGAACTGACTTGGAGAATCTCTTTCAGCTGTTCTAAACCAGTTCTCATCTGTTTACAGTCATTTTCTCTGAATTATCCATGTTTTCATGTAGTTTCCTATATTCTGCCTTCTGGTCCAAGTATAAGCATTGCCCACTTTATCAAACAACTTCCTACACACTGTTATGAACTGAGGCAGCTTGGGAACATTGTCTCTCAACTGTGTTATAGAGTGTAGTACTACATTTCAGTGAAGTGTAAGGCTTTCCAAAGCTGCCGAACGTGTTTCTTTCTCTATTTCAATGGTATTCTGACTTGTATAACACACATTTACCACTCTAGAGTCCTTTAAGTAAAGAATATAGGATTCATACAGTGTTTCATGTGATCTTAACTCGAATTAAGGATTTCCCGTATCTTAGCTAACTTTTCTACACTAAGAACTGACTTGGAGAATCTCTTTCAGCTGTTCTAAGCGAGTTCTCATCTGTTTACAGTCATTTTCTCTGAATTATCCATGTTTTCATGTAGTTTCCTATATTCTGCCTTCTGGTTCAATTATAAGCTTTGCCCACTTTATCAAACAACTTCCTGCACACTGTTATGAACTGAGGCAGCTTGGGAACATTGTCTCTCAACTGTGTTATAGAGTGCAGTACTACATTTCAGTGAAGTGTAAGGCTTTCCAAAGCTGCCGAACGTGTTTCTTTCTCTATTTCAATGGTATTCTGACTTGTATAACACACATTTACCACTCTAGAGATCTTTAGGGAAAGAATATAGGATTCATACAGTGTTTCATGTGATCTTAACTCGAATTAAGGATTTCCCTTATCTTAGCTACCTTTTCTACACTAAGAACTGACTTGGAGAATCTCTTTCAGCTGTTCTAAACGAGTTCTCATCTGTTTACAGTCATTTTCTCTGAATTATCCATGTTTTCATGTAGTTTCCTGTATTCTGCCTTCTGGTCCAAGTATAAGCTTTGCCCACTTTATCAAACAACTTCCTACACACTGTTATGAACTGAGGCAGCTTGGGAACATTGTCTCTCAACTGTGTTATAGAGTGTAGTACTACATTTCAGTGAAGTGTAAGGCTTTACAAAGCTGCCGAACGTGTTTCTTTCACTATTTCAATGGTATCCTGCCTTGTATAACACACTTTTACCACTCTAGTCTCCTTTAAGTAAAGAATATAGGATTCAAACACTGTTTCATGTCATATTAACTCGAATTAAGGATGTCCCGGATCTTAGCTACCTTTTCTACACTAGGAACTTACTTGGAGAATCTCTTTGAGCTGTTCTAAACAAGTTCTCATCTGTTTACAGTCATTTTCTCTGAATTATCCATGTTTTCATGTAGTTTCCTATATTCTGCATTCTGGTTCAATTATAAGCTTTGCCCACTTTATCAAACAACTTCCTGCACACTGTTATGAACTGAGGCAGCTTGGGAACATTGTCTCTCAACTGTGTTATAGAGTGTAGTACTACATTTCAGTGAAGTGTAAGGCTTTCCAAAGCTGCCGAACGTGTTTCTTTCTCTATTTCAATGGTATTCTGACTTGTATAACACACATTTACCACTGTAGAGTCCTTTAGGGAAAGAATATAGGATTCATACAGTGTTTCATGTGATCTTAACTCGAATTAAGTATTTCCCTTATCTTAGCTACCTTTTCTACACTAAGAACTGACTTGGAGAATCTCTTTCAGCTGTTCTAAACGAGCTCTCATCTGTTTACAGTCATTTTCTCTGAATTATCCATGTTTTCATGTACTTTCCTATATTCTGCCTTCTGGTCCAAGTATAAGCTTTGCCCACTTTATCAAACAACTTCCTACACACTGTTATGAACTGAGGCAGCTTGGGAACATTGTCTCTCAACTGTGTTATAGAGTGTAGTACTACATTTCAGTGAAGTGTAAGGCTTTCCAAAGCTGCCGAACGTGTTTCTTTCACTATTTCAATGGTATCCTGCCTTGTATAACACACTTTTACCACTCTAGTCTCCTTTAAGTAAAGAATATAGGATTCAAACACGGTTTCATGTGATCTTAACTCGAATTAAGGATGTCCCGGATCTTAGCTACCTTTTCTACACTAAGAACTTACTTGGAGAATCTCTTTGAGCTGTTCTAAACAAGTTCTCATCTGTTTACAGTCATTTTCTCTGAATTATCCATGGTTTCATGTAGTTTCCTATATTCTGCCTTCTGGTCCAAGTATAAGCTTTGCCCACTTTATCAAACAACTTCCTACACACTGTTATGAACTGATGCAGCTCGGGAACATTGTCTCTCAACTGTGTTATAGAGTGTAGTACTATATTTCAGTGAAGTGTAAGGCTTTCCAAAGCTACCGAACGTGTTTCTTTTTCTATTTCAATGGTATTCTGCCTTGTATAACACACATTTACCACTCTAGTCTCCTTTAAGTAAAGAATATAGGATTCATACAGTGTTTCATGTGATATTAACTCCAAATAAGGATTTCCCCGATCTTAGCTACCTTTTCTACACTAAGAACTGACTTGGAGAATCTCTTTGAGCTGTTCTAAACGAGTTCTCATCTGTTTACAGTCATTTTCTCTGAATTATCCATGTTTTCATGTAGTTTCCTATATTCTGCCTTCTGGTCCAAGTATAAGCTTTGCCCACTTTATCAAACAACTTCCTACACACTATCATGAACTGAGGCAGCTTGGGAACATTGTCTCTCAACTGTGTTATAGAGTGTAGTACTACATTTCAGTGAAGTGTAAGGCTTTCCAAAGCTGCTGAACGTGTTTCTTTCTCTATTTCAATGGTATTCTGACTTGTATAACACACATATACCACTCTGGAGTCCATTAAGTAAAGAATATAGGATTCATACAGTGTTTCATGTGATCTTAACTCGAATTAAAGATTTCCCTTATCTTAGCTACCTTTTCTACACTAAGAACTGACTTGGAGAATCTCTTTCAGCTGTTCTAAGCGAGTTCTCATCTGTTTACAGTCATTTTCTCTGAATTATCCATGTTTTCATGTAGTTTCCTATATTCTGCCTTCTGGTTCAATTATAAGCTTTGCCGACTTTATCAAACAACTTCCTGCACACTGTTATGAACTGAGGCAGCTTGGGAACATTGTCTCTCAACTGTGTTATAGAGTGCAGTACTACATTTCAGTGAAGTGTAAGGCTTTCCAAAGCTGCCGAACGTGTTTCTTTCTCTATTTCAATGGTATTCTGACTTGTATAACACACATTTACCACTCTAGAGACCTTTAGGGAAAGAATATAGGATTCATACAGTGTTTCATGTGATCTTAACTCGAATTAAAGATTTCCCTTATCTTAGCTACCTTTTCTACACTAAGAACTGACTTGGAGAATCTCTTTCAGCTGTTCTAAGCGAGTTCTCATCTGTTTACAGTCATTTTCTCTGAATTATCCATGTTTTCATGTAGTTTCCTATACTCTGCCTTCTGGTTCAATTATAAGCTTTGCCCACTTTATCAAACAACTTCCTGCACACTGTTATGAACTGAGGCAGCTTGGGAACATTGTCTCTCAACTGTGTTATAGAGTGCAGTACTACATTTCAGTGAAGTGTAAGGCTTTCCAAAGCTGCCGAACCTGTTTCTTTCTCTATTTCAATGGTATTCTGACTTGTATAACGCACATTTACCACTCTAGAGACCTTTAGGGAAAGAATATAGGATTCATACAGTGTTTCATGTGATCTTAACTCGAATTAAGTATTTCCCTTATCTTAGCTACCTTTTCTACACTAAGAACTGACTTGGAGAATCTCTTTCAGCTGTTCTAAACGAGCTCTCATCTGTTTACAGTCATTTTCTCTGAATTATCCATGTTTTCATGTACTTTCCTATACTCTGCCTTCTGGTCCAAGTATAAGCTTTGCCCACTTTATCAAACAACTTCCTACACACTGTTATGAACTGAGGCAGCTTGGGAACATTGTCTCTCAACTGTGTTATAGAGTGTAGTACTACATTTCAGTGAAGTGTAAGGCTTTCCAAAGCTGCCGAACGTGTTTCTTTCACTATTTCAATGGTATCCTGCCTTGTATAACACACTTTTACCACTCTAGTCTCCTTTAAGTAAAGAATATAGGATTCAGACACGGTTTCATGTGATCTTAACTCGAATTAAGGATGTCCCGGATCTTAGCTACCTTTTCTACACTAAGAACTTACTTGGAGAATCTCTTTGAGCTGTTCTAAACAAGTTCTCATCTGTTTACAGTCATTTTCTCTGAATTATCCATGGTTTCATGTCGTTTCCTATATTCTGCCTTCTGGTCCAAGTATAAGCTTTGCCCACTTTATCAAACAACTTCCTACACACTGTTATGAACTGATGCAGCTCGGGAACATTGTCTCTCAACTGTGTTATAGAGTGTAGTACTATATTTCAGTGAAGTGTAAGGCTTTCCAAAGCTACCGAATGTGTTTCTTTTTCTATTTCAATGGTATTCTGCCTTGTATAACACACATTTACCACTCTAGTCTCCTTTAAGTAAAGAATATAGGATTCATACAGTGTTTCATGTGATATTAACTCCAAATAAGGATTTCCCCGATCTTAGCTACCTTTTCTACACTAAGAACTGACTTGGAGAATCTCTTTGAGCTGTTCTAAACGAGTTCTCATCTGTTTACAGTCATTTTCTCTGAATTATCCATGTTTTCATGTAGTTTCCTATATTCTGCCTTCTGGTCCAAGTATAAGCTTTGCCCACTTTATCAAACAACTTCCTACACACTATCATGAACTGAGGCAGCTTGGGAACATTGTCTCTCAACTGTGTTATAGAGTGTAGTACTACATTTCAGTGAAGTGTAAGGATTTCCAAAGCTGCCGAACGTGTTTCTTTCTCTATTTCAATGGTATTCTGACTTGTATAACACACATATACCACTCTTGAGTCCTTTAAGTAAAGAATATAGGATTCATACAGTGTTTCATGTGATCTTAACTCAAATTAAGGATTTCCCTTATCTTAGCTACCTTTTATATACTAACAAGTGACTTGGAGAATCTCTTTCAGCTGTTCTAAACGAGTTCTCATCTGTTTACAGTCATTTTCTCTGAATTATCCATGTTTTCATGTAGTTTCCTATATTCTGCCTTCTGGTCCAAGTATAAGCTTTGCCCACTTTATCAAACAACTTCCTGCACACTGTTATGAACTGAGGCAGCTTGGGAACATTGTCTTTCAACTGTGTTATAGAGTGTAGTACTACATTTCAGTGAAGTGTAAGGCTTTCCAAAGCTGCCGAACGTGTTTCTTTCTCTATTTCAATGGTATTCTGACTTGTATAACACACATTTACCACTCTAGAGACCTTTAGGGAAAGAATATAGGATTCATACAGTGTTTCATGTGATCTTAACTCGAATTAAGGATTTCCCTTAGCTACCTTTTCTACACTAAGAACTGACTTGGAGAATCTCTTTCAGCTGTTCTAAACGAGTTCTCATCTGTTTACAGTCATTTTCTCTGAATTATCCATGTTTTCATGTAGTTTCCTGTATTCTGCCTTCTGGTCCAATTATAAGCTTTGCCCACTTTATCAAACAACTTCCTACACACTGTTATGAACTGAGGCAGCTTGGGAACATTGTCTCTCAACTGTGTTATGGAGTGTAGTACTACATTTCAGTGAAGTGTAAGGCTTTACAAAGCTGCCGAACGTGTTTCTTTCACTATTTCAATGGTATCCTGCCTTGTATAACACACTTTTACCACTTTAGTCTCCTTTAAGTAAAGAATATAAGATTCAAACACTGTTTCATGTCATATTAACTCGAATTAAGGATGTCCCGGATCTTAGCTACCTTTTCTACACTAGGAACTTACTTGGAGAATCTCTTTGAGCTGTTCTAAACAAGTTCTCATCTGTTCACAGTCATTTTCTCTGAATTATCCATGGTTTCATGTAGTTTCCTATATTCTGCCTTCTGGTCCAAGTATAAGCTTTGCCCACTTTATCAAACAACTTCCTACACACTGTTATGAACTGAGGCAGCTTGGGAACATTGTCTCTCAACTGCGTTATAGAGTGTAGTACTATATTTCAGTGAAGTGTAAGGCTTTCCAAAGCTACCGAACGTGTTTCTTTTTCTATTTCAATGGTATTCTGCCTTGTATAACACACATTTAACACTCTAGTCTCCTTTAAGTAAAGAATATAGGATTCATACAGTGTTTCATGTGATATTAACTCCCAATAAGGATTTCCCCGATCTTAGCTACCTTTTCTACACTAAGAACTGACTTGGAGAATCTCTTTGAGATGTTCTAAACAAGTTCTCATCTGTTTACAGTCATTTTCTCTGAATTATCCATGTTTTCATGTAGTTTCCTATATTCTGCCTTCTGGTCCAAGTATAAGCTTTGCCCACTTTATCAAACAACTTCCTACACACTGTCATGAACTGAGGCAGCTTGGGAACATTGTCTCTCAACTGTGTTATAGAGTGTAGTACTACATTTCAGTGAAGTGTAAGGCTTTCCAAAGCTGCCGAACGTGTTTTTTTCTCTATTTCAATGGTATTCTGACTTGTATAACACACATTTACCACTCTAGAGACCTTTAGGGTAAGAATATAGGATTCATACAGTGTTTCATGTGATCTTAACTCGAATTAAGGATTTCCCTTATCTTAGCTACCTTTTCTACACTAAGAACTGACTTGGAGAATCTCTTTCAGCTGTTCTAAACGAGTTCTCATCTGTTTACAGTCATTTTCTCTGAATTATCCATGTTTTCATGTAGTTTCCTGTATTCTGCCTTCTGGTCCAAGTATAAGCTTTGCCCACTTTATCAAACAACTTCCTACACACTGTTATGAACTGAGGCAGCTTGGGAACATTGTCTCTCAACTGTGTTATAGAGTGTAGTACTACATTTCAGTGAAGTGTAAGGCTTTACAAAGCTGCCGAACGTGTTTCTTTCACTATTTCAATGGTATCCTGCCTTGTATAACACACTTTTACCACTTTAGTCTCCTTTAAGTAAAGAATATAGGATTCAAACACTGTTTCATGTCATATTAACTCGAATTAAGGATGTCCCGGATCTTAGCTACCTTTTCTACACTAGGAACTTACTTGGAGAATCTCTTTGAGCTGTTCTAAACAAGTTCTCATCTGTTCACAGTCATTTTCTCTGAATTATCCATGGTTTCATGTAGTTTCCTATATTCTGCCTTCTGGTCCAAGTATAAGCTTTGCCCACTTTATCAAACAACTTCCTACACACTGTTATGAACTGAGGCAGCTTGGGAACATTGTCTCTCAACTGCGTTATAGAGTGTAGTACTATATTTCAGTGAAGTGTAAGGCTTTCCAAAGCTACCGAACGTGTTTCTTTTTCTATTTCAATGGTATTCTGCCTTGTATAACACACATTTAACACTCTAGTCTCCTTTAAGTAAAGAATATAGGATTCATACAGTGTTTCATGTGATATTAACTCCCAATAAGGATTTCCCCGATCTTAGCTACCTTTTCTACACTAAGAACTGACTTGGAGAATCTCTTTGAGATGTTCTAAACAAGTTCTCATCTGTTTACAGTCATTTTCTCTGAATTATCCATGTTTTCATGTAGTTTCCTATATTCTGCCTTCTGGTCCAAGTATAAGCTTTGCCCACTTTATCAAACAACTTCCTACACACTGTCATGAACTGAGGCAGCTTGGGAACATTGTCTCTCAACTGTGTTATAGAGTGTAGTACTACATTTCAGTGAAGTGTAAGGCTTTCCAAAGCTGCCGAACGTGTTTTTTTCTCTATTTCAATGGTATTCTGACTTGTATAACACACATTTACCACTCTAGAGACCTTTAGGGTAAGAATATAGGATTCATACAGTGTTTCATGTGATCTTAACTCGAATTAAGGATTTCCCTTATCTTAGCTACCTTTTCTACACTAAGAACTGACTTGGATAATCTCTTTCAGCTGTTCTAAATGAGTTCTCATCTGTTTACAGTCATTTTCTCTGAATTATCCATGTTTTCATGTAGTTTCCTGTATTCTGCCTTCTGGTCCAAGTATAAGCTTTGCCCACTTTATCAAACAACTTCCTACACACTGTTATGAACTGAGGCAGCTTGGGAACATTGTCTCTCAACTGTGTTATAGAGTGTAGTACTACATTTCAGTGAAGTGTAAGGCTTTACAAAGCTGCCGAACGTGTTTCTTTCACTATTTCAATGGTATCCTGCCTTGTATAACACACTTTTACCACTTTAGTCTCCTTTAAGTAAAGAATATAGGATTCAAACACTGTTTCATGTCATATTAACTCGAATTAAGGATGTCCCGGATCTTAGCTACCTTTTCTACACTAAGAACTTACTTGGAGAATCTCTTTGAGCTGTTCTAAACAAGTTCTCATCTGTTTACAGTCATTTTCTCTGAATTATCCATGGTTTCATGTAGTTTCCTATATTCTGCCTTCTGGTCCAAGTATAAGCTTTGCCCACTTTATCAAACAACTTCCTACACACTGTTATGAACTGATGCAGCTCGGGAACATTGTCTCTCAACTGTGTTACAGAGTGTAGTACTATATTTCAGTGAAGTGTAAGGCTTTCCAAAGCTACCGAACGTGTTTCTTTTTCTATTTCAATGGTATTCTGCCTTGTATAACACAAATTTACCACTCTAGTCTCCTTTAGGTAAAGAATATAGGATTCATACAGTGTTTCATGTGATATTAACTCCAAATAAGGATTTCCCCGATCTTAGCTACCTTTTCTACACTAAGAACTGACTTGGAGAATCTCTTTGAGCTGTTCTAAACGAGTTCTCATCTGTTTACAGTCATTTTCTCTGAATTATCCATGTTTTCATGTAGTTTCCTATATTCTGCCTTCTGGTCCAAGTATAAGCTTTGCCCACTTTATCAAACAACTTCCTACACACTATCATGAACTGAGGCAGCTTGGGAACATTGTCTCTCAACTGTGTTATAGAGTGTAGTACTACATTTCAGTGAAGTGTAAGGTTTTCCAAAGCTGCCGAACGTGTTTCTTTCTCTATTTCAATGGTATTCTCACTTGTATAACACACATATACCACTCTGGAGTCCTTTAAGTAAAGAATATAGGATTCATACAGTGTTTCATGTGATCTTAACTCGAATTAAGGATTTCCCTTATCTTAGCTACCTTTTCTACACTAAGAACTGACTTGGAGAATCAATTTCAGCTGTTCTAAATGAGTTCTCATCTGTTTACAGTCATTTTCTCTGAATTATCCATGTTTTCATGTAGTTTCCTATATTCTGCCTTCTGGTCCAAGTATAAGCTTTGCCCACTTTATCAAACAACTTCCTACACACTGTTATGAACTGAGGCAGCTCGGGAACATTGTCTCTCAACTGTGTTATAGAGTGTAGTACTACATTTCAATGAAGTGTAAGGCTTTCCAAAGCTGCCCAACGTGTTTCTTTCACTATTTCAATGGTATCCTGCCTTGTATAACACACTTTTACCACTCTAGTCTCCTTTAAGTAAAGAATATAGGATTCAAACACTGTTTCATGTCATATTAACTCGAATTAAGGATGTCCCGGATCTTAGCTACCTTTTCTACACTGAGAACTTACTTGGAGAATCTCTTTGAGCTGTTCTAAACAAGTTCTCATCTGTTTACAGTCATTTTCTCCGAATTATCCATGGTTTCATGTAGTTTCCTATATTCTGCCTTCTGGTCCAAGTATAAGCTTTGCCCACTTTATCAAACAACTTCCTACACACTGTTATGAACTGATGCAGCTCGGTAACATTGTCTCTCAACTGTGTTATAGAGTGTAGTACTATATTTCAGTGAAGTGTAAGGCTTTCCAAAGCTGCCAAACGTGTTTCTTTCTCTATTTCAATGGTATTCTGACTTGTATAACACACATTTACCACTCTAGAGTCCTTTAAGTAAAGAATGTAGGATTCATACAGTGTTTCATGTGATCTTAACTCGAATTAAGGATTTCCCTTATCTTAGCTACCTTTCCTACACTAAGAACTGACTTGGAGAATCTCTTTCAGCTGTTCTAAACGAGTTCTCATCTGTTTACAGTCATTTTCTCTGAATTATCCATGTTTTCATGTAGTTTCCTATATTCTGCCTTCTGGTTCAATTATAAGCTTTGCCCACTTTATCAAACAACTTCCTGCACACTGTTATGAACTGAGGTAGCTTGGGAACATTGTCTCTCAACTGTGTTATAGAGTGCAGTACTACATTTCAGTGAAGTGTAAGGCTTTCCAAAGCTGCCGAACGTGTTTCTTTCTCTATTTCAATGGTATTCTGACTTGTATAACACACATTTACCACTCTAGAGACATTTAGGGAAAGAATATAGGATTCATACAGTGTTTCATGTGATCTTAACTCGAATTAAGGATTTCCCTTATCTTAGCTACCTTTTCTACACTAAGAACTGACTTGGAGAATCTCTTTCAGCTGTTCTAAACGAGTTCTCATCTGTTTACAGTCATTTTCTCTGAATTATCCATGTTTTCATGTAGTTTCCTGTATTCTGCCTTCTGGTCCAAGTATAAGCTTTGCCCACTTTATCAAACAACTTCCTACACACTGTTATGAATTGAGGCAGCTTGGGAACATTGTCTCTCAACTGTGTTATAGAGTGTAGTACTACATTTCAGTGAAGTGTAAGGCTTTACAAAGCTGACGAACGTGTTTCTTTCACTATTTCAATGGTATCCTGCCTTGTATAACACACTTTTACCACTCTAGTCTCCTTTAAGTAAAGAATATAGGATTCAAACACTGTTTCATGTCATATTAACTCGAATTAAGGATGTCCCGGATCTTAGCTACCTTTTCTACACTAGGAACTTACTTGGAGAATCTCTTTGAGCTGTTCTAAACAAGTTCTCATCTGTTTACAGTCATTTTCTCTGAATTATCCATGTTTTCATGTAGTTTCCTATATTCTGCATTCTGGTTCAATTATAAGCTTTGCCCACTTTATCAAACAACTTCCTGCACACTGTTATGAACTGAGGCAGCTTGAGAACATTGTCTCTCAACTGTGTTATAGAGTGTAGTACTACATTTCAGTGAAGTGTAAGGCTTTCCAAAGCTGCCGAACGTGTTTCTTTCTCTATTTCAATGGTATTCTGACTTGTATAACACACATTTACCACTCTAGAGTCCTTTAGGGAAAGAATATAGGATTCATACAGTGTTTCATGTGATCTTAACTCGAATTAAGTATTTCCCTTATCTTAGCTACCTTTTCTACACTAAGAACTGACTTGGAGAATCTCTTTCAGCTGTTCTAAACGAGTTCTCATCTGTTTACAGTCATTTTCTCTGAATTATCCATGTTTTCATGTAGTTTCCTATATTCTGCCTTCTGGTCCAAGTATAAGCTTTGCCCACTTTATCAAACAACTTCCTACACACTGTTATGAACTGAGGCAGATTGGGAACATTGTCTCTCAACTGTGTTATAGAGTGTAGTACTACATTTCAGTGAAGTGTAAGGCTTTCCAAAGCTGCCGAACGTGTTTCTTTCACTATTTCAATGCTATCCTGCCTTGTACAACTCACTTTTACCACTCTAGTCTCCTTTAAGTAAAGAATATAGGATTCAAACACTGTTTCATGTCATATTAACTCGAATTAAGGATGTCCCGGATCTTAGCTACCTTTTCTACACTAAGAACTTACTTGCAGAATCTCTTTGAGCTGTTCTAAACATGTTCTCATCTGTTTACAGTCATTTTCTCTGAATTATCCATGGTTTCATGTAGTTTCCTATATTCTGCCTTCTGGTCCAAGTATAAGCTTTGCCCACTTTATCAAACAACTTCCTACACACTGTTATGAACTGATGCAGCTCGGGAACATTGTCTCTCAACTGTGTTATAGAGTGTAGTACTATATTTCAGTGAAGTGTAAGGCTTTCCAAAGCTACCGAACGTGTTTCTTTTTCTATTTCAATGGTATTCTGCCTTGTATAACACACATTTACCACTCTAGTCTCCTTTAAGTAAAGAATATAGGATTCATACAGTGTTTCATGTGATATTAACTCCAAATAAGGATTTCCCCGATCTTAGCTACCTTTTCTACACTAAGAACTGACTTGGAGAATCTCTTTGAGCTGTTCTAAACGAGTTCTAATCTGTTTACAATCATTTTCTCTAAATTATCCATGTTTTCATGTAGTTTCCTATATTCTGCCTTCTGGTCCAAGTATAAGCTTTGCCCACTTTATCAAACAACTTCCTACACACTGTTATGAACTGAGGCAGCTTGGGAACATTGTCTCTCAACTGTGTTATAGAGTGTAGTACTACATTTCAGTGAAGTGTAAGGCTTTCCAAAGCTGCCGAACGTGTTTCTTTCTCTATTTCAATGGTATTCTGACTTGTATAACACACATATACCACTCTGGAGTCCTTTAAGTAAAGAATATAGGATTCATACAGTGTTTCATGTGATCTTAACTCGAATTAAGGATTTCCCTTATCTTAGCTACCTTTTCTACACTAAGAACTGACTTGGAGAATCTCTTTCAGCTGTTCTAAACTAGTTCTCATCTGTTTACAGTCATTTTCTCTGAATTATTCATGTTTTCATGTAGTTTCCTATATTCTGCCTTCTGGTCCAAGTATAAGCTTTGCCCACTTTATCAAACAACTTCCTACACACTGTTATGAACTGAGGCAGCTTGGGAACATTGTCTCTCAACTGTGTTATAGAGTGTAGTACTACATTTCAGTGAAGTGTAAGGCTTTCCAAAGCTGCCGAACGTGTTTCTTTCTCTATTTCAATGGTATTCTGACTTGTATAACACACATTTACCACTCTAGAGACCTTTAGGGAAAGAATATAGGATTCATACAGTGTTTCATGTGATCTTAACTCGAATTAAGGATTACCCTTATCTTAGCTACCTTTTCTACACTAAGAACTAACTTGGAGAATCTCTTTCAGCTGTTCTAAACGAGTTCTCATCTGTTTACAGTCATTTTCTCTGAATTATCCATGTTTTCATGTAGTTTCCTGTATTCTGCCTTCTGGTCCAAGTATAAGCTTTGCCCACTTTATCAAACAACTTCCTACACACTGTTATGAATTGAGGCAGCTTGGGAACATTGTCTCTCAACTGTGTTATAGAGTGTAGTACTACATTTCAGTGAAGTGTAAGGCTTTACAAAGCTGCCGAACGTGTTTCTTTCACTATTTCAATGGTATCCTGCCTTGTATAACACACTTTTACCACTCTAGTCTCCTTTAAGTAAAGAATATAGGATTCAAACACTGTTTCATGTCATATTAACTCGAATTAAGGATGTCCCGGATCTTAGCTACCTTTTCTACACTAGGAACTTACTTGGAGAATCTCTTTGAGCTGTTCTAAACAAGTTCTCATCTGTTTACAGTCATTTTCTCTGAATTATCCATGTTTTCATGTAGTTTCCTATATTCTGCATTCTGGTTCAATTATAAGCTTTGCCCACTTTATCAAACAACTTCCTGCACACTGTTATGAACTGAGGCAGCTTGGGAACATTGTCTCTCAACTGTGTTATAGAGTGTAGTACTACATTTCAGTGAAGTGTAAGGCTTTCCAAAGCTGCCGAACGTGTTTCTTTCTCTATTTCAATGGTATTCTGACTTGTATAACACACATTTACCACTCTAGAGTCCTTTAGGGAAAGAATATAGGATTCATACAGTGTTTCATGTGATCTTAACTCGAATTAAGTATTTCCCTTATCTTAGCTACCTTTTCTACACTAAGAACTGACTTGGAGAATCTCTTTCAGCTGTTCTAAACGAGTTCTCATCTGTTTACAGTCATTTTCTCTGAATTATCCATGTTTTCATGTAGTTTCCTATATTCTGCCTTCTGGTCCAAGTATAAGCTTTGCCCACTTTATCAAACAACTTCCTACACACTGTTATGAACTGAGGCAGCTTGGGAACATTGTCTCTCAACTGTGTTATAGAGTGTAGTACTACATTTCAGTGAAGTGTAAGGCTTTCCAAAGCTGCCGAACGTGTTTCTTTCACTATTTCAATGCTATCCTGCCTTGTACAACTCACTTTTACCACTCTAGTCTCCTTTAAGTAAAGAATATAGGATTCAAACACGGTTTCATGTGATCTTAACTCGAATTAAGGATGTCCCGGATCTTAGCTACCTTTTCTACACTAAGAACTTACTTGGAGAATCTCTTTGAGCTGTTCTAAACAAGTTCTCATCTGTTTACAGTCATTTTCTCTGAATTATCCATGGTTTCATGTAGTTTCCTATATTCTGCCTTCTGGTCCAAGTATAAGCTTTGCCCACTTTATCAAACAACTTCCTACACACTGTTATGAACTGATGCAGCTCGGGAACATTGTCTCTCAACTGTGTTATAGAGTGTAGTACTATATTTCAGTGAAGTGTAAGGCTTTCCAAAGCTACCGAACGTGTTTCTTTTTCTACTTCAATGGTATTCTGCCTTGTATAACACACATTTACCACTCTAGTCTCCTTTAAGTAAAGAATATAGGATTCATACAGTGTTTCATGTGATATTAACTCCAAATAAGGATTTCCCCGATCTTAGCTACCTTTTCTACACTAAGAACTGACTTGGAGAATCTCTTTGAGCTGTTCTAAACGAGTTCTAATCTGTTTACAGTCATTTTCTCTAAATTATCCATGTTTTCATGTAGTTTCCTATATTCTGCCTTCTGGTCCAAGTATAAGCTTTGCCCACTTTATCAAACAACTTCCTACACACTGTTATGAACTGAGGCAGCTTGGGAACATTGTCTCTCAACTGTGTTATAGAGTGTAGTACTACATTTCAGTGAAGTGTAAGGCTTTCCAAAGCTGCCGAACGTGTTTCTTTCTCTATTTCAATGGTATTCTGACTTGTATAACACACATATACCACTCTTGAGTCCTTTAAGTAAAGAATAAAGGATTCATACAGTGTTTCATGTGATCTTAACTCAAATTAAGGATTTCCCTTATCTTAGCTACCTTTTGTATACTAACAACTGACTTGGAGAATCTCTTTCAGCTGTTCTAAACGAGTTCTCATCTGTTTACAGTCATTTTCTCTGAATTATCAATGTTTTCATGTAGTTTCCTATATTCTGCTTTCTGGTTCAATTATAAGCTTTGCCCCACTTTATCAAACAACTTCCTGCACACTGTTATGAACTGAGGCAGCTTGGGAACATTGTCTCTCAACTGTGTTATACAGTGTAGTACTACATTTCAGTGAAGTGTAAGGCTTTCCAAAGCTGCCGAACGGGTTTCTTTCTCTATT
Source organism: Pipistrellus hanaki (assembly GCF_964339955.1). Taxonomy (NCBI): domain Eukaryota; kingdom Metazoa; phylum Chordata; class Mammalia; order Chiroptera; family Vespertilionidae; genus Pipistrellus; species Pipistrellus hanaki. Next base: position 82,253 of record NW_028182279.1, on the reverse strand, counting down.
TCATTTATATTCTGACTTGTATAACACACATTTACCCCTCTAGAGTCCTTCAGGGAAAGAATATAGGATTCATACAGTGTTTCATGTGATCTTAACTCGAATTAAGGATTTCCCTTATCTTAGCTACCTTTTCTACACTAAGAACTGACTTGGAGAATCTCTTTCAGCTGTTCTAAACGAGTTCTCATCTGTTTACAGTCATTTTCTCTGAATTATCCATGTTTTCATGTAGTTTCCTATATTCTGCCTTCTGGTCCAAGTATAAGCTTTGCCCACTTTATCAAACAACTTCCTACACACTGTTATGAACTGAGGCGGCTTGGGAACATTGTCTCTCAACTGTGTTATAGATTGTAGTACTACATTTCAGTGAAGTGTAAGGCTTTCCAAAGCTGCGGAACGTGTTTCTTTCACTATTTCAATGGTATCCTGCCTTGTATAACACACTTTTACCACTCTAGTCTCCTTTAAGTAAAGAATATAGGATTCAAACACTGTTTCATGTCATATTAACTCGAATTAAGGATGTCCCGGATCTTAGCTACCTTTTCTACACTAAGAACTTACTTGCAGAATCTCTTTGAGCTGTTCTAAACATGTTCTCATCTGTTTACAGTCATTTTCTCTGAATTATCCATGGTTTCATGTAGTTTCCTATATTCTGCCTTCTGGTCCAAGTATAAGCTTTGCCCACTTTATCAAACAACTTCCTACACACTGTTATGAACTGATGCAGCTCGGGAACATTGTCTCTCAACTGTGTTGTAGAGTGTAGTACTATATTTCAGTGAAGTGTAAGGCTTTCCAAAGCTACCGAACGTGTTTCTTTTTCTATTTCAATGGTATTCTGCCTTGTATAACACACATTTACCACTCTAGTCTCCTTTAAGTAAAGAATATAGGATTCATACAGTGTTTCATGTGATATTAACTCCAAATAAGGATTTCCCCGATCTTAGCTAACTTTTCTACACTAAGAACTGACTTGGAGAATCTCTTTCAGCTGTTCTAAACCAGTTCTCATCTGTTTACAGTCATTTTCTCTGAATTATCCATGTTTTCATGTAGTTTCCTATATTCTGCCTTCTGGTCCAAGTATAAGCATTGCCCACTTTATCAAACAACTTCCTACACACTGTTATGAACTGAGGCAGCTTGGGAACATTGTCTCTGAACTGTGTTATAGAGTGTAGTACTACATTTCAGTGAAGTGTAAGGCTTTCCAAAGCTGCCAAACGTGTTTCTTTCTCTATTTCAATGGTATTCTGACTTGTATAACACACATTTACCACTCTAGAGTCCTTTAAGTAAAGAATATAGGATTCATACAGTGTTTCATGTGATCTTAACTCGAATTAAGAATTTCCCTTATCTTAGCTACCTTTTCTACACTAAGAACTGACTTGGAGAATCTCTTTCAGCTGTTCTAAACGAGTTCTAATCTGTTTACAGTCATTTTCTCTGAATTATCCATGTTTTCATGTAGTTTCCTATATTCTGCCTTCTGGTTCAATTATAAGCTTTGCCCACTTTATCAAACAACTTCCTGCACACTGTTATGAACTGAGGCAGCTTGGGAACATTGTCTCTCAACTGTGTTATAGAGTGCAGTACTACATTTCAGTGAAGTGTAAGGCTTTCCAAAGCTGCCGAACGTGTTTCTTTCTCTATTTCAATGGTATTCTGACTTGTATAACACACATTTACCACTCTAGAGACCTTTAGGGAAAGAATATAGGATTCATACAGTGTTTCATGTGATCTTAACTCGAATTAAGGATTACCCTTATCTTAGCTACCTTTTCTACACTAAGAACTGACTTGGAGAATCTCTTTCAGCTGTTCTAAACGAGTTCTCATCTGTTTACCGTCATTTTCTCTGAATTATCCATGTTTTCATGTAGTTTCCTGTATTCTGCCTTCTGGTCCAAGTATAAGCTTTGCCCACTTTATCAAACAACTTCCTACACACTGTTATGAACTGAGGCAGCTTGGGAACATTGTCTCTCAACTGTGTTATAGAGTGTAGTACTACATTTCAGTGAAGTGTAAGGCTTTCCAAAGCTGCCGAACGTGTTTCTTTCACTATTTCAATGCTATCCTGCCTTGTACAACTCACTTTTACCACTCTAGTCTCCTTTAAGTAAAGAATATAGGATTCAAACACGGTTTCATGTGATCTTAACTCGAATTAAGGATGTCCCGGATCTTAGCTACCTTTTCTACACTAAGAACTTACTTGGAGAATCTCTTTGAGCTGTTCTAAACAAGTTCTCATCTGTTTACAGTCATTTTCTCTGAATTATCCATGGTTTCATGTAGTTTCCTATATTCTGCCTTCTGGTCCAAGTATAAGCTTTGCCCACTTTATAAAACAACTTCCTACACACTGTTATGAACTGATGCAGCTCGGGAACATTGTCTCTCAACTGTGTTATAGAGTGTAGTACTATATTTCAGTGAAGTGTAAGGCTTTCCAAAGCTACCGAACGTGTTTCTTTTTCTATTTCAATGGTATTCTGCCTTGTATAACACACATTTACCACTCTAGTCTCCTTTAAGTAAAGAATATAGGATTCATACAGTGTTTCATGTGATATTAACTCCAAATAAGGATTTCCCCGATCTTAGCTACCTTTTCTACACTAAGAACTGACTTGGAGAATCTCTTTGAGCTGTTCTAAACGAGTTCTAATCTGTTTACAGTCATTTTCTCTAAATTATCCATGTTTTCATGTAGTTTCCTATATTCTGCCTTCTGGTCCAAGTATAAGCTTTGCCCACTTTATCAAACAACTTCCTACACACTGTTATGAACTGAGGCAGCTTGGGAACATTGTCTCTCAACTGTGTTATAGAGTGTAGTACTACATTTCAGTGAAGTGTAAGGCTTTCCAAAGCTGCCGAACGTGTTTCTTTCTCTATTTCAATGGTATTCTGACTTGTATAACACACATATACCACTCTTGAGTCCTTTAAGTAAAGAATACAGGATTCATACAGTGTTTCATGTGATCTTAACTCAAATTAAGGATTTCCCTTATCTTAGCTACCTTTTGTATACTAACAACTGACTTGGAGAATCTCTTTCAGCTGTTCTAAACGAGTTCTCATCTGTTTACAGTCATTTTCTCTGAATTATCAATGTTTTCATGTAGTTTCCTATATTCTGCTTTCTGGTTCAATTATAAGCTTTGCCCCACTTTATCAAACAACTTCCTGCACACTGTTATGAACTGAGGCAGCTTGGGAACATTGTCTCTCAACTGTGTTATAGAGTGTAGTACTACATTTCAGTGAAGTGTAAGGCTTTCCAAAGCTGCCGAACGTGTTTCTTTCTCTATTTCATTTATATTCTGACTTGTATAACACACATTTACCCCTCTAGAGTCCTTCAGGGAAAGAATATAGGATTCATACAGTGTTTCATGTGATCTTAACTCGAATTAAGGATTTCCCTTATCTTAGCTACCTTTTCTACACTAAGAACTGACTTGGAGAATCTCTTTCAGCTGTTCTAAACGAGTTCTCATCTGTTTACAGTCATTTTCTCTGAATTATCCATGTTTTCATGTAGTTTCCTATATTCTGCCTTCTGGTCCAAGTATAAGCTTTGCCCACTTTATCAAACAACTTCCTACACACTGTTATGAACTGAGGCGGCTTGGGAACATTGTCTCTCAACTGTGTTATAGATTGTAGTACTACATTTCAGTGAAGTGTAAGGCTTTCCAAAGCTGCGGAACGTGTTTCTTTCACTATTTCAATGGTATCCTCCCTTGTATAACACACTTTTACCACTCTAGTCTCCTTTAAGTAAAGAATATAGGATTCAAACACTGTTTCATGTCATATTAACTCGAATTAAGGATGTCCCGGATCTTAGCTACCTTTTCTACACTAAGAACTTACTTGCAGAATCTCTTTGAGCTGTTCTAAACAAGTTCTCATCTGTTTACAGTCATTTTCTCTGAATTATCCATGGTTTCATGTAGTTTCCTATATTCTGCCTTCCGGTCCAAGTATAAGCTTTGCCCACTTTATCAAACAACTTCCTACACACTGTTATGAACTGATGCAGCTCGGGAACATTGTCTCTCAACTGTGTTATAGAGTGTAGTACTATATTGCAGTGAAGTGTAAGGCTTTCCAAAGCTACCGAACGTGTTTCTTTTTCTATTTCAATGGTATTCTGCCTTGTATAACACACATTTACCACTCTAGTCTCCTTTAAGTAAAGAATATAGGATTCATACAGTGTTTCATGTGATATTAACTCCAAATAAGGATTTCCCCGATCTTAGCTAACTTTTCTACACTAAGAACTGACTTGGAGAATCTCTTTGAGCTGTTCTAAACAAGTTCTCATCTGTTTACAGTCATTTTCTCTGAATTATCCATGTTTTCATATAGTTTCCTATATTCTGCCTTCTGGTCCAAGTATAAGCTTTGCCCACTTTATCAAACAACTTCCTACACACTGTCATGAACTGAGGCAGCTTGGGAACATTGTCTCTCAACTGTGTTATAGAGTGTAGTACTACATTTCAGTGAAGTGTAAGGTTTTCCAAAGCTGCCGAACGTGTTTCTTTCTCTATTTCAATGGTATTCTGACTTGTATAACACACATATACCACTCTGGAGTCCTTTAAGTAAAGAATATAGGATTCATACAGTGTTTAATGTGATATTAACTCCAAATAAGTATTTCCCCGATCTTAGCTACCTTTTCTACACTAAGAACTGACTTGGAGAATCTCTTTGAGCTGTTCTAAACAAGTTCTCATCTGTTTACAGTCATTTTCTCTGAATTATCTATGTTTTCATGTAGTTTCCTATATTCTGCCTTCTGGTCCAAGTATAAGCTTTGCCCACTTTATCAAACAACTTCCTACACACTGTCATGAACTGAGGCAGCTTGGGAACATTGTCTCTCAACTGTGTTATAGAGTGTAGTACTACATTTCATTTAAGTGTAAGGTTTTCCAAAGCTGCCGAACGTGTTTCTTTCTCTATTTCAATGGTATTCTGACTTGTATAACACACATATACCACTCTGGAGTCCTTTAAGTAAAGAATATAGGATTCATACAGTGTTTAATGTGATATTAACTCCAAATAAGGATTTCCCCGATCTTAGCTACCTTTTCTACACTAAGAACTGACTTGGAGAATCTCTTTGAGCTGTTCTAAACAAGTTCTCATCTGTTTACAGTCATTTTCTCAGAATTATCCATGTTTTCATGTAGTTTCCTATATTCTGCCTTCTGGTCCAAGTATAAGCTTTGCCCACTTTATCAAACAACTTCCTACACACTGTCATGAACTGAGGCAGCTTGGGAACATTGTCTCTCAACTGTGTTATAGAGTGTAGTACTACATTTCAGTGAAGTGTAAGGCTTTCCAAAGCTGCCGAACGTGTTTCTTTCTCTATTTCAATGGTATTCTGACTTGTATAACACACATTTACCACTCTAGAGTCCTTTAGGGAAAGAATATAAGATTCATACAGTGTTTCATGTGATCTTAACTCGAATTAAGGATTTCCCTTATCTTAGCTACCTTTTCTACACAAAGAACTGACTTGGAGAATCTCTTTCAGCTGTTCTAAACCAGTTCTCATCTGTTTACAGTCATTTTCTCTGAATTATCCATGTTTTCATGTAGTTTCCTATATTCTGCCTTCTGGTCCAAGTATAAGCTTTGCCCACTTTATCAAACAACTTCCTACACACTGTTATGAACTGAGGCAGCTTGGGAACATTGTCTCTCAACTGTGTTATAGAGTGTAGTACTACATTTCAGTGAAGTGTAAGGCTTTCCAAAGCTGCCGAACGTGTTTCTTTCTCTATTTCAATGGTATTCTGACTTGTATAACAGACATTTACCACTCTAGAGACCTTTAAGTAAAGAATATAGGATTCATACAGTGTTTCATGTGATCTTAACTCGAATTAAGGATTTCCCTTATCTTAGCTACCTTTTCTACACTAAGAACTGACTTGGAGAATATCTTTCAGCTGTTCTAAACGAGTTCTCATCTGTTTACAGTCATTTTCTCTGAATTATCAATGTTTTCATGTAGTTTCCTATATTCTGCTTTCTGGTTCAATTATAAGCTTTGCCCCACTTTATCAAACAACTTCCTGCACACTGTTATGAACTGAGGCAGCTTGGGAACATTGTCTCTCAACTGTGTTATAGATTGTAGTACTACATTTCAGTGAAGTGTAAGGCTTTCCAAAGCTGCGGAACGTGTTTCTTTCACTATTTCAATGGTATCCTCCCTTGTATAACACACTTTTACCACTCTAGTCTCCTTTAAGTAAAGAATATAGGATTCAAACACTGTTTCATGTCATATTAACTCGAATTAAGGATGTCCCGGATCTTAGCTACCTTTTCTACACTAAGAACTTACTTGCAGAATCTCTTTGAGCTGTTCTAAACAAGTTCTCATCTGTTTACAGTCATTTTCTCTGAATTATCCATGGTTTCATGTAGTTTCCTATATTCTGCCTTCTGGTCCAAGTATAAGCTTTGCCCACTTTATCAAACAACTTCCTACACTCTGTTATGAACTGATGCAGCTCGGGAACATTGTCTCTCAACTGTGTTATAGAGTGTAGTACTATATTTCAGTGAAGTGTAAGGCTTTACAAAGCTACCGAACGTGTTTCTTTTTCTATTTCAATGGTATTCTGCCTTGTATAACACACATTTACCACTCTAGTCTCCTTTAAGTAAAGAATATAGGATTTATACAGTGTTTCATGTGATATTAACTCCAAATAAGGATTTCCCCGATCTTAGCTAACTTTTCTACACTAAGAACTGACTTGGAGAATCTCTTTGAGCTGTTCTAAACAAGTTCTCATCTGTTTACAGTCATTTTCTCTGAATTATCCATGTTTTCATATAGTTTCCTATATTCTGCCTTCTGGTCCAAGTATAAGCTTTGCCCACTTTATCAAACAACTTCCTACACACTGTCATGAACTGAGGCAGCTTGGGAACATTGTCTCTCAACTGTGTTATAGAGTGTAGTACTACATTTCAGTGAAGTGTAAGGTTTTCCAAAGCTGCCGAACGTGTTTCTTTCTCTATTTCAATGGTATTCTGACTTGTATAACACACATATACCACTCTGGAGTCCTTTAAGTAAAGAATATAGGATTCATACAGTGTTTAATGTGATATTAACTCCAAATAAGTATTTCCCCGATCTTAGCTACCTTTTCTACACTAAGAACTGACTTGGAGAATCTCTTTGAGCTGTTCTAAACAAGTTCTCATCTGTTTACAGTCATTTTCTCTGAATTATCCATGTTTTCATGTAGTTTCCTATATTCTGCCTTCTGGTCCAAGTATAAGCTTTGCCCACTTTATCAAACAACTTCCTACACACTGTCATGAACTGAGGCAGCTTGGGAACATTGTCTCTCAACTGTGTTATAGAGTGTAGTACTACATTTCAGTTAAGTGTAAGGTTTTCCAAAGCTGCCGAACGTGTTTCTTTCTCTATTTCAATGGTATTCTGACTTGTATAACACACATATACCACTCTGGAGTCCTTTAAGTAAAGAATATAGGATTCATACAGTGTTTAATGTGATATTAACTCCAAATAAGGATTTCCCCGATCTTAGCTACCTTTTCTACACTAAGAACTGACTTGGAGAATCTCTTTGAGCTGTTCTAAACAAGTTCTCATCTGTTTACAGTCATTTTCTCTGAATTATCCATGTTTTCATGTAGTTTCCTATATTCTGCCTTCTGGTCAAAGTATAAGCTTTGCCCACTTTATCAAACAACTTCCTACACACTGTCATGAACTGAGGCAGCTTGGGAACATTGTCTCTCAACTGTGTTATAGAGTGTAGTACTACATTTCAGTGAAGTGTAAGGCTTTCCAAAGCTGCCGAACGTGTTTCTTTCTCTATTTCAATGGTATTCTGACTTGTATAACACACATTTACCACTCTAGAGTCCTTTAGGGAAAGAATATAGGATTCATACAGTGTTTCATGTTATCTTAACTCGAATTAAGGATTTCCCTTATCTTAGCTACCTTTTCTACACTAAGAACTGACTTGGAGAATCTCTTTCAGCTGTTCTAAACGAGTTCTCATCTGTTTACAGTCATTTTCTCTGAATTATTCATGTTTTCATGTAGTTTCCTATATTCTGCCTTCTGGTCCAAGTATAAGCTTTGCCCACTTTATCAAACAACTTCCTACACACTGTTATGAACTGAGGCAGCTTGGGAATATTGTCTCTCAACTGTGTTATAGAGTGTAGTACTACATTTCAGTGAAGTGTAAGGCTTTCCAAAGCTGCCGAACGTGTTTCTTTCTCTATTTCAATGCTATTCTGACTTGTATAACACACATATACCACTCTTGAGTCCTTTAAGTAAAGAATATAGGATTCATACAGTGTTTCATGTGATCTTAACTCAAATTAAGGATTTCCCTTATCTTAGCTACCTTTTCTATACTAACAACTGACTTGGAGAATCTCTTTCAGCTGTTCTAAACGAGTTCTCATCTGTTTACAGTCATTTTCTCTGAATTATCCATGTTTTCATGTACTTTCCTATATTCTGCCTTCTGGTCCAAGTATAAGCTTTGCCCACTTTATCAAACAACTTCCTGCACACTGTTATGAACTGAGGCAGCTTGGGAACATTGTCTCTCAACTGTGTTATAGATTGTAGTACTACATTTCAGTGAAATGTAAGGCTTTCCAAAGCTGCCGAACGTGTTTCTTTCTCTATTTCAATGGTATTCTGACTTGTATAACACACATTTACCACTCTAGAGTCCTTTAGGGAAAGAATATAAGATTCATACAGTGTTTCATGTGATCTTAACTCGAATTAAGGATTTCCCTTATCTTAGCTACCTTTTCTACACAAAGAACTGACTTGGAGAATCTCTTTCAGCTGTTCTAAACCAGTTCTCATCTGTTTACAGTCATTTTCTCTGAATTATCCATGTTTTCATGTAGTTTCCTATATTCTGCCTTCTGGTCCAAGTATAAGCTTTGCCCACTTTATCAAACAACTTCCTACACACTGTTATGAACTGAGGCAGCTTGGGAACATTGTCTCTCAACTGTGTTATAGAGTGTAGTACTACATTTCAGTGAAGTGTAAGGCTTTCCAAAGCTGCCGAACGTGTTTCTTTCTCTATTTCAATGGTATTCTGACTTGTATAACAGACATTTACCACTCTAGAGTCCTTTAAGTAAAGAATATAGGATTCATACAGTGTTTCATGTGATCTTAACTCGAATTAAGGATTTCCCTTATCTTAGCTACCTTTTCTACACTAAGAACTGACTTGGAGAATATCTTTCAGCTGTTCTAAACGAGTTCTCATCTGTTTACAGTCATTTTCTCTGAATTATCAATGTTTTCATGTAGTTTCCTATATTCTGCTTTCTGGTTCAATTATAAGCTTTGCCCCACTTTATCAAACAACTTCCTGCACACTGTTATGAACTGAGGCAGCTTGGGAACATTGTCTCTCAACTGTGTTATAGAGTGTAGTACTACATTTCAGTGAAGTGTAAGGCTTTCCAAAGCTGCCGAACGTGTTTCTTTCTCTATTTCAATGGTATTCTGACTTGTATAACACACTTTTACCACTCTAGTCTCCTTTAAGTAAAGAATATAGGATTCAAACACTGTTTCATGTCATATTAACTCGAATTAAGGATGTCCCGGATCTTAGCTACCTTTTCTACACTAAGAACTTACTTGCAGAATCTCTTTGAGCTGTTCTAAACAAGTTCTCATCTGTTTACAGTCATTTTCTCTGAATTATCCATGGTTTCATGTAGTTTCCTATATTCTGCCTTTTGGTCCAAGTATAAGCTTTGCCCACTTTATCAAACAACTTCCTACACAATGTTATGAACTGATGCAGCTCGGGAACATTGTCTCTCAACTGTGTTATAGAGTGTAGTACTATATTTCAGTGAAGTGTAAGGCTTTCCAAAGCTACCGAACGTTTTTCTTTTTCTATTTCAATGGTATTCTGCCTTGTATAACACACATTTACCACTCTAGTCTCCTTTAAGTAAAGAATATAGGATTCATACAGTGTTTCATGTGATATTAACTCCAAATAAGGATTTCCCCGATCTTAGCTAACTTTTCTACACTAAGAACTGACTTGGAGAATCTCTTTGAGCTGTTCTAAACAAGTTCTCATCTGTTTACAGTCATTTTCTCTGAATTATCCATGTTTTCATATAGTTTCCTATATTCTGCCTTCTGGTCCAAGTATAAGCTTTGCCCACTTTATCAAACAACTTCCTACACACTGTCATGAACTGAGGAGCTTGGGAACATTGTCTCTCAACTGTGTTATAGAGTGTAGTACTACATTTCAGTGAAGTGTAAGGTTTTCCAAAGCTGCCGAACGTGTTTCTTTCTCTATTTCAATGGTATTCTGACTTGTATAACACACATATACCACTCTGGAGTCCTTTAAGTAAAGAATATAGGATTCATACAGTGTTTAATGTGATATTAACTCCAAATAAGTATTTCCCCGATCTTAGCTACCTTTTCTACACTAAGAACTGACTTGGAGAATCTCTTTGAGCTGTTCTAAACAAGTTCTCATCTGTTTACAGTCATTTTCTCTGAATTATCCATGTTTTCATGTAGTTTCCTATATTCTGCCTTCTGGTCCAAGTATAAGCTTTGCCCACTTTATCAAACAACTTCCTACACACTGTCATGAACTGAGGCAGCTTGGGAACATTGTCTCTCAACTGTGTTATAGGGTGTAGTACTACATTTCAGTGAAGTGTAAGGTTTTCCAAAGCTGCCGAACGTGTTTCTTTCTCTATTTCAATGGTATTCTGACTTGTATAACACACATATACCACTCTGGAGTCCTTTAAGTAAAGAATATAGGATTCATACAGTGTTTAATGTGATATTAACTCCAAATAAGGATTTCCCCGATCTTAGCTACCTTTTCTACACTAAGAACTGACTTGGAGAATCTCTTTGAGCTGTTCTAAACAAGTTCTCATCTGTTTACAGTCATTTTCTCTGAATTATCCATGTTTTCATGTAGTTTCCTATATTCTGCCTTCTGGTCCAAGTATAAGCTTTGCCCACTTTATCAAACAACTTCCTACACACTGTCATGAACTGAGGCAGCTTGGGAACATTGTCCCTCAACTGTGTTATAGAGTGTAGTACTACATTTCAGTGAAGTGTAAGGCTTTCCAAAGCTACCGAACGTGTTTCTTTTTCTATTTCAATGGTATTCTGCCTTGTATAACACACATTTACCACTCTAGTCTCCTTTAAGTAAAGACTATAGGATTCATACAGTGTTTCATGTGATATTAACTCCAAATAAGGATTTCCCCGATCTTAGCTACCTTTTCTACACTAAGAACTGACTTGGAGAATCTCTTTGATCTGTTCTAAACAAGTTCTCATCTGTTTACAGTCATTTTCTCTGAATTATCCATGTTTTCATGTAGTTTCCTATATTCTGCCTTCTGGTCCAAGTATAAGCTTTGCCCACTTTATCAAACAACTTCCTACACACTGTCATGAACTGAGGCAGCTTGGGAACATTGTCTCTCAACTGTGTTATAGAGTGTAGTACTACATTTCAGTGAAGTGTAAGGCTTTCCAAAGCTGCCGAACGTGTTTCTTTCTCTATTTCAATGGTATTCTGACATGTATAACACACATTTACCACTGTAGAGTCCTTTAAGTAAAGAATATAGGATTCATACAGTGTTTCATGTTATCTTAACTCGAATTAAGGATTTCCCTTATCTTAGCTACCTTTTCTACACTAAGAACTGACTTGGAGAATTTCTTTCAGCTGTTCTAAACGAGTTCTCATCTGTTTACAGTCATTTTCTCTGAATTATCCATGTTTTCATGTAGTTTCCTATATTCTGCCTTCTGGTCCAAGTATAAGCTTTGCCCACTTTATCAAACAACTTCCTACACACTGTTATGAACTGAGGCAGCTTGGGAACATTCTCTCTCAACTGTGTTATAGAGTGTAGTACTACATTTCAGTGAAGTGTAAGGCTTTCCAAAGCTGCCGAACGTGTTTCTTTCTCTATTTCAATGGTATTCTGACTTGTATAACACACATATACCACTCTTGAGTCCTTTAAGTAAAGAATATAGGATTCATACAGTGTTTCATGTGATCTTAACTCAAATTAAGGATTTCCCTTATCTTAGCTACCTTTTCTATACTAACAACTGACTTGGAGAATCTCTTTCAGCTGTTCTAAACGAGTTCTCATCTGTTTACAGTCATTTTCTCTGAATTATCCATGTTTTCATGTACTTTCCTATATTCTGCCTTCTGGTCCAAGTATAAGCTTTGCCCACTTTATCAAACAACTTCCTGCACACTGTTATGAACTGAGGCAGCTTGGGAACATTGTCTCTCAACTGTGTGATAGAGAGTAGTACTACATTTCAGTGAAGTGTAAGGCTTTCCAAAGCTGCCGAACGTGTTTCTTTCTCTATTTCAATTGTATTCTGACTTGTATAACACACATTTACCACTCTAGAGTCCTTTAGGGAAAGAATATAAGATTCATACAGTGTTTCATGTGATCTTAACTCGAATTAAGGATTTCCCTTATCTTAGCTACCTTTTCTACACAAAGAACTGACTTGGAGAATCTCTTTCAGCTGTTCTAAACCAGTTCTCATCTGTTTACAGTCATTTTCTCTGAATTATCCATGTTTTCATGTAGTTTCCTATATTCTGCCTTCTGGTCCAAGTATAAGCTTTGCCCACTTTATCAAACAACTTCCTACACACTGTTATGAACTGAGGCAGCTTGGAAAAATTGTCTCTCAACTGTGTTATAGAGTGTAGTACTACATTTCAGTGAAGTGTAAGGCTTTCCAAAGCTGCCGAACGTGTTTCTTTCTCTATTTCAATGGTATTCTGACTTGTATAACACACATTTACCACTCTAGAGTCCTTTAAGTAAAGAATATAGGATTCATACAGTGTTTCATGTGATCTTAACTCGAATTAAGGATTTCCCTTATCTTAGCTACCTTTTCTACACTAAGAACTGACTTGGAGAATCTCTTTCAGCTGTTCTAAACTAGTTCTCATCTGTTTACAGTCATTTTCTCTGAATTATCAATGTTTTCATGTAGTTTCCTATATTCTGCTTTCTGGTTCAATTATAAGCTTTGCCCCACTTTATCAAACAACTTCCTGCACACTGTTATGAACTGAGGCAGCTTGGGAACATTGTCTCTCAACTGTGTTATAGAGTGTAGTACTACATTTCAGTGAAGTGTAAGGCTTTCCAAAGCTGCCGAACGTGTTTCTTTCTCTTTTTCAATGGTATTCTGACTTGTATAACACACATTTACCACTCTAGAGACCTTTAGGGAAAGAATATAGGATTCATACAGTGTTTCATGTGATCTTAACTCGAATTAAGGATTTCCCTTATCTTAGCTACCTTTTCTACACTAAGAACTGACTTGGAGAATCTCTTTCAGCTGTTCTAAACGAGTTCTCATCTGTTTACAGTCATTTTCTCTGAATTATCCATGTTTTCATGTAGTTTCCTGTATTCTGCCTTCTGGTCCAAGTATAAGATTTGCCCACTTTATCAAACAACTTCCTACACACTGTTATGAACTGAGGCAGCTTGGGAACATTGTCTCTCTACTGTGTTATAGAGTGTAGTACTACATTTCAGTGAAGTGTAAGGCTTTACAAAGCTGCCGAACGTGTTTCTTTCACTATTTCAATGGTATCCTGCCTTGTATAACACACTTTTACCACTCTAGTCTCCTTTAAGTAAAGAATATAGGATTCAAACACTGTTTCATGTCATATAAACTCGAATTAAGGATGTCCCGGATCTTAGCTACCTTTTCTACACTAGGAACTTACTTGCAGAATCTCTTTGAGCTGTTCTAAACAAGTTCTCATCTGTTTACAGTCATTTTCTCTGAATTATCCATGGTTTCATGTAGTTTCCTATATTCTGCCTTCTGGTCCAAGTATAAGCTTTGGCCACTTTATCAAACAACTTCCTACACACTGTTATGAGCTGAAGCAGCTTGGGAACATTGTCTCTCAACTGTGTTATAGAGTGTAGTACTATATTTCAGTGAAGTGTAAGGCTTTCCAAAGCTACTGAACGTGTTTCTTTTTCTATTTCAATGGTATTCTGCCTTGTATAACACACATTTACCACTCTAGTTTCCTTTAAGTAAAGAATATAGGATTCATACAGTGTTTCATGTGATATTAACTCCCAATAAGGATTTCCCCGATCTTAGCTACCTTTTCTACACTAAGTACTGACTTGGAGAATCTCTTTGGGCTGTTCTAAACAAGTTCTCATCTGTTTACAGTCATTTTCTCTGAATTATCCATGTTTTAATGTAGTTTCCTATATTCTGCCTTCTGGTCCAAGTATAAGCTTTGCCCACTTTATCAATCAACTTCCTACACACTGTCATGAACTGAGGCAGCTTGGGAACATTGTCTCTCAACTGTGTTATAGAGTGTAGTACTACATTTCAGTGAAGTGTAAGGTTTTCCAAAGCTGCCGAACGTGTTTCTTTCTCTATTTCAATGGTATTCTGACTTGTATAACACACATATACCACTATGGAGTCCTTTAAGTAAAGAATATAGGATTCATACAGTGTTTAATGTGATATTAACTCCAAATAAGGATTTCCCCGATCTTAGCTACCTTTTCTACACTAAGAACTGACTTGGAGAATCTCTTTGAGCTGTTCTAAACAAGTTTTCATCTGTTTACAGTCATTTTACATGAATTATCCATGTTTTCATGTAGTTTCCTATATTCTGCCTTCTGGTCCAAGTATAAGCTTTGCCCACTTTATCAAACAACTTCCTACACACTGTCATGAACTGAGGCAGCTTGGGAACATTGTCTCTCAACTGTGTTATAGAGTGTAGTACTACATTTCAGTGAAGTGTAAGGCTTTCGAAAGCTGCCGAACGTGTTTCTTTCTCTATTTCAATGGTATTCTGACTTGTATAACACACATATACCACACTGGAGTCCTTTAAGTAAAGAATATAGGATTCATACAGTGTTTCATGTGATATTAACTCCCAATAAGGATTTCCCCGATCTTAGCTACCTTTTCTACACTAAGAACTGACTTGGAGAATCTCTTTGGGCTGTTCTAAACAAGTTCTCATCTGTTTACAGTCATTTTCTCTGAATTATCCATGTTTTCATGTAGTTTCCTATATTCTGCCTTCTAGTCCAAGTATAAGCTTTGCCCACTTTATCAAACAACTTCCTACACACTGTCATGAACTGAGGCAGCTTGGGAACATTGTCTCTCAACTGTGTTATAGAGTGTAGTACTACATTTCAGTGAAGTGTAAGGCTTTCCAAAGCTGCCGAACGTGTTTCTTTCTCTATTTCAATGGTATTCTGACTTGTATAACACACATATACCACTCTGGAGTCCTTTAAGTAAAGAATATAGGATTCATACAGTGTTTCATGTGATCTTAACTCGAATTAAGGATTTCCCTTATCTTAGCTACCTTTTCTACACTAAGAACTGACTTGGAGAATCTCTTTCAGCTGTTCTAAACGAGTTCTCATCTGTTTACAGTCATTTTCTCTGAATTATCCATGTTTTCATGTAGTTTCCTATATTCTGCCTTCTGGTCCAAGTATAAGCTTTGCCCACTTTATCAAACAACTTCCTACACACTGTTATGAACTGAGGCAGCTTGGGAACATTGTCTCTCAACTGTGTTATAGAGTGTAGTACTACATTTCAGTGAAGTGTAAGGCTTTCCAAAGCTGCCGAACCTGTTTCTTTCTCTATTTCAATGGTATTCTGACTTGTATAACACACATATACCACTCTTGAGTCCTTTAAGTAAAGAATATAGGATTCATACAGTGTTTCATGTGATTTTAACTCAAATTAACGATTTCCCTTATCTTAGCTACCTTTTCTATACTAACAACTGACTTGGAGAATCTCTTTCAGCTGTTCTAAACGAGTTCTCATCTGTTTACAGTCATTTTCTCTGAATTATCCATGTTTTCATGTACTTTCCTATATTCTGCCTTCTGGTCCAAGTATAAGCTTTGCCCACTTTATCAAACAACTTCCTGCGCACTGTTATGAACTGAGGCAGCTTGGGAACATTGTCTCTCAACTGTGTTATAGAGTGTAGTACTACATTTCAGTGAAGTGTAAGGCTTTCCAAAGCTGCCGAACGTGTTTCTTTCTCTATTTCAATGGTATTCTGACTTGTATAACACACATTTACCACTCTAGAGTCCTTTAGGGAAAGAATATAGGATTCATACAGTGTTTCATGTGATCTTAACTCGAATTAAGGATTTCCCTTATCTTAGCTACCTTTTCTACACTAAGAACTGACTTGGAGAATCTCTTTCAGCTGTTCTAAACCAGTTCTCATCTGTTTACAGTCATTTTCTCTGAATTACCCATGTTTTCATGTAGTTTCCTATATTCTGCCTTCTGGTCCAAGTATAAGCTTTGCCCACTTTATCAAACAACTTCCTACACACTGTTATGAACTGAGGCAGCTTGGGAACATTGTCTCTCAACTGTGTTATAGAGTGTAGTACTACATTTCAGTGAAGTGTAAGGCTTTCCAAAGCTGCCGAACGTGTTTCTTTCTCTATTTCAATGGTATTCTGACTTGTATAACACACATTTACCACTCTAGAGTCCTTTAAGTAAAGAATATAGGATTCATACAGTGTTTCATGTTATCTTAACTCGAATTAAGGATTTCCCTTATCTTAGCTACCTTTTCTACACTAAGAACTGACTTGGAGAATCTCTTTCAGCTGTACTAAACGAGTTCTCATCTGTTTACAGTCATTTTCTCTGAATTATCCATGTTTTCATGTAGTTTCCTATATTCTGCCTTCTGGTCCAAGTATAAGATTTGCCCACTTTATCAAACAACTTCCTGCACACTGTTATGAACTGAGGCAGCTTGGGAACATTGTCTCTCACCTGTGTTATAGAGTGTAGTACTACATTTCAGTGAAGTGTAAGGCTTTCCAAAGCTGCCGAACATGTTTCTTTCTCTATTTCAATGGTATTCTGACTTGTATAACACACATTTACCACTCTAGTTTCCTTTAAGTAAAGAATATAGGATTCATACAGTGTTTCATGTGATATTAACTCCCAATAAGGATTTCCCCGATCTTAGCTACCTTTTCTACACTAAGAACTGACTTGGAGAATCTCTTTGGGCTGTTCTAAACAAGTTCTCATCTGTTTACAGTCATTTTCTCTGAATTATCCATGTTTTCATGTAGTTTCCTATATTCTGCCTTCTGGTCCAAATATAAGTTTTGCCCACTTTATCAAACAACTTCCTACACACTGTCATGAACTGAGGCAGCTTGGGAACATTGTCTCTCAACTGTGTTATAGAGTGTAGTACTACATTTCAGTGAAGTGTAAGGCTTTCCAAAGCTGCCGAACGTGTTTCTTTCTCTATTTCAATGGTATTCTGACTTGTATAACACACATTTACCACTCTAGAGTCCTTTAGGGAAAGAATATAGGATTCATACAGTGTTTCATGTGATCTTAACTCGAATTAAGGATTTCCCTTATCTTAGCTACCTTTTCTACACTAAGAACTGACTTGGAGAATCTCTTTCAGCTGTTCTAAACCAGTTCTCATCTGTTTACAGTCATTTTCTCTGAATTACCCATGTTTTCATGTAGTTTCCTATATTCTGCCTTCTGGTCCAAGTATAAGCTTTGCCCACTTTATCAAACAACTTCCTACACACTGTTATGAACTGAGGCAGCTTGGGAACATTGTCTCTCAACTGTGTTATAGAGTGTAGTACTACATTTCAGTGAAGTGTAAGGCTTTCCAAAGCTGCCGAACGTGTTTCTTTCTCTATTTCAATGGTATTCTGACTTGTATAACACACATATACCACACTGGAGTCCTTTAAGTAAAGAATATAGGATTCATACAGTGTTTCATGTGATATTAACTCCCAATAAGGATTTCCCCGATCTTAGCTACCTTTTCTACACTAAGAACTGACTTGGAGAATCTCTTTGGGCTGTTCTAAACAAGTTCTCATCTGTTTACTGTCATTTTCTCTGAATTATCCATGTTTTCATGTAGTTTCCCATATTCTGCCTTCTAGTCCAAGTATAAGCTTTGCCCACTTTATCAAACAACTTCCTACACACTGTCATGAACTGAGGCAGCTTGGGAACATTGTCTCTCAACTGTGTTATAGAGTGTAGTACTACATTTCAGTGAAGTGTAAGGCTTTCCAAAGCTGCCGAACGTGTTTCTTTCTCTATTTCAATGGTATTCTGACTTGTATAACACACATATACCACTCTGGAGTCCTTTAAGTAAAGAATATAGGATTCATACAGTGTTTCATGTGATCTTAACTCGAATTAAGGATTTCCCTTATCTTAGCTACCTTTTCTACACTAAGAACTGACTTGGAGAATCGCTTTCAGCTGTTCTAAACGAGTTCTCATCTGTTTACAGTCATTTTCTCTGAATTATCCATGTTTTCATGTAGTTTCCTATATTCTGCCTTCTGGTCCAAGTATAAGCTTTGCCCACTTTATCAAACAACTTCCTACACACTGTTATGAACTGAGGCAGCTTGGGAACATTGTCTCTCAACTGTGTTATAGAGTGTAGTACTACATTTCAGTGAAGTGTAAGGCTTTACAAAGCTGCCGAACGTGTTTCTTTCACTATTTCAATGGTATCCTGCCTTGTATAACACACTTTTACCACTCTAGTCTCCTTTAAGTAAAGAATATAGGATTCAAACACTGTTTCATGTCATATTAACTCGAATTAAGGATGTCCCGGATCTTAGCTACCTTTTCTACACTAGGAACTTACTTGGAGAATCTCTTTGAGCTGTTCTAAACAAGTTCTCATCTGTTTACAGTCATTTTCTCTGAATTATCCATGGTTTCATGTAGTTTCCTATATTCTGCCTTCTGGTCCAAGTATAAGCTTTGGCCACTTTATCAAACAACTTCCTACACACTGTTATGAGCTGAGGCAGCTTGGGAACATTGTCTCTCAACTGTGTTATAGAGTGTAGTACTATATTTCAGTGAAGTGTAAGGTTTTCCAAAGCTACTGAACGTGTTTCTTTCTCTATTTCAATGGTATTCTGACTTGTATAACACACATATACCACTATGGAGTCCTTTAAGTAAAGAATATAGGATTCATACAGTGTTTAATGTGATATTAACTCCAAATAAGGATTTCCCCGATCTTAGCTACCTTTTCTACACTAAGAACTGACTTGGAGAATCTCTTTGAGCTGTTCTAAACAAGTTTTCATCTGTTTACAGTCATTTCACATGAATTATCCATGTTTTCATGTAGTTTCCTATATTCTGCCTTCTGGTCCAAGTATAAGCTTTGCCCACTTTATCAAACAACTTCCTACACACTGTCATGAACTGAGGCAGCTTGGGAACATTGTCTCTCAACTGTGTTATAGAGTGTACTACTACATTTCAGTGAAGTGTAAGGCTTTCGAAAGCTGCCGAACGTGTTTCTTTCTCTATTTCAATGGTATTCTGACTTGTATAACACACATATACCACACTGGAGTCCTTTAAGTAAAGAATATAGGATTCATACAGTGTTTCATGTGA
The DNA here is from genome assembly GCF_964339955.1 of Pipistrellus hanaki. Classification (NCBI taxonomy): domain Eukaryota; kingdom Metazoa; phylum Chordata; class Mammalia; order Chiroptera; family Vespertilionidae; genus Pipistrellus; species Pipistrellus hanaki. The sequence continues at coordinate 62,515 of NW_028182279.1, read as the reverse complement.
TATTAACTACCAATAAGGATTTCCCCGATCTTAGCTACCTTTTCTACACTAAGAACTGACTTGGAGAATCTCTTTGGGCTGTTCTAAACAAGTTCTCATCTGTTTACAGTCATTTTCTCTGAATTATCCATGTTTTCATGTAGTTTCCTATATTCTGCCTTCTAGTCCAAGTATAAGCTTTGCCCACTTTATCAAACAACTTCCTACACACTGTCATGAACTGAGGCAGCTTGGGAACATTGTCTCTCAACTGTGTTATAGAGTGTAGTACTACATTTCAGTGAAGTGTAAGGCTTTCCAAAGCTGCCGAACGTGTTTCTTTCTCTATTTCAATGGTATTCTGACTTGTATAACACACATATACCACTCTGGAGTCCTTTAAGTAAAGAATATAGGATTCATACAGTGTTTCATGTGATCTTAACTCGAATTAAGGATTTCCCTTATCTTAGCTACCTTTTCTACACTAAGAACTGACTTGGAGAATCTCTTTCAGCTGTTCTAAACGAGTTCTCATCTGTTTACAGTCATTTTCTCTGAATTATCCATGTTTTCATGTAGTTTCCTATATTCTGCCTTCTGGTCCAAGTATAAGCTTTGCCCACTTTATCAAACAACTTCCTACACACTGTTATGAACTGAGGCAGCTTGGGAACATTGTCTCTCAACTGTGTTATAGAGTGTAGTACTACATTTCAGTGAAGTGTAAGGCTTTCCAAAGCTGCCGAACCTGTTTCTTTCTCTATTTCAATGGTATTCTGACTTGTATAACACACATATACCACTCTTGAGTCCTTTAAGTAAAGAATATAGGATTCATACAGTGTTTCATGTGATTTTAACTCAAATTAACGATTTCCCTTATCTTAGCTACCTTTTCTATACTAACAACTGACTTGGAGAATCTCTTTCAGCTGTTCTAAACGAGTTCTCATCTGTTTACAGTCATTTTCTCTGAATTATCCATGTTTTCATGTACTTTCCTATATTCTGCCTTCTGGTCCAAGTATAAGCTTTGCCCACTTTATCAAACAACTTCCTGCACACTGTTATGAACTGAGGCAGCTTGGGAACATTGTCTCTCAACTGTGTTATAGAGTGTAGTACTACATTTCAGTGAAGTGTAAGGCTTTCCAAAGCTGCCGAACGTGTTTCTTTCTCTATTTCAATGGTATTCTGACTTGTATAACACACATTTACCACTCTAGAGTCCTTTAGGGAAAGAATATAGGATTCATACAGTGTTTCATGTGATCTTAACTCGAATTAAGGATTTCCCTTATCTTAGCTACCTTTTCTACACTAAGAACTGACTTGGAGAATCTCTTTCAGCTGTTCTAAACCAGTTCTCATCTGTTTACAGTCATTTTCTCTGAATTACCCATGTTTTCATGTAGTTTCCTATATTCTGCCTTCTGGTCCAAGTATAAGCTTTGCCCACTTTATCAAACAACTTCCTACACACTGTTATGAACTGAGGCAGCTTGGGAACATTGTCTCTCAACTGTGTTATAGAGTGTAGTACTACATTTCAGTGAAGTGTAAGGCTTTCCAAAGCTGCCGAACGTGTTTCTTTCTCTATTTCAATGGTATTCTGACTTGTATAACACACATTTACCACTCTAGAGTCCTTTAAGTAAAGAATATAGGATTCATACAGTGTTTCATGTTATCTTAACTCGAATTAAGGATTTCCCTTATCTTAGCTACCTTTTCTACACTAAGAACTGACTTGGAGAATCTCTTTGGGCTGTTCTAAACAAGTTCTCATCTGTTTACTGTCATTTTCTCTGAATTATCCATGTTTTCATGTAGTTTCCTATATTCTGCCTTCTAGTCCAAGTATAAGCTTTGCCCACTTTATCAAACAACTTCCTACACACTGTCATGAACTGAGGCAGCTTGGGAACATTGTCTCTCAACTGTGTTATAGAGTGTAGTACTACATTTCAGTGAAGTGTAAGGCTTTCCAAAGCTGCCGAACGTGTTTCTTTCTCTATTTCAATGGTATTCTGACTTGTATAACACACATATACCACTCTGGAGTCCTTTAAGTAAAGAATATAGGATTCATACAGTGTTTCATGTGATCTTAACTCGAATTAAGGATTTCCCTTATCTTAGCTACCTTTTCTACACTAAGAACTGACTTGGAGAATCGCTTTCAGCTGTTCTAAACGAGTTCTCATCTGTTTACAGTCATTTTCTCTGAATTATCCATGTTTTCATGTAGTTTCCTATATTCTGCCTTCTGGTCCAAGTATAAGCTTTGCCCACTTTATCAAACAACTTCCTACACACTGTTATGAACTGAGGCAGCTTGGGAACATTGTCTCTCAACTGTGTTATAGAGTGTAGTACTACATTTCAGTGAAGTGTAAGGCTTTACAAAGCTGCCGAACGTGTTTCTTTCACTATTTCAATGGTATCCTGCCTTGTATAACACACTTTTACCACTCTAGTCTCCTTTAAGTAAAGAATATAGGATTCAAACACTGTTTCATGTCATATTAACTCGAATTAAGGATGTCCCGGATCTTAGCTACCTTTTCTACACTAGGAACTTACTTGGAGAATCTCTTTGAGCTGTTCTAAACAAGTTCTCATCTGTTTACAGTCATTTTCTCTGAATTATCCATGGTTTCATGTAGTTTCCTATATTCTGCCTTCTGGTCCAAGTATAAGCTTTGGCCACTTTATCAAACAACTTCCTACACACTGTTATGAGCTGAGGCAGCTTGGGAACATTGTCTCTCAACTGTGTTATAGAGTGTAGTACTATATTTCAGTGAAGTGTAAGGTTTTCCAAAGCTACTGAACGTGTTTCTTTCTCTATTTCAATGGTATTCTGACTTGTATAACACACATATACCACTATGGAGTCCTTTAAGTAAAGAATATAGGATTCATACAGTGTTTAATGTGATATTAACTCCAAATAAGGATTTCCCCGATCTTAGCTACCTTTTCTACACTAAGAACTGACTTGGAGAATCTCTTTGAGCTGTTCTAAACAAGTTTTCATCTGTTTACAGTCATTTCACATGAATTATCCATGTTTTCATGTAGTTTCCTATATTCTGCCTTCTGGTCCAAGTATAAGCTTTGCCCACTTTATCAAACAACTTCCTACACACTGTCATGAACTGAGGCAGCTTGGGAACATTGTCTCTCAACTGTGTTATAGAGTGTACTACTACATTTCAGTGAAGTGTAAGGCTTTCGAAAGCTGCCGAACGTGTTTCTTTCTCTATTTCAATGGTATTCTGACTTGTATAACACACATATACCACACTGGAGTCCTTTAAGTAAAGAATATAGGATTCATACAGTGTTTCATGTGATATTAACTACCAATAAGGATTTCCCCGATCTTAGCTACCTTTTTTACACTAAGAACTGACTTGGAGAATCTCTTTGGGCTGTTCTAAACAAGTTCTCATCTGTTTACAGTCATTTTCTCTGAATTATCCATGTTTTCATGTAGTTTCCTATATTCTGCCTTCTAGTCCAAGTATAAGCTTTGCCCACTTTATCAAACAACTTCCTACACACTGTCATGAACTGAGGCAGCTTGGGAACATTGTCTCTCAACTGTGTTATAGAGTGTAGTACTACATTTCAGTGAAGTGTAAGGCTTTCCAAAGCTGCCGAACGTGTTTCTTTCTCTATTTCAATGGTATTCTGACTTGTATAACACACATTTACCACTCTAGAGTCCTTTAGGGAAAGAATATAGGATTCATACAGTGTTTCATGTGATCTTAACTCGAATTAAGGATTTCCCTTATCTTAGCTACCTTTTCTACACTAAGAACTGACTTGGAGAATCTCTTTCAGCTGTTCTAAACCAGTTCTCATCTGTTTACAGTCATTTTCTCTGAATTACCCATGTTTTCATGTAGTTTCCTATATTCTGCCTTCTGGTCCAAGTATAAGCTTTGCCCACTTTATCAAACAACTTCCTACACACTGTTATGAACTGAGGCAGCTTGGGAACATTGTCTCTCAACTGTGTTATAGAGTGTAGTACTACATTTCAGTGAAGTGTAAGGCTTTCCAAAGCTGCCGAACGTGTTTCTTTCTCTATTTCAATGGTATTCTGACTTGTATAACACACATTTACCACTCTAGAGTCCTTTAAGTAAAGAATATAGGATTCATACAGTGTTTCATGTTATCTTAACTCGAATTAAGGATTTCCCTTATCTTAGCTACCTTTTCTACACTAAGAACTGACTTGGAGAATCTCTTTCAGCTGTACTAAACGAGTTCTCATCTGTTTACAGTCATTTTCTCTGAATTATCCATGTTTTCATGTAGTTTCCTATATTCTGCCTTCTGGTCCAAGTATAAGCTTTGCCCACTTTATCAAACAACTTCCTGCACACTGTTATGAACTGAGGCAGCTTGGGAACATTGTCTCTCACCTGTGTTGTAGACTGTAGTACTACATTTCAGTGAAGTGTAAGGCTTTCCAAAGCTGCCGAACATGTTTCTTTCTCTATTTCAATGGTATTCTGACTTGTATAACACACATTTACCACTCTAGTTTCCTTTAAGTAAAGAATATAGGATTCATACATTGTTTCATGTGATATTAACTCCCAATAAGGATTTCCCCGATCTTAGCTACCTTTTCTACACTAAGAACTGACTTGGAGAATCTCTTTGGGCTGTTCTAAACAAGTTCTCATCTGTTTACAGTCATTTTCTCTGAATTATCCATGTTTTCATGTAGTTTCCTATATTCTGCCTTCTGGTCCAAATATAAGTTTTGCCCACTTTATCAAACAACTTCCTACACACGGTCATGAACTGAGGCAGCTTGGGAACATTGTCTCTCAACTGTGTTATAGAGTGTAGTACTACATTTCAGTGAAGTGTAAGGCTTTCCAAAGCTGCCGAACGTGTTTCTTTCTCTATTTCAATGGTATTCTGACTTGTATAACACACATTTACCACTCTAGAGTCCTTTAGGGAAAGAATATAGGATTCATACAGTGTTTCATGTGATCTTAACTCGAATTAAGGATTTCCCTTATCTTAGCTACCTTTTCTACACTAAGAACTGACTTGGAGAATCTCTTTCAGCTGTTCTAAACCAGTTCTCATCTGTTTACAGTCATTTTCTCTGAATTACCCATGTTTTCATGTAGTTTCCTATATTCTGCCTTCTGGTCCAAGTATAAGCTTTGCCCACTTTATCAAACAACTTCCTACACACTGTTATGAACTGAGGCAGCTTGGGAACATTGTCTCTCAACTGTGTTATAGATTGTAGTACTACATTTCAGTGAAGTGTAAGGCTTTCCAAAGCTGCCGAACGTGTTTCTTTCTCTATTTCAATGGTATTCTGACTTGTATAACACACATATACCACACTGGAGTCCTTTAAGTAAAGAATATAGGATTCATACAGTGTTTCATGTGATATTAACTCCCAATAAGGATTTCCCCGATCTTAGCTACCTTTTCTACACTAAGAACTGACTTGGAGAATCTCTTTGGGCTGTTCTAAACAAGTTCTCATCTGTTTACAGTCATTTTCTCTGAATTATCCATGTTTTCATGTAGTTTCCTATATTCTGCCTTCTAGTCCAAGTATAAGCTTTGCCCACTTTATCAAACAACTTCCTACACACTGTCATGAACTGAGGCAGCTTGGGAACATTGTCTCTCAACTGTGTTATAGAGTGTAGTACTACATTTCAGTGAAGTGTAAGGCTTTCCAAAGCTGCCGAAGGTGTTTCTTTCTCTATTTCAATGGTATTCTGACTTGTATAACACACATTTACCACTCTAGAGTCCTTTAGGGAAAGAATATAGGATTCATACAGTGTTTCATGTGATCTTAACTCGAATTAAGGATTTCCCTTATCTTAGCTACCTTTTCTACACTAAGAACTGACTTGGAGAATCTCTTTCAGCTGTTCTAAACCAGTTCTCATCTGTTTACAGTCATTTTCTCTGAATTACCCATGTTTTCATGTAGTTTCCTATATTCTGCCTTCTGGTCCAAGTATAAGCTTTGCCCACTTTATCAAACAACTTCCTACACACTGTTATGAACTGAGGCAGCTTGGGAACATTGTCTCTCAACTGTGTTATAGAGTGTAGTACTACATTTCAGTGAAGTGTAAGGCTTTCCAAAGCTGCCGAACGTGTTTCTTTCTCTATTTCAATGGTATTCTGACTTGTATAACACACATTTACCACTCTAGAGTCCTTTAAGTAAAGAATATAGGATTCATACAGTGTTTCATGTTATCTTAACTCGAATTAAGGATTTCCCTTATCTTAGCTACCTTTTCTACACTAAGAACTGACTTGGAGAATCTCTTTCAGCTGTACTAAACGAGTTCTCATCTGTTTACAGTCATTTTCTCTGAATTATCCATGTTTTCATGTAGTTTCCTATATTCTGCCTTCTGGTCCAAGTATAAGCTTTGCCCACTTTATCAAACAACTTCCTGCACACTGTTATGAACTGAGGCAGCTTGGGAACATTGTCTCTCACCTGTGTTATAGAGTGTAGTACTACATTTCAGTGAAGTGTAAGGCTTTCCAAAGCTGCCGAACATGTTTCTTTCTCTATTTCAATGGTATTCTGACTTGTATAACACACATTTACCACTCTAGTTTCCTTTAAGTAAAGAATATAGGATTCATACAGTGTTTCATGTGATATTAACTCCCAATAAGGATTTCCCCGATCTTAGCTACCTTTTCTACACTAAGAACTGACTTGGAGAATCTCTTTGGGCTGTTCTAAACAAGTTCTCATCTGTTTACAGTCATTTTCTCTGAATTATCCATGTTTTCATGTAGTTTCCTATATTCTGCCTTCTGGTCCAAATATAAGTTTTGCCCACTTTATCAAACAACTTCCTACACACTGTCATGAACTGAGGCAGCTTGGGAACATTGTCTCTCAACTGTGTTATAGAGTGTAGTACTACATTTCAGTGAAGTGTAAGGCTTTCCAAAGCTGCCGAACGTGTTTCTTTCTCTATTTCAATGGTATTCTGACTTGTATAACACACATTTACCACTCTAGAGTCCTTTAGGGAAAGAATATAGGATTCATACAGTGTTTCATGTGATCTTAACTCGAATTAAGGATTTCCCTTATCTTAGCTACCTTTTCTACACTAAGAACTGACTTGGAGAATCTCTTTCAGCTGTTCTAAACCAGTTCTCATCTGTTTACAGTCATTTTCTCTGAATTACCCATGTTTTCATGTAGTTTCCTATATTCTGCCTTCTGGTCCAAGTATAAGCTTTGCCCACTTTATCAAACAACTTCCTACACACTGTTATGAACTGAGGCAGCTTGGGAACATTGTCTCTCAACTGTGTTATAGATTGTAGTACTACATTTCAGTGAAGTGTAAGGCTTTCCAAAGCTGCCGAACGTGTTTCTTTCTCTATTTCAATGGTATTCTGACTTGTATAACACACATATACCACACTGGAGTCCTTTAAGTAAAGAATATAGGATTCATACAGTGTTTCATGTGATATTAACTCCCAATAAGGATTTCCCCGATCTTAGCTACCTTTTCTACACTAAGAACTGACTTGGAGAATCTCTTTGGGCTGTTCTAAACAAGTTCTCATCTGTTTACAGTCATTTTCTCTGAATTATCCATGTTTTCATGTAGTTTCCTATATTCTGCCTTCTAGTCCAAGTATAAGCTTTGCCCACTTTATCAAACAACTTCCTACACACTGTCATGAACTGAGGCAGCTTGGGAACATTGTCTCTCAACTGTGTTATAGAGTGTAGTACTACATTTCAGTGAAGTGTAAGGCTTTCCAAAGCTGCTGAACGTGTTTCTTTCTCTATTTCAATGGTATTCTGACTTGTATAACACACATATACCACTCTGGAGTCCTTTAAGTAAAGAATATAGGATTCATACAGTGTTTCATGTGATCTTAACTCGAATTAAGGATTTCCCTTATCTTAGCTACCTTTTCTACACTAAGAACTGACTTGGAGAATCTCTTTCAGCTGTTCTAAACGAGTTCTCATCTGTTTACAGTCATTTTCTCTGAATTATCCATGTTTTCATGTAGTTTCCTATATTCTGCCTTCTGGTCCAAGTATAAGCTTTGCCCACTTTATCAAACAACTTCCTACACACTGTTATGAACTGAGGCAGCTTGGGAACATTGTCTCTCAACTGTGTTATAGAGTGTAGTACTACATTTCAGTGAAGTGTAAGGCTTTACAAAGCTGCCGAACGTGTTTCTTTCACTATTTCAATGGTATCCTGCCTTGTATAACACACTTTTACCACTCTAGTCTCCTTTAAGTAAAGAATATAGGATTCAAACACTGTTTCATGTCATATTAACTCGAATTAAGGATGTCCCGGATCTTAGCTACCTTTTCTACACTAGGAACTTACTTGGAGAATCTCTTTGAGCTGTTCTAAACAAGTTCTCATCTGTTTACAGTCATTTTCTCTGAATTATCCATGGTTTCATGTAGTTTCCTATATTCTGCCTTCTGGTCCAAGTATAAGCTTTGGCCACTTTATCAAACAACTTCCTACACACTGTTATGAGCTGAGGCAGCTTGGGAACATTGTCTCTCAACTGTGTTATAGAGTGTAGTACTATATTTCAGTGAAGTGTAAGGTTTTCCAAAGCTACTGAACGTGTTTCTTTCTCTATTTCAATGGTATTCTGACTTGTATAACACACATATACCACTATGGAGTCCTTTAAGTAAAGAATATAGGATTCATACAGTGTTTAATGTGATATTAACTCCAAATAAGGATTTCCCCGATCTTAGCTACCTTTTCTACACTAAGAACTGACTTGGAGAATCTCTTTGAGCTGTTCTAAACAAGTTTTCATCTGTTTACAGTCATTTTACATGAATTATCCATGTTTTCATGTAGTTTCCTATATTCTGCCTTCTGGTCCAAGTATAAGCTTTGCCCACTTTATCAAACAACTTCCTACACACTGTCATGAACTGAGGCAGCTTGGGAACATTGTCTCTCAACTGTGTTATAGAGTGTAGTACTACATTTCAGTGAAGTGTAAGGCTTTCGAAAGCTGCCGAACGTGTTTCTTTCTCTATTTCAATGGTATTCTGACTTGTATAACACACATATACCACACTGGAGTCCTTTAAGTAAAGAATATAGGATTCATACAGTGTTTCATGTGATATTAACTCCCAATAAGGATTTCCCCGATCTTAGCTACCTTTTCTACACTAAGAACTGACTTGGAGAATCTCTTTGGGCTGTTCTAAACAAGTTCTCATCTGTTTACAGTCATTTTCTCTGAATTATCCATGTTTTCATGTAGTTTCCTATATTCTGCCTTCTAGTCCAAGTATAAGCTTTGCCCACTTTATCAAACAACTTCCTACACACTGTCATGGACTGAGGCAGCTTGGGAACATTGTCTCTCAACTGTGTTATAGAGTGTAGTACTACATTTCAGTGAAGTGTAAGGCTTTCCAAAGCTGCCGAACGTGTTTCTTTCTCTATTTCAATGGTATTCTGACTTGTATAACACACATATACCACTCTGGAGTCCTTTAAGTAAAGAATATAGGATTCATACAGTGTTTCATGTGATCTTAACTCGAATTAAGGATTTCCCTTATCTTAGCTACCTTTTCTACACTAAGAACTGACTTGGAGAATCTCTTTCAGCTGTTCTAAACGAGTTCTCATCTGTTTACAGTCATTTTCTCTGAATTATCCATGTTTTCATGTAGTTTCCTATATTCTGCCTTCTGGTCCAAGTATAAGCTTTGCCCACTTTATCAAACAACTTCCTACACACTGTTATGAACTGAGGCAGCTTGGGAACATTGTCTCTCAACTGTGTTATAGAGTGTAGTACTACATTTCAGTGAAGTGTAAGGCTTTCCAAAGCTGCCGAACCTGTTTCTTCCTCTATTTCAATGGTATTCTGACTTGTATAACATACATATACCACTCTTGAGTCCTTTAAGTAAAGAATATAGGATTCATACAGTGTTTCATGTGATTTTAACTCAAATTAACGATTTCCCTTATCTTAGCTACCTTTTCTATACTAACAACTGACTTGGAGAATCTCTTTCAGCTGTTCTAAACGAGTTCTCATCTGTTTACAGTCATTTTCTCTGAATTATCCATGTTTTCATGTACTTTCCTATATTCTGCCTTCTGGTCCAAGTATAAGCTTTGCCCACTTTATCAAACAACTTCCTGCGCACTGTTATGAACTGAGGCAGCTTGGGAACATTGTCTCTCAACTGTGTTATAGAGTGTAGTACTACATTTCAGTGAAGTGTAAGGCTTTCCAAAGCTGCCGAACGTGTTTCTTTCTCTATTTCAATGGTATTCTGACTTGTATAACACACATTTACCACTCTAGAGTCCTTTAGGGAAAGAATATAGGATTCATACAGTGTTTCATGTGATCTTAACTCGAATTAAGGATTTCCCTTATCTTAGCTACCTTTTCTACACTAAGAACTGACTTGGAGAATCTCTTTCAGCTGTTCTAAACCAGTTCTCATCTGTTTACAGTCATTTTCTCTGAATTACCCATGTTTTCATGTAGTTTCCTATATTCTGCCTTCTGGTCCAAGTATAAGCTTTGCCCACTTTATCAAACAACTTCCTACACACTGTTATGAACTGAGGCAGCTTGGGAACATTGTCTCTCAACTGTGTTATAGAGTGTAGTACTACATTTCAGTGAAGTGTAAGGCTTTCCAAAGCTGCCGAACGTGTTTCTTTCTCTATTTCAATGGTATTCTGACTTGTATAACACACATTTACCACTCTAGAGTCCTTTAAGTAAAGAATATAGGATTCATACAGTGTTTCATGTTATCTTAACTCGAATTAAGGATTTCCCTTATCTTAGCTACCTTTTCTACACTAAGAACTGACTTGGAGAATCTCTTTCAGCTGTACTAAACGAGTTCTCATCTGTTTACAGTCATTTTCTCTGAATTATCCATGTTTTCATGTAGTTTCCTATATTCTGATTTCCGGTCCAAGTATAAGCTTTGCCCACTTTATCAAACAACTTCCTGCACACTGTTATGAACTGAGGCAGCTTGGGAACATTGTCTCTCACCTGTGTTATAGAGTGTAGTACTACATTTCAGTGAAGTGTAAGGCTTTCCAAAGCTGCCGAACATGTTTCTTTCTCTATTTCAATGGTATTCTGACTTGTATAACACACATTTACCACTCTAGTTTCCTTTAAGTAAAGAATATAGGATTCATACAGTGTTTCATGTGATATTAACTCCCAATAAGGATTTCCCCGATCTTAGCTACCTTTTCTACACTAAGAACTGACTTGGAGAATCTCTTTGGGCTGTTCTAAACAAGTTCTCATCTGTTTACAGTCATTTTCTCTGAATTATCCATGTTTTCATGTAGTTTCCTATATTCTGCCTTCTGGTCCAAATATAAGTTTTGCCCACTTTATCAAACAACTTCCTACACACTGTCATGAACTGAGGCAGCTTGGGAACATTGTCTCTCAACTGTGTTATAGAGTGTAGTACTACATTTCAGTGAAGTGTAAGGCTTTCCAAAGCTGCCGAACGTGTTTCTTTCTCTATTTCAATGGTATTCTGACTTGTATAACACACATTTACCACTCTAGAGTCCTTTAGGGAAAGAATATAGGATTCATACAGTGTTTCATGTGATCTTAACTCGAATTAAGGATTTCCCTTATCTTAGCTACCTTTTCTACACTAAGAACTTACTTGGAGAATCTCTTTCAGCTGTTCTAAACCAGTTCTCATCTGTTTACAGTCATTTTCTCTGAATTACCCATGTTTTCATGTAGTTTCCTATATTCTGCCTTCTGGTCCAAGTATAAGCTTTGCCCACTTTATCAAACAACTTCCTACACACTGTTATGAACTGAGGCAGCTTGGGAACATTGTCTCTCAACTGTGTTATAGAGTGTAGTACTACATTTCAGTGAAGTTTAAGGCTTTCCAAAGCTGCCGAACGTGTTTCTTTCTCTATTTCAATGGTATTCTGACTTGTATAACACACATATATCACACTGGAGTCCTTTATGTAAAGAATATAGGATTCATACAGTGTTTCATGTGATCTTAACTCGAATTAAGGATTTCCCTTATCTTAGCTACCTTTTCTACACTAAGAACTGACTTGGAGAATCTCTTTCAGCTGTTCTAAACGAGTTCTCATCTGTTTACAGTCATTTTCTCTGAATTATCCATGTTTTCATGTAGTTTCCTATATTCTGCCTTCTGGTCCAAGTATAAGCTTTGCCCACTTTATCAAACAACTTCCTACACACTGTTATGAACTGAGGCAGCTTGGGAACATTGTCTCTCAACTGTGTTATAGAGTGTAGTACTACATTTCAGTGAAGTGTAAGGCTTTACAAAGCTGCCGAACGTGTTTCTTTCACTATTTCAATGGTATCCTGCCTTGTATAACACACTTTTACCACTCTAGTCTCCTTTAAGTAAAGAATATAGGATTCAAACACTGTTTCATGTCATATTAACTCGAATTAAGGATGTCCCGGATCTTAGCTACCTTTTCTACACTAGGAACTTACTTGGAGAATCTCTTTGAGCTGTTCTAAACAAGTTCTCATCTGTTTACAGTCATTTTCTCTGAATTATCCATGGTTTCATGTAGTTTCCTATATTCTGCCTTCTGGTCCAAGTATAAGCTTTGGCCACTTTATCAAACAACTTCCTACACACTGTTATGAGCTGAGGCAGCTTGGGAACATTGTCTCTCAACTGTGTTATAGAGTGTAGTACTATATTTCAGTGAAGTGTAAGGTTTTCCAAAGCTACTGAACGTGTTTCTTTCTCTATTTCAATGGTATTCTGACTTGTATAACACACATATACCACTATGGAGTCCTTTAAGTAAAGAATATAGGATTCATACAGTGTTTAATGTGATATTAACTCCAAATAAGGATTTCCCCGATCTTAGCTACCTTTTCTACACTAAGAACTGACTTGGAGAATCTCTTTGAGCTGTTCTAAACAAGTTTTCATCTGTTTACAGTCATTTTACATGAATTATCCATGTTTTCATGTAGTTTCCTATATTCTGCCTTCTGGTCCAAGTATAAGCTTTGCCCACTTTATCAAACAACTTCCTACACACTGTCATGAACTGAGGCAGCTTGGGAACATTGTCTCTCAACTGTGTTATAGAGTGTAGTACTACATTTCAGTGAAGTGTAAGGCTTTCGAAAGCTGCCGAACGTGTTTCTTTCTCTATTTCAATGGTATTCTGACTTGTATAACACACATATACCACACTGGAGTCCTTTAAGTAAAGAATATAGGATTCATACAGTGTTTCATGTGATATTAACTCCCAATAAGGATTTCCCCGATCTTAGCTACCTTTTCTACACTAAGAACTGACTTGGAGAATCTCTTTGGGCTGTTCTAAACAAGTTCTCATCTGTTTACAGTCATTTTCTCTGAATTATCCATGTTTTCATGTAGTTTCCTATATTCTGCCTTCTAGTCCAAGTATAAGCTTTGCCCACTTTATCAAACAACTTCCTACACACTGTCATGGACTGAGGCAGCTTGGGAACATTGTCTCTCAACTGTGTTATAGAGTGTAGTACTACATTTCAGTGAAGTGTAAGGCTTTCCAAAGCTGCCGAACGTGTTTCTTTCTCTATTTCAATGGTATTCTGACTTGTATAACACACATATACCACTCTGGAGTCCTTTAAGTAAAGAATATAGGATTCATACAGTGTTTCATGTGATCTTAACTCGAATTAAGGATTTCCCTTATCTTAGCTACCTTTTCTACACTAAGAACTGACTTGGAGAATCTCTTTCAGCTGTTCTAAACGAGTTCTCATCTGTTTACAGTCATTTTCTCTGAATTATCCATGTTTTCATGTAGTTTCCTATATTCTGCCTTCTGGTCCAAGTATAAGCTTTGCCCACTTTATCAAACAACTTCCTACACACTGTTATGAACTGAGGCAGCTTGGGAACATTGTCTCTCAACTGTGTTATAGAGTGTAGTACTACATTTCAGTGAAGTGTAAGGCTTTCCAAAGCTGCCGAACCTGTTTCTTCCTCTATTTCAATGGTATTCTGACTTGTATAACATACATATACCACTCTTGAGTCCTTTAAGTAAAGAATATAGGATTCATACAGTGTTTCATGTGATTTTAACTCAAATTAACGATTTCCCTTATCTTAGCTACCTTTTCTATACTAACAACTGACTTGGAGAATCTCTTTCAGCTGTTCTAAACGAGTTCTCATCTGTTTACAGTCATTTTCTCTGAATTATCCATGTTTTCATGTACTTTCCTATATTCTGCCTTCTGGTCCAAGTATAAGCTTTGCCCACTTTATCAAACAACTTCCTGCGCACTGTTATGAACTGAGGCAGCTTGGGAACATTGTCTCTCAACTGTGTTATAGAGTGTAGTACTACATTTCAGTGAAGTGTAAGGCTTTCCAAAGCTGCCGAACGTGTTTCTTTCTCTATTTCAATGGTATTCTGACTTGTATAACACACATTTACCACTCTAGAGTCCTTTAGGGAAAGAATATAGGATTCATACAGTGTTTCATGTGATCTTAACTCGAATTAAGGATTTCCCTTATCTTAGCTACCTTTTCTACACTAAGAACTGACTTGGAGAATCTCTTTCAGCTGTTCTAAACCAGTTCTCATCTGTTTACAGTCATTTTCTCTGAATTACCCATGTTTTCATGTAGTTTCCTATATTCTGCCTTCTGGTCCAAGTATAAGCTTTGCCCACTTTATCAAACAACTTCCTACACACTGTTATGAACTGAGGCAGCTTGGGAACATTGTCTCTCAACTGTGTTATAGAGTGTAGTACTACATTTCAGTGAAGTGTAAGGCTTTCCAAAGCTGCCGAACGTGTTTCTTTCTCTATTTCAATGGTATTCTGACTTGTATAACACACATTTACCACTCTAGAGTCCTTTAAGTAAAGAATATAGGATTCATACAGTGTTTCATGTTATCTTAACTCGAATTAAGGATTTCCCTTATCTTAGCTACCTTTTCTACACTAAGAACTGACTTGGAGAATCTCTTTCAGCTGTACTAAACGAGTTCTCATCTGTTTACAGTCATTTTCTCTGAATTATCCATGTTTTCATGTAGTTTCCTATATTCTGATTTCCGGTCCAAGTATAAGCTTTGCCCACTTTATCAAACAACTTCCTGCACACTGTTATGAACTGAGGCAGCTTGGGAACATTGTCTCTCACCTGTGTTATAGAGTGTAGTACTACATTTCAGTGAAGTGTAAGGCTTTCCAAAGCTGCCGAACATGTTTCTTTCTCTATTTCAATGGTATTCTGACTTGTATAACACACATTTACCACTCTAGTTTCCTTTAAGTAAAGAATATAGGATTCATACAGTGTTTCATGTGATATTAACTCCCAATAAGGATTTCCCCGATCTTAGCTACCTTTTCTACACTAAGAACTGACTTGGAGAATCTCTTTGGGCTGTTCTAAACAAGTTCTCATCTGTTTACAGTCATTTTCTCTGAATTATCCATGTTTTCATGTAGTTTCCTATATTCTGCCTTCTGGTCCAAATATAAGTTTTGCCCACTTTATCAAACAACTTCCTACACACTGTCATGAACTGAGGCAGCTTGGGAACATTGTCTCTCAACTGTGTTATAGAGTGTAGTACTACATTTCAGTGAAGTGTAAGGCTTTCCAAAGCTGCCGAACGTGTTTCTTTCTCTATTTCAATGGTATTCTGACTTGTATAACACACATTTACCACTCTAGAGTCCTTTAGGGAAAGAATATAGGATTCATACAGTGTTTCATGTGATCTTAACTCGAATTAAGGATTTCCCTTATCTTAGCTACCTTTTCTACACTAAGAACTTACTTGGAGAATCTCTTTCAGCTGTTCTAAACCAGTTCTCATCTGTTTACAGTCATTTTCTCTGAATTACCCATGTTTTCATGTAGTTTCCTATATTCTGCCTTCTGGTCCAAGTATAAGCTTTGCCCACTTTATCAAACAACTTCCTACACACTGTTATGAACTGAGGCAGCTTGGGAACATTGTCTCTCAACTGTGTTATAGAGTGTAGTACTACATTTCAGTGAAGTTTAAGGCTTTCCAAAGCTGCCGAACGTGTTTCTTTCTCTATTTCAATGGTATTCTGACTTGTATAACACACATATATCACACTGGAGTCCTTTATGTAAAGAATATAGGATTCATACAGTGTTTCATGTGATATTAACTCCCAATAAGGATTTCCCCGATCTTAGCTACCTTTTCTACACTAAGAACTGACTTGGAGAATCTCTTTGGGCTGTTCTAAACAAGTTCTCATCTGTTTACAGTCATTTTCTCTGAATTATCCATGTTTTCATGTAGTTTCCTATATTCTGCCTTCTAGTCCAAGTATAAGCTTTGCCCACTTTATCAAACAACTTCCTACACACTGTCATGAACTGAGGCAGCTTGGGAACATTGTCTCTCAACTGTGTTATAGAGTGTAGTACTACATTTCAGTGAAGTGTAAGGCTTTCCAAAGCTGCCGAACGTGTTTCTTTCTCTATTTCAATGGTATTCTGACTTGTATAACACACATATACCACTCTGGAGTCCTTTAAGTAAAGAATATAGGATTCATACAGTGTTTCATGTGATCTTAACTCGAATTAAGGATTTCCCTTATCTTAGCTACCTTTTCTACACTAAGAACTGACTTGGAGAATCTCTTTCAGCTGTTCTAAACGAGTTCTCATCTGTTTACAGTCATTTTCTCTGAATTATCCATGTTTTCATGTAGTTTCCTATATTCTGCCTTCTGGTCCAAGTATAAGCTTTGCCCACTTTATCAAACAACTTCCTACACACTGTTATGAACTGAGGCAGCTTGGGAACATTGTCTCTCAACTGTGTTATAGAGTGTAGTACTACATTTCAGTGAAGTGTAAGGCTTTCCAAAGCTGCCGAACATGTTTCTTTCTCTATTTCAATGGTATTCTGACTTGTATAACACACTTATACCACTCTTGAGTCCTTTAAGTAAAGAATATAGGATTCATACAGTGTTTCATGTGATTTTAACTCAAATTAACGATTTCCCTTATCTTAGCTACCTTTTCTATACTAACAACTGACTTGGAGAATCTCTTTCAGCTGTTCTAAATGAGTTCTCATCTGTTTACAGTCATTTTCTCTGAATTATCCATGTTTTCATGTACTTTCCTATATTCTGCCTTCTGGTCCAAGTATAAGCTTTGCCCACTTTATCAAACAACTTCCTACACACTGTTATGAACTGAGGCAGCTTGGGAACATTGTCTCTCAACTGAGTTATAGAGTGTAGTACTACATTTCAGTGAAGTGTAAGGCTTTCCAAAATTGCCGAACGTGTTTCTTTCTCTATTTCAATGGTATTCTGACTTGTATAACACACATATACCACTCTTGAGTCCTTTAAGTAAAGAATATAGGATTCATACAGTGTTTCATGTGATCTTAACTCAAATTAAGGATTTCCCTTATCTTAGTTACCTTTTCTATACTAACAACTGACTTGGAGAATCTCTTTCAGCTGTTCTAAACGAGTTCTCATCTGTTTACAGTCATTTTCTCTGAATTATCCATGTTTTCATGTACTTTCCTATATTCTGCCTTCTGGTCCAAGTATAAGCTTTGCCCACTTTATCAAACAACTTCCTGCACACTGTTATGAACTGAGGCAGCTTGGGAACATTGTCTCTCAACTGTGTTATAGAGTGTAGTACTACATTTCAGTGAAGTGTAAGGCTTTCCAAAGCTGCCGAACGTGTTTCTTTCTCTATTTCAATGGTATTCTGACTTGTATAACACACATATACCACTCTGGAGTCCTTTAAGTAAAGAATATAGGATTCATACAGTGTTTCATGTGATCTTAACTCGAATTAAGGATTTCCCTTATCTTAGCTACCTTTTCTACACTAAGAACTGACTTGGAGAATCTCTTTCAGCTGTACTAAACAAGTTCTCATCTGTTTACAGTCATTTTCTCTGAATTATCCATGTTTTCATGTAGTTTCCTATATTCTGCCTTCTGGTTCAATTATAAGCTTTGCCCACTTTATCAAACAACTTCCTACACACTGTTATGAACTGAGGCAGCTTGGGAACATTGTCTCTCAACTGAGTTATAGAGTGTAGTACTACATTTCAGTGAAGTGTAAGGCTTTCCAAAGCTGCCGAACGTGTTTCTTTCTCTATTTCAATGGTATTCTGACTTGTATAACACACATATACCACTCTTGAGTCCTTTAAGTAAAGAATATAGGATTCATACAGTGTTTCATGTGATCTTAACTCAAATTAAGGATTTCCCTTATCTTAGTTACCTTTTCTATACTAACAACTGACTTGGAGAATCTCTTTCAGCTGTTCTAAACGAGTTCTCATCTGTTTACAGTCATTTTCTCTGAATTATCCATGTTTTCATGTACTTTCCTATATTCTGCCTTCTGGTCCAAGTATAAGCTTTGCCCACTTTATCAAACAACTTCCTGCACACTGTTATGAACTGAGGCAGCTTGGGAACATTGTCTCTCAACTGTGTTATAGAGTGTAGTACTACATTTCAGTGAAGTGTAAGGCTTTCCAAAGCTGCCGAACGTGTTTCTTTCTCTATTTCAATGGTTTTCTGACTTGTATAACACACATTTACCACTCTAGAGTCCTTTAAGTAAAGAATATAGGATTCATACAGTGTTTCATGTTATCTTAACTCGAATTAAGGATTTCCCTTATCTTAGCTACCTTTTCTACACTAAGAACTGACTTGGAGAATCTCTTTCAGCTGTACTAAACGAGTTCTCATCTGTTTACAGTCATTTTCTCTGAATTATCCATGTTTTCATGTAGTTTCCTATATTCTGCCTTCTGGTCCAAGTACAAGCTTTGCCCACTTTATCAAACAACTTCCTGCACACTGTTATGAACTGAGGCAGCTTGGGAACATTGTCTCTCAACTGTGTTATAGAGTGTAGTACTACATTTCAGTGAAGTGTAAGGCTTTCCAAAGCTGCCGAACGTGTTTCTTTCTCTATTTCAATGGTATTCTGACTTGTATAACACACATTTACCACTCTAGTTTCCTTTAAGTAAAGAATATAGGATTCATACAGTGTTTCATGTGATATTAACTCCCAATAAGGATTTCCCCGATCTTAGCTACCTTTTCTACACTAAGAACTGACTTGGAGAATCTCTTTGGGCTGTTCTAAACAAGTTCTCATCTGTTTACAGTCATTTTCTCTGAATTACCCATGTTTTCATGTAGTTTCATATATTCTGCCTTCTGGTCCAAGTATAAGCTTTGCCCACTTTATCAAACAACTTCCTACACACTGTTATGAACTGAGGCAGCTTGGGAACATTGTCTCTCAACTGTGTTATAGAGTGTAGTACTACATTTCAGTGAAGTGTAAGGCTTTCCAAAGCTGCCGAACGTGTTTCTTTCTCTATTTCAATGGTATTCTGACTTGTATAACACACATTTACCACTCTAGAGTCCTTTAAGTAAAGAATATAGGATTCATACAGTGTTTCATGTTATCTTAACTCGAATTAAGGATTTCCCTTATCTTAGCTACCTTTTCTACACTAAGAACTGACTTGGAGAATCTCTTTCAGCTGTACTAAACGAGTTCTCATCTGTTTACAGTCATTTTCTCTGAATTATCCATGTTTTCATGTAGTTTCCTATATTCTGCCTTCTGGTCCAAGTATAAGCTTTGCCCACTTTATCAAACAACTTCCTGCACACTGTTATGAACTGAGGCAGCTTGGGAACATTGTCTCTCAACTGTGTTATAGAGTGTAGTACTACATTTCAGTGAAGTGTAAGGCTTTCCAAAGCTACCGAACGTGTTTCTTTCTCTATTTCAATTGTATTCTGACTTGTATAACACACATTTACCACTCTAGTTTCCTTTAAGTAAAGAATATAGGATTCATACAGTGTTTCATGTGATATTAACTCCCAATAAGGATTTCCCCGATCTTAGCTACCTTTTCTACACTAAGAACTGACTTGGAGAATCTCTTTGGGCTGTTCTAAACAAGTTCTCATCTGTTTACAGTCATTTTCTCTGAATTATCCATGTTTTCATGTAGTTTCCTATATTCTGCCTTCTGGTCCAAGTATAAGCTTTGCCCACTTTATCAAACAACTTACTACACACTGTCATGAACTGAGGCAGCTTGGGAACATTGTCTCTCAACTGTGTTATAGAGTGTAGTACTACATTTCAGTGAAGTGTAAGGCTTTCCAAAGCTGCCGAACGTGTTTCTTTCTCTATTTCAATGGTATTCTGACTTGTATAACACACATATACCACTCTGGAGTCCTTTAAGTAAAGAATATAGGATTCATACAGTGTTTCATGTGATCTTAACTCGAATTAAGGATTTCCCTTATCTTAGCTACCTTTTCTACACTAAGAACTGACTTGGAGAATCTCTTTCAGCTGTTCTAAACGAGTTCTCATCTGTTTACAGTCATTTTCTCTGAATTATCCATGTTTTCATGTACTTTCCTATATTCTGCCTTCTGGTCCAAGTATAAGCTTTGCCCACTTTATCAAACAACTTCCTGCACACTGTTATGAACTGAGGCAGCTTGGGAACATTGTCTCTCAACTGTGTTATAGAGTGTAGTACTACATTTCAGTGAAGTGTAAGGCTTTCCAAAGCTGCTGAACGTGTTTCTTTCTCTATTTCAACGGTATTCTGACTTGTATAACACACATTTACCACTCTAGTTTCCTTTAAGTAAAGAATAAAGGATTCATACAGTGTTTCATGTGATATTAACTCCCAATAAGGATTTCCCCGATCTTAGCTACCTTTTCTACACTAAGAACTGACTTGGAGAATCTCTTTGGGCTGTTCTAAACAAGTTCTCATCTGTTTACAGTCATTTTCTCTGAATTATCCATGTTTTCATGTAGTTTCCTATATTCTGCCTTCTGGTCCAAGTATAAGCTTTGCCCACTTTATCAAACAACTTCCTACACACTGTCATGAACTGAGGCAGCTTGGGTACATTGTCTCTCAACTGTGTTATAGAGTGTAGTACTACATTTAAGTGAGGTGTAAGGCTTTCCAAAGCTGCCGAACGTGTTTCTTTCTCTATTTCAATGGTATTCTGACTTGTATAACACACATATACCACTCTGGAGTCCTTTAAGTAAAGAATATAGGATTCATACAGTGTTTCATGTGATCTTAACTCGAATTAAGGATTTCCCTTATCTTAGCTACCTTTTCTACACTAAGAACTGACTTGGAGAATCTCTTTCAGCTGTTCTAAACGAGTTCTCATCTGTTTACAGTCATTTTCTCTGAATTATCCATGTTTTCATGTACTTTCCTATATTGTGCCTTCTGGTCCAAGTATAAGCTTTGCCCACTTTATCAAACAACTTCCTGCACACTGTTATGAACTGAGGCAGCTTGGGAACATTGTCTCTCAACTGTGTTATAGAGTGTAGTACTACATTTCAGTGAAGTGTAAGGCTTTCCAAAGCTGCCGAACGTGTTTCTTTCTCTATTTCAATGGTATTCTGACTTGTATAACACACATTTACCACTCTAGAGTCCTTTAGGGAAATAATATAGGATTCATACAGTGTTTCATGTGATCTTAACTCGAATTAAGGATTTCCCTTATCTTAGCTACCTTTTCTACACTAAGAACTGACTTGGAGAATCTCTTTCAGCTGTTCTAAACGAGTTCTCAGCTGTTTACAGTCATTTTCTCTGAATTATCCATGTTTTCATGTAGTTTCCTGTATTCTGCCTTCTGGTCCAAGTATAAGCTTTGCCCACTTTATCAAACAACTTCCTACACACTGTTATGAACTGAGGCAGCTTGGGAACATTGTATCTCTACTGTGTTATAGAGTGTAGTACTACATTTCAGTGAAGTGTAAGGCTTTACAAAGCTGCCGAACGTGTTTCTTTCACTATTTCAATGGTATCCTGCCTTGTATAACACTCTTTTACCACTCTAGTCTACTTTAAGTAAAGAATATAGGATTCAAACACTGTTTCATGTCATATTAACTCCCAATAAGGATTTCCCCGATCTTAGCTACCTTTTCTACACTAAGAACTGACTTGGAGAATCTCTTTGGGCTATTCTAAACAAGTTCTCATCTGTTTACAGTCATTTTCTCTGAATTATCCATGTTTTCATGTAGTTTCCTATATTCTGCCTTCTGGTCCAAGTATAAGCTTTGCCCACTTTATCAAACAACTTCCTACACACTGTCATGAACTGAGGCAGCTTGGGAACATTGTCTCTCAACTGTGTTATAGAGTGTAGTACTACATTTCAGTGAAGTGTAAGGCTTTCCAAAGCTGCCGAACGTGTTTCTTTCTCTATTTCAATGGTATTCTGACTTGTATAACACACATATACCACTCTGGAGTCCTTAAAGTAAAGAATATAGGATTCATACAGTGTTTCATGTGATCTTAACTCGAATTAAGGATTTCCCTTATCTTAGCTACCTTTTCTACACTAAGAACTGACTTGGAGAATCTCTTTCAGCTGTTCTAAACGAGTTCTCATCTGTTTACAGTCATTTTCTCTGAATTATCCATGTTTTCATGTACTTTCCTATATTCTGCCTTCTGGTCCAAGTATAAGCATTGCCCACTTTATCAAACAACTTCGTACACACTGTTATGAACTGAGGCAGCTTGGGAACATTGTCTCTCAACTGTGTTATAGAGTGTAGTACTACATTTCAGTGAAGTGTAAGGCTTTCCAAAGCTGCCGAACGTGTTTCTTTCACTATTTCAATGGTATCCTGCCTTGTATAACACACTTTTACCACTCTAGTCTACTTTAAGTAAAGAATATAGGATTCAAACACGGTTTCATGAGATCTTAACTCGAATTAAGGATGTCCCGGATCTTAGCTACCTTTTCTACAGTAAGAACTTACTTGGAGAATCTCTTTGAGCTGTTCTAAACAAGTGCTCATCTGTTTACAGTCATTTTCTCTGAATTATCCATGGTTTCATGTAGTTTCCTATATTCTGCCTTCTAGTCCAAGTATAAGCTTTGCCCACTTTATCAAACAACTTCCTACACACTGTTATGAACTGAAGCAGCTCGGGAACATTGTCTCTCAACTGTGTTATAGAGTGTAGTACTATATTTCAGTGAAGTGTAAGGCTTTCCAAAGCTACCGAACTTGTTTCTTTTTCTATTTCAATGGTATTCTGCCTTGTATAACACACATTTACCACTCTAGTCTCCTTTAAGTAAAGAATATAGGATTCATACAGTGTTTCATGTGATATTAACTCCCAATAAGGATTTCCCCGATCTTAGCTACCTTTTCTACACTAAGAACTGACTTGGAGAATCTCTTTGGGCTGTTCTAAACAAGTTCTCATCTGTTTACAGTCATTTTCTCTGAATTATCCATGTTTTCATGTAGTTTCCTATATTCTGCCTTCTGGTCCAAGTATAAGCTTTGCCCACTTTATCAAACAACTTCCTACACACTGTCATGAACTGAGGCAGCTTGGGAACATTGTCTCTCAACTGTGTTATAGAGTGTAGTACTACATTTCAGTGAAGTGTAAGGCTTTCCAAAGCTGCCGAACGTGTTTCTTTCTCTATCTCAATGGTATTCTGACTTGTATAACACACATATACCACTCTGGAGTCCTTTAAGTAAAGAATATAGGATTCATACAGTGTTTCATGTGATCTTAACTCGAATTAAGGATTTCCCTTATCTTAGCTACCTTTTCTACACTAAGAACTGACTTGGAGAATCTCTTTCAGCTGTTCTAAACGAGTTCTCATCTGTTTACAGTCATTTTCTCTGAATTATCCATGTTTTCATGTACTTTCCTATATTCTGCCTTCTGGTCCAAGTATAAGCTTTGCCCACTTTATCAAACAACTTCCTGCACACTGTTATGAACTGAGGCAGCTTGGGAACATTGTCTCTCAACTGTGTTATAGAGTGTAGTACTACATTTCAGTGAAGTGTAAGGCTTTCCAAAGCTGCCGAACGTGTTTCTTTCTCTATTTCAATGATATTCTGACTTGTATAACACACATTTACCACTCTAGAGTCCTTTAGGGAAAGAATATAGGATTCATACAGTGTTTCATGTGATCTTAACTCGAATTAAGGATTTCCCTTATCTTAGCTACCTTTTCTACACTAAGAACTGACTTGGAGAATCTCTTTCAGCTGTTGTAAACGAGTTCTCATCTGTTTACAGTCATTTTCTCTGAATTATCCATGTTTTCATGTAGTTTCCTATATTCTGCCTTCTGGTCCAAGTACAAGCTTTGCCCACTTTATCAAACAACTTCCTGCACACTGTTATGAACTGAGGCAGCTTGGGATCATTGTCTCTCAACTGTGTTATAGAGTGTAGTACTACATTTCAGTGAAGTGTAAGGCTTTCCAAAGCTGCCGAACGTGTTTCTTTCTCTATTTCAATGGTATTCTGACTTGTATAACACACATTTACCACTCTAGTTTCCTTTAAGTAAAGAATATAGGATTCATACAGTGTTTCATGTGATATTAACTCCCAATAAGGATTTCCCCGATCTTAGCTACCTTTTCTACACTAAGAACTGACTTGGAGAATCTCTTTGGGCTGTTCTAAACAAGTTCTCATCTGTTTACAGTCATTTTCTCTGAATTATCCATGTTTTCATGTAGTTTCCTATATTCTGCCTTCTGGTCCAAGTATAAGCTTTGCCCACTTTATCAAACAACTTCCTACACACTGTCATGAACTGAGGCAGCTTGGGAACATTGTCTCTCAACTGTGTTATAGAGTGTAGTACTACATTTCAGTGAAGTGTAAGGCTTTCCAAAGCTGCCGAACGTGTTTCTTTCTCTATTTCAATGGTATTCTGACTTGTATAACACACATATACCACTCTGGAGTCCTTTAAGTAAAGAATATAGGATTCATACAGTGTTTCATGTGATCTTAACTCGAATTAAGGATTTCCCTTATCTTAGCTACCTTTTCTACACTAAGAACTGACTTGGAGAATCTCTTTCAGCTGTTCTAAACGAGTTCTCATCTGTTTACAGTCATTTTCTCTGAATTATCCATGTTTTCATGTACTTTCCTATATTGTGCCTTCTGGTCCAAGTATAAGCTTTG
This sequence comes from Pipistrellus hanaki, assembly GCF_964339955.1. Classification (NCBI taxonomy): domain Eukaryota; kingdom Metazoa; phylum Chordata; class Mammalia; order Chiroptera; family Vespertilionidae; genus Pipistrellus; species Pipistrellus hanaki. Next base: position 37,253 of record NW_028182279.1, on the reverse strand, counting down.
CCCACTTTATCAAACAACTTCCTGCACACTGTTATGAACTGAGGCAGCTTGGGAACATTGTCTCTCAACTGCGTTATAGAGTGTAGTACTACATTTCAGTGAAGTGTAAGGCTTTCCAAAGCTGCCGAACGTGTTTCTTTCTCTATTTCAATGGTATTCTGACTTGTATAACACACATTTACCACTCTAGAGTCCTTTAGGGAAATAATATAGGATTCATACAGTGTTTCATGTGATCTTAACTCGAATTAAGGATTTCCCTTATCTTAGCTACCTTTTCTACACTAAGAACTGACTTGGAGAATCTCTTTCAGCTGTTCTAAACGAGTTCTCAGCTGTTTACAGTCATTTTCTCTGAATTATCCATGTTTTCATGTAGTTTCCTGTATTCTGCCTTCTGGTCCAAGTATAAGCTTTGCCCACTTTATCAAACAACTTCCTACACACTGTTATGAACTGAGGCAGCTTGGGAACATTGTATCTCTACTGTGTTATAGAGTGTAGTACTATATTTCAGTGAAGTGTAAGGCTTTACAAAGCTGCCGAACGTGTTTCTTTCTCTATTTCAATGGTATTCTGACTTGTATAACACACATTTACCACTCTGGTTTCCTTTAAGTAAAGAATATAGGATTCATACAGTGTTTCATGTGATATTAACTCCCAATAAGGATTTCCCCGATCTTAGCTACCTTTTCTACACTAAGAACTGACTTGGAGAATCTCTTTGGGCTGTTCTAAACAAGTTCTCATCTGTTTACAGTCATTTTCTCTGAATTATCCATGTTTTCATGTAGTTTCCTATATTCTGCCTTCTGGTCCAAGTATAAGCTTTGCCCACTTTATCAAACAACTTCCTACACACTGTCATGAACTGAGGCAGCTTGGGAACATTGTCTCTCAACTGTGTTATAGAGTGTAGTACTACATTTCAGTGAAGTGTAAGGCTTTCCAAAGCTGCCGAACGTGTTTCTTTCTCTATCTCAATGGTATTCTGACTTGTATAACACACATATACCACTCTGGAGTCCTTTAAGTAAAGAATATAGGATTCATACAGTGTTTCATGTGATCTTAACTCGAATTAAGGATTTCCCTTATCTTAGCTACCTTTTCTACACTAAGAACTGACTTGGAGAATCTCTTTCAGCTGTTCTAAACGAGTTCTCATCTGTTTACAGTCATTTTCTCTGAATTATCCATGTTTTCATGTACTTTCCTATATTCTGCCTTCTGGTCCAAGTATAAGCTTTGCCCACTTTATCAAACAACTTCCTGCACACTGTTATGAACTGAGGCAGCTTGGGAACATTGTCTCTCAACTGTGTTATAGAGTGTAGTACTACATTTCAGTGAAGTGTAAGGCTTTCCAAAGCTGCCGAACGTGTTTCTTTCTCTATTTCAATGATATTCTGACTTGTATAACACACATTTACCACTCTAGAGTCCTTTAGGGAAAGAATATAGGATTCATACAGTGTTTCATGTGATCTTAACTCGAATTAAGGATTTCCCTTATCTTAGCTACCTTTTCTACACTAAGAACTGACTTGGAGAATCTCTTTCAGCTGTTGTAAACGAGTTCTCATCTGTTTACAGTCATTTTCTCTGAATTATCCATGTTTTCATGTAGTTTCCTATATTCTGCCTTCTGGTCCAAGTACAAGCTTTGCCCACTTTATCAAACAACTTCCTGCACACTGTTATGAACTGAGGCAGCTTGGGATCATTGTCTCTCAACTGTGTTATAGAGTGTAGTACTACATTTCAGTGAAGTGTAAGGCTTTCCAAAGCTGCCGAACGTGTTTCTTTCTCTATTTCAATGGTATTCTGACTTGTATAACACACATTTACCACTCTAGTTTCCTTTAAGTAAAGAATATAGGATTCATACAGTGTTTCATGTGATATTAACTCCCAATAAGGATTTCCCCGATCTTAGCTACCTTTTCTACACTAAGAACTGACTTGGAGAATCTCTTTGGGCTGTTCTAAACAAGTTCTCATCTGTTTACAGTCATTTTCTCTGAATTATCCATGTTTTCATGTAGTTTCCTATATTCTGCCTTCTGGTCCAAGTATAAGCTTTGCCCACTTTATCAAACAACTTCCTACACACTGTCATGAACTGAGGCAGCTTGGGAACATTGTCTCTCAACTGTGTTATAGAGTGTAGTACTACATTTCAGTGAAGTGTAAGGCTTTCCAAAGCTGCCGAACGTGTTTCTTTCTCTATTTCAATGGTATTCTGACTTGTATAACACACATATACCACTCTGGAGTCCTTTAAGTAAAGAATATAGGATTCATACAGTGTTTCATGTGATCTTAACTCGAATTAAGGATTTCCCTTATCTTAGCTACCTTTTCTACACTAAGAACTGACTTGGAGAATCTCTTTCAGCTGTTCTAAACGAGTTCTCATCTGTTTACAGTCATTTTCTCTGAATTATCCATGTTTTCATGTACTTTCCTATATTGTGCCTTCTGGTCCAAGTATAAGCTTTGCCCACTTTATCAAACAACTTCCTGCACACTGTTATGAACTGAGGCAGCTTGGGAACATTGTCTCTCAACTGCGTTATAGAGTGTAGTACTACATTTCAGTGAAGTGTAAGGCTTTCCAAAGCTGCCGAACGTGTTTCTTTCTCTATTTCAATGGTATTCTGACTTGTATAACACACATTTACCACTCTAGAGTCCTTTAGGGAAATAATATAGGATTCATACAGTGTTTCATGTGATCTTAACTCGAATTAAGGATTTCCCTTATCTTAGCTACCTTTTCTACACTAAGAACTGACTTGGAGAATCTCTTTCAGCTGTTCTAAACGAGTTCTCAGCTGTTTACAGTCATTTTCTCTGAATTATCCATGTTTTCATGTAGTTTCCTGTATTCTGCCTTCTGGTCCAAGTATAAGCTTTGCCCACTTTATCAAACAACTTCCTACACACTGTTATGAACTGAGGCAGCTTGGGAACATTGTATCTCTACTGTGTTATAGAGTGTAGTACTATATTTCAGTGAAGTGTAAGGCTTTACAAAGCTGCCGAACGTGTTTCTTTCTCTATTTCAATGGTATTCTGACTTGTATAACACACATTTACCACTCTGGTTTCCTTTAAGTAAAGAATATAGGATTCATACAGTGTTTCATGTGATATTAACTCCCAATAAGGATTTCCCCGATCTTAGCTACCTTTTCTACACTAAGAACTGACTTGGAGAATCTCTTTGGGCTGTTCTAAACAAGTTCTCATCTGTTTACAGTCATTTTCTCTGAATTATCCATGTTTTCATGTACTTTCCTATATTCTGCCTTCTGGTCCAAGTATAAGCTTTGCCCACTTTATCAAACAACTTCCTACACACTGTCATGAACAGAGGCAGCTTGGGAACATTGTCTCTCAACTGTGTTATAGAGTGTAGTACTACATTTCAGTGAAGTGTAAGGCTTTCCAAAGCTGCCGAACGTGTTTCTTTCTCTATTTCAATGGTATTCTGACTTGTATAACACACATATACCACTCTGGAGTCCTTTAAGTAAAGAATATAGGATTCATACAGTGTTTCATGTGATCTTAACTCGAATTAAGGATTTCCCTTATCTTAGCTACCTTTTCTACACTAAGAACTGACTTGGAGAATCTCTTTCAGCTGTTCTAAACGAGTTCTCATGTGTTTACAGTCATTTTCTCTGAATTATCCATGTTTTCATGTACTTTCCTATATTGTGCCTTCTGGTCCAAGTATAAGCTTTGCCCACTTTATCAAACAACTTCCTGCACACTGTTATGAACTGAGGCAGCTTGGGAACATTGTCTCTCAACTGTGTTATAGAGTGTAGTACTACATTTCAGTGAAGTGTAAGGCTTTCCAAAGCTGCCGAACGTGTTTCTTTCTCTATTTCAATGGTATTCTGACTTGTATAACACACATTTACCACTCTAGTTTCCTTTAAGTAAAGAATATAGGATTCATACAGTGTTTCATGTGATATTAACTCCCAATAAGAATTTCCCCGATCTTAGCTACCTTTTCTACACTAAGAACTGACTTGGAGAATCTCTTTGGGCTGTTCTAAACAAGTTCTCATCTGTTTACAGTCATTTTCTCTGAATTATCCATGTTTTCATGTAGTTTCCTATATTCTGCCTTCTGGTCCAAGTATAAGCTTTGCCCACTTTATCAAACAACTTCCTACACACTGTCATGAACTGAGGCAGCTTGGGAACATTGTCTCTCAACTGTGTTATAGAGTGTAGTACTACATTTCAGTGAAGTGTAAGGCTTTCCAAAGCTGCCGAACGTGTTTCTTTCTCTATTTCAATGGTATTCTGACTTGTATAACACCCATATACCACTCTGGAGTCCTTTAAGTAAAGAATATAGGATTCATACAGTGTTTCATGTGATCTTAACTCGAATTAAGGATTTCCCTTATCTTAGCTACCTTTTCTACACTAAGAACTGACTTGGAGAATCTCTTTCAGCTGTACTAAACGAGTTCTCATCTGTTTACAGTCATTTTCTCTGAATTATCCATGTTTTCATGTACTTTCCTATATTCTGCCTTCTGGTCCAAGTATAAGCTTTGCCCACTTTATCAAACAACTTCCTGCACACTGTTATGAACTGAGGCAGCTTGGGAACATTGTCTCTCAACTGTGTTATAGAGTGTAGTACTACATTTCAGTGAAGTGTAAGGCTTTCCAAAGCTGCCGAACGTGTTTCTTTCTCTATTTCAATGATATTCTGACTTGTATAACACACATTTACCACTCTAGAGTCCTTTAGGGAAAGAATATAGGATTCATACAGTGTTTCATGTGATCTTAACTCGAATTAAAGATTTCCCTTATCTTAGCTACCTTTTCTACACTAAGAACTGACTTGGAGAATCTCTTTCAGCTGTTCTAAACGAGTTCTCATCTGTTTACAGTCATTTTCTCTGAATTATCCATGTTTTCATGTACTTTCCTATATTCTGCCTTCTGGTCCAAGTACAAGCTTTGCCCACTTTATCAAACAACTTCCTGCACACTGTTATGAACTGAGGCAGCTTGGGAACATTGTCTCTCAACTGCGTTATAGAGTGTAGTACTACATTTCAGTGAAGTGTAAGGCTTTCCAAAGCTGCCGAACGTGTTTCTTTCTCTATTTCAATGGTATTCTGACTTGTATAACACACATTTACCACTCTAGAGTCCTTTAGGGAAATAATATAGGATTCATACAGTGTTTCATGTGATCTTAACTCGAATTAAGGATTTCCCTTATCTTAGCTACCTTTTCTACACTAAGAACTGACTTGGAGAATCTCTTTCAGCTGTTCTAAACGAGTTCTCAGCTGTTTACAGTCATTTTCTCTGAATTATCCATGTTTTCATGTAGTTTCCTGTATTCTGCCTTCTGGTCCAAGTATAAGCTTTGCCCACTTTATCAAACAACTTCCTACACACTGTTATGAACTGAGGCAGCTTGGGAACATTGTATCTCTACTGTGTTATAGAGTGTAGTACTATATTTCAGTGAAGTGTAAGGCTTTACAAAGCTGCCGAACGTGTTTCTTTCTCTATTTCAATGGTATTCTGACTTGTATAACACACATTTACCACTCTGGTTTCCTTTAAGTAAAGAATATAGGATTCATACAGTGTTTCATGTGATATTAACTCCCAATAAGGATTTCCCCGATCTTAGCTACCTTTTCTACACTAAGAACTGACTTGGAGAATCTCTTTGGGCTGTTCTAAACAAGTTCTCATCTGTTTACAGTCATTTTCTCTGAATTATCCATGTTTTCATGTAGTTTCCTATATTCTGCCTTCTGGTCCAAGTATAAGCTTTGCCCACTTTATCAAACAACTTCCTACACACTGTCATGAACTGAGGCAGCTTGGGAACATTGTCTCTCAACTGTGTTATAGAGTGTAGTACTACATTTCAGTGAAGTGTAAGGCTTTCCAAAGCTGCCGAACGTGTTTCTTTCTCTATCTCAATGGTATTCTGACTTGTATAACACACATATACCACTCTGGAGTCCTTTAAGTAAAGAATATAGGATTCATACAGTGTTTCATGTGATCTTAACTCGAATTAAGGATTTCCCTTATCTTAGCTACCTTTTCTACACTAAGAACTGACTTGGAGAATCTCTTTCAGCTGTTCTAAACGAGTTCTCATCTGTTTACAGTCATTTTCTCTGAATTATCCATGTTTTCATGTACTTTCCTATATTCTGCCTTCTGGTCCAAGTATAAGCTTTGCCCACTTTATCAAACAACTTCCTGCACACTGTTATGAACTGAGGCAGCTTGGGAACATTGTCTCTCAACTGTGTTATAGAGTGTAGTACTACATTTCAGTGAAGTGTAAGGCTTTCCAAAGCTGCCGAACGTGTTTCTTTCTCTATTTCAATGATATTCTGACTTGTATAACACACATTTACCACTCTAGAGTCCTTTAGGGAAAGAATATAGGATTCATACAGTGTTTCATGTGATCTTAACTCGAATTAAGGATTTCCCTTATCTTAGCTACCTTTTCTACACTAAGAACTGACTTGGAGAATCTCTTTCAGCTGTTGTAAACGAGTTCTCATCTGTTTACAGTCATTTTCTCTGAATTATCCATGTTTTCATGTAGTTTCCTATATTCTGCCTTCTGGTCCAAGTACAAGCTTTGCCCACTTTATCAAACAACTTCCTGCACACTGTTATGAACTGAGGCAGCTTGGGATCATTGTCTCTCAACTGTGTTATAGAGTGTAGTACTACATTTCAGTGAAGTGTAAGGCTTTCCAAAGCTGCCGAACGTGTTTCTTTCTCTATTTCAATGGTATTCTGACTTGTATAACACACATTTACCACTCTAGTTTCCTTTAAGTAAAGAATATAGGATTCATACAGTGTTTCATGTGATATTAACTCCCAATAAGGATTTCCCCGATCTTAGCTACCTTTTCTACACTAAGAACTGACTTGGAGAATCTCTTTGGGCTGTTCTAAACAAGTTCTCATCTGTTTACAGTCATTTTCTCTGAATTATCCATGTTTTCATGTAGTTTCCTATATTCTGCCTTCTGGTCCAAGTATAAGCTTTGCCCACTTTATCAAACAACTTCCTACACACTGTCATGAACTGAGGCAGCTTGGGAACATTGTCTCTCAACTGTGTTATAGAGTGTAGTACTACATTTCAGTGAAGTGTAAGGCTTTCCAAAGCTGCCGAACGTGTTTCTTTCTCTATTTCAATGGTATTCTGACTTGTATAACACACATATACCACTCTGGAGTCCTTTAAGTAAAGAATATAGGATTCATACAGTGTTTCATGTGATCTTAACTCGAATTAAGGATTTCCCTTATCTTAGCTACCTTTTCTACACTAAGAACTGACTTGGAGAATCTCTTTCAGCTGTTCTAAACGAGTTCTCATCTGTTTACAGTCATTTTCTCTGAATTATCCATGTTTTCATGTACTTTCCTATATTGTGCCTTCTGGTCCAAGTATAAGCTTTGCCCACTTTATCAAACAACTTCCTGCACACTGTTATGAACTGAGGCAGCTTGGGAACATTGTCTCTCAACTGCGTTATAGAGTGTAGTACTACATTTCAGTGAAGTGTAAGGCTTTCCAAAGCTGCCGAACGTGTTTCTTTCTCTATTTCAATGGTATTCTGACTTGTATAACACACATTTACCACTCTAGAGTCCTTTAGGGAAATAATATAGGATTCATACAGTGTTTCATGTGATCTTAACTCGAATTAAGGATTTCCCTTATCTTAGCTACCTTTTCTACACTAAGAACTGACTTGGAGAATCTCTTTCAGCTGTTCTAAACGAGTTCTCAGCTGTTTACAGTCATTTTCTCTGAATTATCCATGTTTTCATGTAGTTTCCTGTATTCTGCCTTCTGGTCCAAGTATAAGCTTTGCCCACTTTATCAAACAACTTCCTACACACTGTTATGAACTGAGGCAGCTTGGGAACATTGTATCTCTACTGTGTTATAGAGTGTAGTACTATATTTCAGTGAAGTGTAAGGCTTTACAAAGCTGCCGAACGTGTTTCTTTCTCTATTTCAATGGTATTCTGACTTGTATAACACACATTTACCACTCTGGTTTCCTTTAAGTAAAGAATATAGGATTCATACAGTGTTTCATGTGATATTAACTCCCAATAAGGATTTCCCCGATCTTAGCTACCTTTTCTACACTAAGAACTGACTTGGAGAATCTCTTTGGGCTGTTCTAAACAAGTTCTCATCTGTTTACAGTCATTTTCTCTGAATTATCCATGTTTTCATGTACTTTCCTATATTCTGCCTTCTGGTCCAAGTATAAGCTTTGCCCACTTTATCAAACAACTTCCTACACACTGTCATGAACAGAGGCAGCTTGGGAACATTGTCTCTCAACTGTGTTATAGAGTGTAGTACTACATTTCAGTGAAGTGTAAGGCTTTCCAAAGCTGCCGAACGTGTTTCTTTCTCTATTTCAATGGTATTCTGACTTGTATAACACACATATACCACTCTGGAGTCCTTTAAGTAAAGAATATAGGATTCATACAGTGTTTCATGTGATCTTAACTCGAATTAAGGATTTCCCTTATCTTAGCTACCTTTTCTACACTAAGAACTGACTTGGAGAATCTCTTTCAGCTGTTCTAAACGAGTTCTCATGTGTTTACAGTCATTTTCTCTGAATTATCCATGTTTTCATGTACTTTCCTATATTGTGCCTTCTGGTCCAAGTATAAGCTTTGCCCACTTTATCAAACAACTTCCTGCACACTGTTATGAACTGAGGCAGCTTGGGAACATTGTCTCTCAACTGTGTTATAGAGTGTAGTACTACATTTCAGTGAAGTGTAAGGCTTTCCAAAGCTGCCGAACGTGTTTCTTTCTCTATTTCAATGGTATTCTGACTTGTATAACACACATTTACCACTCTAGTTTCCTTTAAGTAAAGAATATAGGATTCATACAGTGTTTCATGTGATATTAACTCCCAATAAGAATTTCCCCGATCTTAGCTACCTTTTCTACACTAAGAACTGACTTGGAGAATCTCTTTGGGCTGTTCTAAACAAGTTCTCATCTGTTTACAGTCATTTTCTCTGAATTATCCATGTTTTCATGTAGTTTCCTATATTCTGCCTTCTGGTCCAAGTATAAGCTTTGCCCACTTTATCAAACAACTTCCTACACACTGTCATGAACTGAGGCAGCTTGGGAACATTGTCTCTCAACTGTGTTATAGAGTGTAGTACTACATTTCAGTGAAGTGTAAGGCTTTCCAAAGCTGCCGAACGTGTTTCTTTCTCTATTTCAATGGTATTCTGACTTGTATAACACCCATATACCACTCTGGAGTCCTTTAAGTAAAGAATATAGGATTCATACAGTGTTTCATGTGATCTTAACTCGAATTAAGGATTTCCCTTATCTTAGCTACCTTTTCTACACTAAGAACTGACTTGGAGAATCTCTTTCAGCTGTACTAAACGAGTTCTCATCTGTTTACAGTCATTTTCTCTGAATTATCCATGTTTTCATGTACTTTCCTATATTCTGCCTTCTGGTCCAAGTATAAGCTTTGCCCACTTTATCAAACAACTTCCTGCACACTGTTATGAACTGAGGCAGCTTGGGAACATTGTCTCTCAACTGTGTTATAGAGTGTAGTACTACATTTCAGTGAAGTGTAAGGCTTTCCAAAGCTGCCGAACGTGTTTCTTTCTCTATTTCAATGATATTCTGACTTGTATAACACACATTTACCACTCTAGAGTCCTTTAGGGAAAGAATATAGGATTCATACAGTGTTTCATGTGATCTTAACTCGAATTAAAGATTTCCCTTATCTTAGCTACCTTTTCTACACTAAGAACTGACTTGGAGAATCTCTTTCAGCTGTTCTAAACGAGTTCTCATCTGTTTACAGTCATTTTCTCTGAATTATCCATGTTTTCATGTACTTTCCTATATTCTGCCTTCTGGTCCAAGTACAAGCTTTGCCCACTTTATCAAACAACTTCCTGCACACTGTTATGAACTGAGGCAGCTTGGGAACATTGTCTCTCAACTGCGTTATAGAGTGTAGTACTACATTTCAGTGAAGTGTAAGGCTTTCCAAAGCTGCCGAACGTGTTTCTTTCTCTATTTCAATGGTATTCTGACTTGTATAACACACATTTACCACTCTAGAGTCCTTTAGGGAAATAATATAGGATTCATACAGTGTTTCATGTGATCTTAACTCGAATTAAGGATTTCCCTTATCTTAGCTACCTTTTCTACACTAAGAACTGACTTGGAGAATCTCTTTCAGCTGTTCTAAACGAGTTCTCAGCTGTTTACAGTCATTTTCTCTGAATTATCCATGTTTTCATGTAGTTTCCTGTATTCTGCCTTCTGGTCCAAGTATAAGCTTTGCCCACTTTATCAAACAACTTCCTACACACTGTTATGAACTGAGGCAGCTTGGGAACATTGTATCTCTACTGTGTTATAGAGTGTAGTACTATATTTCAGTGAAGTGTAAGGCTTTACAAAGCTGCCGAACGTGTTTCTTTCTCTATTTCAATGGTATTCTGACTTGTATAACACACATTTACCACTCTGGTTTCCTTTAAGTAAAGAATATAGGATTCATACAGTGTTTCATGTGATATTAACTCCCAATAAGGATTTCCCCGATCTTAGCTACCTTTTCTACACTAAGAACTGACTTGGAGAATCTCTTTGGGCTGTTCTAAACAAGTTCTCATCTGTTTACAGTCATTTTCTCTGAATTATCCATGTTTTCATGTAGTTTCCTATATTCTGCCTTCTGGTCCAAGTATAAGCTTTGCCCACTTTATCAAACAACTTCCTACACACTGTCATGAACTGAGGCAGCTTGGGAACATTGTCTCTCAACTGTGTTATAGAGTGTAGTACTACATTTCAGTGAAGTGTAAGGCTTTCCAAAGCTGCCGAACGTGTTTCTTTCTCTATCTCAATGGTATTCTGACTTGTATAACACACATATACCACTCTGGAGTCCTTTAAGTAAAGAATATAGGATTCATACAGTGTTTCATGTGATCTTAACTCGAATTAAGGATTTCCCTTATCTTAGCTACCTTTTCTACACTAAGAACTGACTTGGAGAATCTCTTTCAGCTGTTCTAAACGAGTTCTCATCTGTTTACAGTCATTTTCTCTGAATTATCCATGTTTTCATGTACTTTCCTATATTCTGCCTTCTGGTCCAAGTATAAGCTTTGCCCACTTTATCAAACAACTTCCTGCACACTGTTATGAACTGAGGCAGCTTGGGAACATTGTCTCTCAACTGTGTTATAGAGTGTAGTACTACATTTCAGTGAAGTGTAAGGCTTTCCAAAGCTGCCGAACGTGTTTCTTTCTCTATTTCAATGATATTCTGACTTGTATAACACACATTTACCACTCTAGAGTCCTTTAGGGAAAGAATATAGGATTCATACAGTGTTTCATGTGATCTTAACTCGAATTAAGGATTTCCCTTATCTTAGCTACCTTTTCTACACTAAGAACTGACTTGGAGAATCTCTTTCAGCTGTTGTAAACGAGTTCTCATCTGTTTACAGTCATTTTCTCTGAATTATCCATGTTTTCATGTAGTTTCCTATATTCTGCCTTCTGGTCCAAGTACAAGCTTTGCCCACTTTATCAAACAACTTCCTGCACACTGTTATGAACTGAGGCAGCTTGGGATCATTGTCTCTCAACTGTGTTATAGAGTGTAGTACTACATTTCAGTGAAGTGTAAGGCTTTCCAAAGCTGCCGAACGTGTTTCTTTCTCTATTTCAATGGTATTCTGACTTGTATAACACACATTTACCACTCTAGTTTCCTTTAAGTAAAGAATATAGGATTCATACAGTGTTTCATGTGATATTAACTCCCAATAAGGATTTCCCCGATCTTAGCTACCTTTTCTACACTAAGAACTGACTTGGAGAATCTCTTTGGGCTGTTCTAAACAAGTTCTCATCTGTTTACAGTCATTTTCTCTGAATTATCCATGTTTTCATGTAGTTTCCTATATTCTGCCTTCTGGTCCAAGTATAAGCTTTGCCCACTTTATCAAACAACTTCCTACACACTGTCATGAACTGAGGCAGCTTGGGAACATTGTCTCTCAACTGTGTTATAGAGTGTAGTACTACATTTCAGTGAAGTGTAAGGCTTTCCAAAGCTGCCGAACGTGTTTCTTTCTCTATTTCAATGGTATTCTGACTTGTATAACACACATATACCACTCTGGAGTCCTTTAAGTAAAGAATATAGGATTCATACAGTGTTTCATGTGATCTTAACTCGAATTAAGGATTTCCCTTATCTTAGCTACCTTTTCTACACTAAGAACTGACTTGGAGAATCTCTTTCAGCTGTTCTAAACGAGTTCTCATCTGTTTACAGTCATTTTCTCTGAATTATCCATGTTTTCATGTACTTTCCTATATTGTGCCTTCTGGTCCAAGTATAAGCTTTGCCCACTTTATCAAACAACTTCCTGCACACTGTTATGAACTGAGGCAGCTTGGGAACATTGTCTCTCAACTGCGTTATAGAGTGTAGTACTACATTTCAGTGAAGTGTAAGGCTTTCCAAAGCTGCCGAACGTGTTTCTTTCTCTATTTCAATGGTATTCTGACTTGTATAACACACATTTACCACTCTAGAGTCCTTTAGGGAAATAATATAGGATTCATACAGTGTTTCATGTGATCTTAACTCGAATTAAGGATTTCCCTTATCTTAGCTACCTTTTCTACACTAAGAACTGACTTGGAGAATCTCTTTCAGCTGTTCTAAACGAGTTCTCAGCTGTTTACAGTCATTTTCTCTGAATTATCCATGTTTTCATGTAGTTTCCTGTATTCTGCCTTCTGGTCCAAGTATAAGCTTTGCCCACTTTATCAAACAACTTCCTACACACTGTTATGAACTGAGGCAGCTTGGGAACATTGTATCTCTACTGTGTTATAGAGTGTAGTACTATATTTCAGTGAAGTGTAAGGTTTTACAAAGCTGCCGAACGTGTTTCTTTCTCTATTTCAATGGTATTCTGACTTGTATAACACACATTTACCACTCTGGTTTCCTTTAAGTAAAGAATATAGGATTCATACAGTGTTTCATGTGATATTAACTCCCAATAAGGATTTCCCCGATCTTAGCTACCTTTTCTACACTAAGAACTGACTTGGAGAATCTCTTTGGGCTGTTCTAAACAAGTTCTCATCTGTTTACAGTCATTTTCTCTGAATTATCCATGTTTTCATGTACTTTCCTATATTCTGCCTTCTGGTCCAAGTATAAGCTTTGCCCACTTTATCAAACAACTTCCTACACACTGTCATGAACAGAGGCAGCTTGGGAACATTGTCTCTCAACTGTGTTATAGAGTGTAGTACTACATTTCAGTGAAGTGTAAGGCTTTCCAAAGCTGCCGAACGTGTTTCTTTCTCTATTTCAATGGTATTCTGACTTGTATAACACACATATACCACTCTGGAGTCCTTTAAGTAAAGAATATAGGATTCATACAGTGTTTCATGTGATCTTAACTCGAATTAAGGATTTCCCTTATCTTAGCTACCTTTTCTACACTAAGAACTGACTTGGAGAATCTCTTTCAGCTGTTCTAAACGAGTTCTCATGTGTTTACAGTCATTTTCTCTGAATTATCCATGTTTTCATGTACTTTCCTATATTGTGCCTTCTGGTCCAAGTATAAGCTTTGCCCACTTTATCAAACAACTTCCTGCACACTGTTATGAACTGAGGCAGCTTGGGAACATTGTCTCTCAACTGTGTTATAGAGTGTAGTACTACATTTCAGTGAAGTGTAAGGCTTTCCAAAGCTGCCGAACGTGTTTCTTTCTCTATTTCAATGGTATTCTGACTTGTATAACACACATTTACCACTCTAGTTTCCTTTAAGTAAAGAATATAGGATTCATACAGTGTTTCATGTGATATTAACTCCCAATAAGAATTTCCCCGATCTTAGCTACCTTTTCTACACTAAGAACTGACTTGGAGAATCTCTTTGGGCTGTTCTAAACAAGTTCTCATCTGTTTACAGTCATTTTCTCTGAATTATCCATGTTTTCATGTAGTTTCCTATATTCTGCCTTCTGGTCCAAGTATAAGCTTTGCCCACTTTATCAAACAACTTCCTACACACTGTCATGAACTGAGGCAGCTTGGGAACATTGTCTCTCAACTGTGTTATAGAGTGTAGTACTACATTTCAGTGAAGTGTAAGGCTTTCCAAAGCTGCCGAACGTGTTTCTTTCTCTATTTCAATGGTATTCTGACTTGTATAACACCCATATACCACTCTGGAGTCCTTTAAGTAAAGAATATAGGATTCATACAGTGTTTCATGTGATCTTAACTCGAATTAAGGATTTCCCTTATCTTAGCTACCTTTTCTACACTAAGAACTGACTTGGAGAATCTCTTTCAGCTGTTCTAAACGAGTTCTCATCTGTTTACAGTCATTTTCTCTGAATTATCCATGTTTTCATGTACTTTCCTATATTCTGCCTTCTGGTCCAAGTATAAGCTTTGCCCACTTTATCAAACAACTTCCTGCACACTGTTATGAACTGAGGCAGCTTGGGAACATTGTCTCTCAACTGTGTTATAGAGTGTAGTACTACATTTCAGTGAAGTGTAAGGCTTTCCAAAGCTGCCGAACGTGTTTCTTTCTCTATTTCAATGATATTCTGACTTGTATAACACACATTTACCACTCTAGAGTCCTTTAGGGAAAGAATATAGGATTCATACAGTGTTTCATGTGATCTTAACTCGAATTAAGGATTTCCCTTATCTTAGCTACCTTTTCTACACTAAGAACTGACTTGGAGAATCTCTTTCAGCTGTTCTAAACGAGTTCTCATCTGTTTACAGTCATTTTCTCTGAATTATCCATGTTTTCATGTAGTTTCCTATATTCTGCCTTCTGGTCCAAGTACAAGCTTTGCCCACTTTATCAAACAACTTCCTGCACACTGTTATGAACTGAGGCAGCTTGGGAACATTGTCTCTCAACTGTGTTATAGAGTGTAGTACTACATTTCAGTGAAGTGTAAGGCTTTCCAAAGCTGCCGAACGTGTTTCTTTCTCTATTTCAACGGTATTCTGACTTGTATAACACACATTTACCACTCTAGTTTCCTTTAAGTAAAGAATATAGGATTCATACAGTGTTTCTTGTGATATTAACTCCCAATAAGGATTTCCCCGATCTTAGCTACCTTTTCTACACTAAGAACTGACTTGGAGAATCTCTTTGGGCTGTTCTAAACAAGTTCTCATCTGTTCACAGTCATTTTCTCTGAATTATCCATGTTTTCATGTAGTTTCCTATATTCTGCCTTCTGGTCCAAGTATAAGCTTTGCCCACTTTATCAAACAACTTCCTACACACTGTCATGAACTGAGGCAGCTTGGGAACATTGTCTCTCAACTGTGTTATAGAGTGTAGTACTACATTTCAGTGAAGTGTAAGGCTTTCCAAAGCTGCCGAACGTGTTTCTTTCTCTATTTCAATGGTATTCTGACTTGTATAACACACATTTACCACTCTAGTTTCCTTTAAGTAAAGAATATAGGATTCATACAGTGTTTCATGTGATATTAACTCCCAATAAGGATTTCCCCGATCTTAGCTACCTTTTCTACACTAAGAACTGACTTGGAGAATCTCTTTGGGCTGTTCTAAACAAGTTCTCATCTGTTTACAGTCATTTTCTCTGAATTATCCATGTTTTCATGTAGTTTCCTATATTCTGCCTTCTGGTCCAAGTATAAGCTTTGCCCACTTTATCAAACAACTTACTACACACTGTCATGAACTGAGGCAGCTTGGGAACATTGTCTCTCAACTGTGTTATAGAGTGTAGTACTACATTTCAGTGAAGTGTAAGGCTTTCCAAAGCTGCCGAACGTGTTTCTTTCTCTATTTCAATGGTATTCTGACTTGTATAACACACATATACCACTCTGGAGTCCTTTAAGTAAAGAATATAGGATTCATACAGTGTTTCATGTGATCTTAACTCGAATTAAGGATTTCCCTTATCTTAGCAACCTTTTCTACACTAAGAACTGACTTGGAGAATCTCTTTCAGCTGTTCTAAACGAGTTCTCATCTGTTTACAGTCATTTTCTCTGAATTATCCATGTTTTCATGTACTTTCCTATATTCTGCCTTCTGGTCCAAGTATAAGCTTTGCCCACTTTATCAAACAACTTCCAGCACACTGTTATGAACTGAGGCAGCTTGGGAACATTGTCTCTCAACTGTGTTATAGAGTGTAGTACTACATTTCAGTGAAGTGTAAGGCTTTCCAAAGCTGCCGAACGTGTTTCTTTCTCTATTTCAACGGTATTCTGACTTGTATAACACACATTTACCACTCTAGTTTCCTTTAAGTAAAGAATATAGGATTCATACAGTGTTTCATGTGATATTAACTCCCAATAAGGATTTCCCCGATCTTAGCTACCTTTTCTACACTAAGAACTGACTTGGAGAATCTCTTTGGGCTGTTCTAAACAAGTTCTCATCTGTTCACAGTCATTTTCTCTGAATTACCCATGTTTTCATGTAGTTTCCTATATTCTGCCTTCTGGTCCAAGTATAAGCTTTGCCCACTTTATCAAACAACTTCCTACACACTGTCATGAACTGAGGCAGCTTGGGAACATTGTCTCTCAACTGTGTTATAGAGTGTAGTACTACATTTCAGTGAAGTGTAAGGCTTTCCAAAGCTGCCGAACGTGTTTCTTTCTCTATTTCAATGGTATTCTGACTTGTATAACACACATATACCACTCTGGAGTCCTTTAAGTAAGAATATAGGATTCATACAGTGTTTCATGTGATCTTAACTCGAATTAAGGATTTCCCTTATCTTAGCTACCTTTTCTACACTAAGAACTGACTTGGAGAATCTCTTTCAGCTGTTCTAAACGAGTTCTCATCTGTTTACAGTCATTTTCTCTGAATTATCCATGTTTTCATGTACTTTCCTATATTCTGCCTTCTGGTCCAAGTATAAGCTTTGCCCACTTTATCAAACAACTTCCTGCACACTGTTATGAACTGAGGCAGCTTGGGAACATTGTCTCTCAACTGTGTTATAGAGTGTAGTACTACATTTCAGTGAAGTGTAAGGCTTTCCAAAGCTGCCGAACGTGTTTCTTTCTCTATTTCAATGGTATTCTGACTTGTATAACACACATTTACCACTCTAGAGTCCTTTAGGGAAAGAATATAGGATTCATACAGTGTTTCATGTGATCTTAACTCGAATTAAGGATTTCCCTTATCTTAGCTACCTTTTCTACACTAAGAACTGACTTGGAGAATCTCTTTCAGCTGTTCTAAACGAGTTCTCATCTGTTTACAGTCATTTTCTCTGAATTACCCATGTTTTCATGTAGTTTCCTATGTTCTGCCTTCTGGTCCAAGTATAAGCTTTGCCCACTTTATCAAACATCTTCCTACACACTGTCATGAACTGAGGCAGCTTGGGAACATTGTCTCTCAACTGTGTTATAGAGTGTAGTACTACATTTCAGTGAAGTGTAAGGCTTTCCAAAGCTGCCGAACGTGTTTCTTTCTCTATTTCAATGGTATTCTGACTTGTATAACACACATTTACCACTCTAGAGTCCTTTAAGTAAAGAATATAGGATTCATACAGTGTTTCATGTGATCTTAACTCGAATTAAGGATTTCCCTTATCTTAGCTACCTTTTCTACACTAAGAACTGACTTGGAGAATCTCTTTCAGCTGTTCTAAACGAGTTCTCAGCTGTTTACAGTCATTTTCTCTGAATTATCCATGTTTTCATGTAGTTTCCTGTATTCTGCCTTCTGGTCCAAGTATAAGCTTTGCCCACTTTATCAAACAACTTCCTACACACTGTTATGAACTGAGGCAGCTTGGGAACATTGTATCTCTACTGTGTTATAGAGTGTAGTACTACATTTCAGTGAAGTGTAAGGCTTTACAAAGCTGCCGAACGTGTTTCTTTCACTATTTCAATGGTATCCTGCCTTGTGTAACACTCTTTTACCACTCTAGTCTACTTTAAGTAAAGAATATAGGATTCAAACACTGTTTCATGTCATATTAACTCGAATTAAGGATGACCCGGATCTTAGCTACCTTTTCTACACTAGGAACTTACTTGGAGAATCTCTTTGAGCTGTTCTAAACAAGTTCTCATCTGTTTACAGTCATTTTCTCTGAATTATCCATGGTTTCATGTAGTTTCATATATTCTGCCTTCTGGTCCAAGTATAAGCTTTGCCCACTTTATCAAACAACTTCCGACACACTGTTATGAGCTGAGGCAGCTTGGGAACATTGTCTCTCAACTGTGTTATAGAGTGTAGTACTATATTTCAGTGAAGTGTAAGGCTTTCCAAAGCTACCGAACGTGTTTCTTTTTCTATTTCAATGGTATTCTGCCTTGTATAACACACATTTACCACTCTAGTTTCCTTTAAGTAAAGAATATAGGATTCATACAGTGTTTCATGTGATATTAACTCCCAATAAGGATTTCCCCGATCTTAGCTACCTTTTCTACACTAAGAACTGACTTGGAGAATCTCTTTCAGCTGTACTAAACGAGTTCTCATCTGTTTACAGTCATTTTCTCTGAATTATCCATGTTTTCATGTACTTTCCTATATTCTGCCTTCTGGTCCAAGTATAAGCTTTGCCCACTTTATCAAACAACTTCCTGCACACTGTTATGAACTGAGGCAGCTTGGGAACATTGTCTCTCAACTGTGTTATAGAGTGTAGTACTACATTTCAGTGAAGTGTAAGGCTTTCCAAAGCTGCCGAACGTGTTTCTTTCTCTATTTCAATGGTATTCTGACTTGTATAACACACATTTACCACTCTAGTTTCCTTTAAGTAAAGAATATAGGATTCATACAGTGTTTCATGTGATATTAACTCCCAATAAGGATTTCCCCGATCTTAGCTACCTTTTCTACACTAAGAACTGACTTGGAGAATCTCTTTGGGCTGTTCTAAACAAGTTCTCATCTGTTTACAGTCATTTTCTCTGAATTATCCATGTTTTCATGTAGTTTCCTATATTCTGCCTTCTGGTCCAAGTATAAGCTTTGCCCACTTTATCAAACAACTTCCTACACACTGTCATGAACTGAGGCAGCTTGGGAACATTGTCTCTCAACTGTGTTATAGAGTGTAGTACTACATTTCAGTGAAGTGTAAGGCTTTCCAAAGCTGCCGAACGTGTTTCTTTCTCTATTTCAATGGTATTCTGACTTGTATAACACACATATACCACTCTGGAGTCCTTTAAGTAAAGAATATAGGATTCATACAGTGTTTCATGTGATCTTAACTCGAATTAAGGATTTCCCTTATCTTAGCTACCTTTTCTACACTAAGAACTGACTTGGAGAATCTCTTTCAGCTGTTCTAAACGAGTTCTCATCTGTTTACAGTCATTTTCTCTGAATTATCCATGTTTTCATGTACTTTCCTATATTCTGCCTTCTGGTCCAAGTATAAGCTTTGCCCACTTTATCAAACAACTTCCTGCACACTGTTATGAACTGAGGCAGCTTGGGAACATTGTCTCTCAACTGTGTTATAGAGTGTAGTACTACATTTCAGTGAAGTGTAAGGCTTTCCAAAGCTGCCGAACGTGTTTCTTTCTCTATTTCAATGGTATTCTGACTTGTATAACACACATATACCACTCTGGAGTCCTTTAAGTAAAGAATATAGGATTCATACAGTGTTTCATGTGATCTTAACTCGAATTAAGGATTTCCCTTATCTTAGCTACCTTTTCTACACTAAGAACTGACTTGGAGAATCTCTTTCAGCTGTTCTAAACGAGTTCTCATGTGTTTACAGTCATTTTCTCTGAATTATCCATGTTTTCATGTACTTTCCTATATTGTGCCTTCTGGTCCAAGTATAAGCTTTGCCCACTTTATCAAACAACTTCCTGCACACTGTTATGAACTGAGGCAGCTTGGGAACATTGTCTCTCAACTGTGTTATAGAGTGTAGTACTACATTTCAGTGAAGTGTAAGGCTTTCCAAAGCTGCCGAACGTGTTTCTTTCTCTATTTCAATGGTATTCTGACTTGTATAACACACATTTACCACTCTAGAGTCCTTTAGGGAAATAATATAGGATTCATACAGTGTTTCATGTGATCTTAACTCGAATTAAGGATTTCCCTTATCTTAGCTACCTTTTCTACACTAAGAACTGACTTGGAGAATCTCTTTCAGCTGTTCTAAACGAGTTCTCAGCTGTTTACAGTCATTTTCTCTGAATTATCCATGTTTTCATGTAGTTTCCTGTATTCTGCCTTCTGGTCCAAGTATAAGCTTTGCCCACTTTATCAAACAACTTCCTACACACTGTTATGAACTGAGGCAGCTTGGGAACATTGTATCTCTACTGTGTTATAGAGTGTAGTACTACATTTCAGTGAAGTGTAAGGCTTTACAAAGCTGCCGAACGTGTTTCTTTCACTATTTCAATGGTATCCTGCCTTGTGTAACACTCTTTTACCACTCTAGTCTACTTTAAGTAAAGAATATAGGATTCAAACACTGTTTCATGTCATATTAACTCGAATTAAGGATGACCCGGATCTTAGCTACCTTTTCTACACTAGGAACTTACTTGGAGAATCTCTTTGAGCTGTTCTAAACAAGTTCTCATCTGTTTACAGTCATTTTCTCTGAATTATCCATGGTTTCATGTAGTTTCATATATTCTGCCTTCTGGTCCAAGTATAAGCTTTGCCCACTTTATCAAACAACTTCCGACACACTGTTATGAGCTGAGGCAGCTTGGGAACATTGTCTCTCAACTGTGTTATAGAGTGTAGTACTATATTTCAGTGAAGTGTAAGGCTTTCCAAAGCTACCGAACGTGTTTCTTTTTCTATTTCAATGGTATTCTGCCTTGTATAACACACATTTACCACTCTAGTTTCCTTTAAGTAAAGAATATAGGATTCATACAGTGTTTCATGTGATATTAACTCCCAATAAGGATTTCCCCGATCTTAGCTACCTTTTCTACACTAAGAACTGACTTGGAGAATCTCTTTCAGCTGTACTAAACGAGTTCTCATCTGTTTACAGTCATTTTCTCTGAATTATCCATGTTTTCATGTACTTTCCTATATTCTGCCTTCTGGTCCAAGTATAAGCTTTGCCCACTTTATCAAACAACTTCCTGCACACTGTTATGAACTGAGGCAGCTTGGGAACATTGTCTCTCAACTGTGTTATAGAGTGTAGTACTACATTTCAGTGAAGTGTAAGGCTTTCCAAAGCTGCCGAACGTGTTTCTTTCTCTATTTCAATGGTATTCTGACTTGTATAACACACATTTACCACTCTAGTTTCCTTTAAGTAAAGAATATAGGATTCATACAGTGTTTCATGTGATATTAACTCCCAATAAGGATTTCCCCGATCTTAGCTACCTTTTCTACACTAAGAACTGACTTGGAGAATCTCTTTGGGCTGTTCTAAACAAGTTCTCATCTGTTTACAGTCATTTTCTCTGAATTATCCATGTTTTCATGTAGTTTCCTATATTCTGCCTTCTGGTCCAAGTATAAGCTTTGCCCACTTTATCAAACAACTTCCTACACACTGTCATGAACTGAGGCAGCTTGGGAACATTGTCTCTCAACTGTGTTATAGAGTGTAGTACTACATTTCAGTGAAGTGTAAGGCTTTCCAAAGCTGCCGAACGTGTTTCTTTCTCTATTTCAATGGTATTCTGACTTGTATAACACACATATACCACTCTGGAGTCCTTTAAGTAAAGAATATAGGATTCATACAGTGTTTCATGTGATCTTAACTCGAATTAAGGATTTCCCTTATCTTAGCTACCTTTTCTACACTAAGAACTGACTTGGAGAATCTCTTTCAGCTGTTCTAAACGAGTTCTCATCTGTTTACAGTCATTTTCTCTGAATTATCCATGTTTTCATGTACTTTCCTATATTCTGCCTTCTGGTCCAAGTATAAGCTTTGCCCACTTTATCAAACAACTTCCTGCACACTGTTATGAACTGAGGCAGCTTGGGAACATTGTCTCTCAACTGTGTTATAGAGTGTAGTACTACATTTCAGTGAAGTGTAAGGCTTTCCAAAGCTGCCGAACGTGTTTCTTTCTCTATTTCAATGGTATTCTGACTTGTATAACACACATATACCACTCTGGAGTCCTTTAAGTAAAGAATATAGGATTCATACAGTGTTTCATGTGATCTTAACTCGAATTAAGGATTTCCCTTATCTTAGCTACCTTTTCTACACTAAGAACTGACTTGGAGAATCTCTTTCAGCTGTTCTAAACGAGTTCTCATGTGTTTACAGTCATTTTCTCTGAATTATCCATGTTTTCATGTACTTTCCTATATTGTGCCTTCTGGTCCAAGTATAAGCTTTGCCCACTTTATCAAACAACTTCCTGCACACTGTTATGAACTGAGGCAGCTTGGGAACATTGTCTCTCAACTGTGTTATAGAGTGTAGTACTACATTTCAGTGAAGTGTAAGGCTTTCCAAAGCTGCCGAACGTGTTTCTTTCTCTATTTCAATGGTATTCTGACTTGTATAACACACATTTACCACTCTAGAGTCCTTTAGGGAAATAATATAGGATTCATACAGTGTTTCATGTGATCTTAACTCGAATTAAGGATTTCCCTTATCTTAGCTACCTTTTCTACACTAAGAACTGACTTGGAGAATCTCTTTCAGCTGTTCTAAACGAGTTCTCAGCTGTTTACAGTCATTTTCTCTGAATTATCCATGTTTTCATGTAGTTTCCTGTATTCTGCCTTCTGGTCCAAGTATAAGCTTTGCCCACTTTATCAAACAACTTCCTACACACTGTTATGAACTGAGGCAGCTTGGGAACATTGTATCTCTACTGTGTTATAGAGTGTAGTACTACATTTCAGTGAAGTGTAAGGCTTTACAAAGCTGCCGAACGTGTTTCTTTCACTATTTCAATGGTATCCTGCCTTGTGTAACACTCTTTTACCACTCTAGTCTACTTTAAGTAAAGAATATAGGATTCAAACACTGTTTCATGTCATATTAACTCGAATTAAGGATGACCCGGATCTTAGCTACCTTTTCTACACTAGGAACTTACTTGGAGAATCTCTTTGAGCTGTTCTAAACAAGTTCTCATCTGTTTACAGTCATTTTCTCTGAATTATCCATGGTTTCATGTAGTTTCATATATTCTGCCTTCTGGTCCAAGTATAAGCTTTGCCCACTTTATCAAACAACTTCCGACACACTGTTATGAGCTGAGGCAGCTTGGGAACATTGTCTCTCAACTGTGTTATAGAGTGTAGTACTATATTTCAGTGAAGTGTAAGGCTTTCCAAAGCTACCGAACGTGTTTCTTTTTCTATTTCAATGGTATTCTGCCTTGTATAACACACATTTACCACTCTAGTTTCCTTTAAGTAAAGAATATAGGATTCATACAGTGTTTCATGTGATATTAACTCCCAATAAGGATTTCCCCGATCTTAGCTACCTTTTCTACACTAAGAACTGACTTGGAGAATCTCTTTCAGCTGTACTAAACGAGTTCTCATCTGTTTACAGTCATTTTCTCTGAATTATCCATGTTTTCATGTACTTTCCTATATTCTGCCTTCTGGTCCAAGTATAAGCTTTGCCCACTTTATCAAACAACTTCCTGCACACTGTTATGAACTGAGGCAGCTTGGGAACATTGTCTCTCAACTGTGTTATAGAGTGTAGTACTACATTTCAGTGAAGTGTAAGGCTTTCCAAAGCTGCCGAACGTGTTTCTTTCTCTATTTCAATGGTATTCTGACTTGTATAACACACATTTACCACTCTAGTTTCCTTTAAGTAAAGAATATAGGATTCATACAGTGTTTCATGTGATATTAACTCCCAATAAGGATTTCCCCGATCTTAGCTACCTTTTCTACACTAAGAACTGACTTGGAGAATCTCTTTGGGCTGTTCTAAACAAGTTCTCATCTGTTTACAGTCATTTTCTCCGAATTATTCATGTTTTCATGTAGTTTCCTATATTCTGCCTTCTGGTCCAAGTATAAGCTTTGCCCACTTTATCAAACAACTTCCTACACACTGTCATGAACTGAGGCAGCTTGGGAACATTGTCTCTCAACTGTGTTATAGAGTGTAGTACTACATTTCAGTGAAGTGTAAGGCTTTCCAAAGCTGCCGAACGTGTTTCTTTCTCTATTTCAATGGTATTCTGACTTGTATAACACACATATACCACTCTGGAGTCCTTTAAGTAAAGAATATAGGATTCATACAGTGTTTCATGTGATCTTAACTCGAATTAAGGATTTCCCTTATCTTAGCTACCTTTTCTACACTAAGAACTGACTTGGAGAATCTCTTTCAGCTGTTCTAAACGAGTTCTCATGTGTTTACAGTCATTTTCTCTGAATTATCCATGTTTTCATGTACTTTCCTATATTGTGCCTTCTGGTCCAAGTATAAGCTTTGCCCACTTTATCAAACAACTTCCTGCACACTGTTATGAACTGAGGCAGCTTGGGAACATTGTCTCTCAACTGTGTTATAGAGTGTAGTACTACATTTCAGTGAAGTGTAAGGCTTTCCAAAGCTGCCGAACGTGTTTCTTTCTCTATTTCAATGGTATTCTGACTTGTATAACACACATTTACCACTCTAGAGTCCTTTAGGGAAATAATATAGGATTCATACAGTGTTTCATGTGATCTTAACTCGAATTAAGGATTTCCCTTATCTTAGCTACCTTTTCTACACTAAGAACTGACTTGGAGAATCTCTTTCAGCTGTTCTAAACGAGTTCTCAGCTGTTTACAGTCATTTTCTCTGAATTATCCATGTTTTCATGTAGTTTCCTGTATTCTGCCTTCTGGTCCAAGTATAAGCTTTGCCCACTTTATCAAACAACTTCCTACACACTGTTATGAACTGAGGCAGCTTGGGAACATTGTATCTCTACTGTGTTATAGAGTGTAGTACTACATTTCAGTGAAGTGTAAGGCTTTACAAAGCTGCCGAACGTGTTTCTTTCACTATTTCAATGGTATCCTGCCTTGTATAACACTCTTTTACCACTCTAGTCTACTTTAAGTAAAGAATATAGGATTCAAACACTGTTTCATGTCATATTAACTCGAATTAAGGATGACCCGGATCTTAGCTACCTTTTCTACACTAGGAACTTACTTGGAGAATCTCTTTGAGCTGTTCTAAACAAGTTCTCATCTGTTTACAGTCATTTTCTCTGAATTATCCATGGTTTCATGTAGTTTCATATATTCTGCCTTCTGGTCCAAGTATAAGCTTTGCCCACTTTATCAAACAACTTCCGACACACTGTTATGAGCTGAGGCAGCTTGGGAACATTGTCTCTCAACTGTGTTATAGAGTGTAGTACTATATTTCAGTGAAGTGTAAGGCTTTCCAAAGCTACCGAACGTGTTTCTTTTTCTATTTCAATGGTATTCTGCCTTGTATAACACACATTTACCACTCTAGTTTCCTTTAAGTAAAGAATATAGGATTCATACAGTGTTTCATGTGATATTAACTCCCAATAAGGATTTCCCCGATCTTAGCTACCTTTTCTACACTAAGAACTGACTTGGAGAATCTCTTTCAGCTGTACTAAACGAGTTCTCATCTGTTTACAGTCATTTTCTCTGAATTATCCATGTTTTCATGTACTTTCCTATATTCTGCCTTCTGGTCCAAGTATAAGCTTTGCCCACTTTATCAAACAACTTCCTGCACACTGTTATGAACTGAGGCAGCTTGGGAACATTGTCTCTCAACTGTGTTATAGAGTGTAGTACTACATTTCAGTGAAGTGTAAGGCTTTCCAAAGCTGCCGAACGTGTTTCTTTCTCTATTTCAATGGTATTCTGACTTGTATAACACACATTTACCACTCTAGTTTCCTTTAAGTAAAGAATATAGGATTCAAACACTGTTTCATGTCATATTAACTCGAATTAAGGATGACCCGGATCTTAGCTACCTTTTCTACACTAAGAACTGACTTAGAGAATCTCTTTGGGCTGTTCTAAACAAGTTCTCATCTGTTTACAGTCATTTTCTCTGAATTATCCATGTTTTCATGTAGTTTCCTATATTCTGCCTTCTGGTCCAAGTATAAGCTTTGCCCACTTTATTAAACAACTTCCTACACACTGTCATGAACTGAGGCAGCTTGGGAACATTGTCTCTCAACTGTGTTATAGAGTGTAGTACTACATTTCAGTGAAGTGTAAGGCTTTCCAAAGCTGCCGAACGTGTTTCTTTCTCTATTTCAATGGTATTCTGACTTGTATAACACACATATACCACTCTGGAGTCCTTTAAGTAAAGAATATAGGATTCATACAGTGTTTCATGTGATCTTAACTCGAATTAAGGATTTCCCTTATCTTAGCTACCTTTTCTACACTAAGAACTGACTTGGAGAATCTCTTTCAGCTGTTCTAAACGAGTTCTCATCTGTTTACAGTCATTTTCTCTGAATTATCCATGTTTTCATGTACTTTCCTATATTCTGCCTTCTGGTCCAAGTATAAGCTTTGCCCACTTTATCAAACAACTTCCTGCACACTGTTATGAACTGAGGCAGCTTGGGAACATTGTCTCTCAACTGTGTTATAGAGTGTAGTACTACATTTCAGTGAAGTGTAAGGCTTTCCAAAGCTGCCGAACGTGTTTCTTTCTCTATTTCAACGGTATTCTGACTTGTATAACACACATTTACCACTCTAGTTTCCTTTAAGTAAAGAATATAGGATTCATACAGTGTTTCATGTGATATTAACTCCCAATAAGGATTTCCCCGATCTTAGCTACCTTTTCTACACTAAGAACTGACTTGGAGAATCTCTTTGGGCTGTTCTAAACAAGTTCTCATCTGTTTACAGTCATTTTCTCTGAATTATCCATGTTTTCATGTAGTTTCCTATATTCTGCCTTCTGGTCCAAGTATAAGCTTTGCCCACTTTATCAAACAACTTCCTACACACTGTCATGAACTGAGGCAGCTTGGGAACATTGTCTCTCAACTGTGTTATAGAGTGTAGTACTACATTTCAGTGAAGTGTAAGGCTTTCCAAAGCTGCCGAACGTGTTTCTTTCTCTATTTCAATGGTATTCTGACTTGTATAACACACATATACCACTCTGGAGTCCTTTAAGTAAAGAATATAGGATTCATACAGTGTTTCATGTGATCTTAACTCGAATTAAGGATTTCCCTTATCTTAGCTACCTTTTCTACACTAAGAACTGACTTGGAGAATCTCTTTCAGCTGTTCTAAACGAGTTCTCATCTGTTTACAGTCATTTTCTCTGAATTATCCATGTTTTCATGTACTTTCCTATATTCTGCCTTCTGGTCCAAGTATAAGCTTTGCCCACTTTATCAAACAACTTCCTGCACACTGTTATGAACTGAGGCAGCTTGGGAACATTGTCTCTCAACTGTGTTATAGAGTGTAGTACTACATTTCAGTGAAGTGTAAGGCTTTCCAAAGCTGCCGAACGTGTTTCTTT
The DNA here is from genome assembly GCF_964339955.1 of Pipistrellus hanaki. Classification (NCBI taxonomy): domain Eukaryota; kingdom Metazoa; phylum Chordata; class Mammalia; order Chiroptera; family Vespertilionidae; genus Pipistrellus; species Pipistrellus hanaki. Next base: position 9,526 of record NW_028182279.1, on the reverse strand, counting down.
CTCTATTTCAATGGTATTCTGACTTGTATAACACACATTTACCACTCTAGAGTCCTTTAGGGAAAGAATATAGGATTCATACAGTGTTTCATGTGATCTTAACTCGAATTAAGGATTTCCCTTATCTTAGCTACCTTTTCTACACTAAGAACTGACTTGGAGAATCTCTTTCAGCTGTTCTAAACGAGTTCTCATCTGTTTACAGTCATTTTCTCTGAATTACCCATGTTTTCATGTAGTTTCCTATATTCTGCCTTCTGGTCCAAGTATAAGCTTTGCCCACTTTATCAAACAACTTCCTACACACTGTCATGAACTGAGGCAGCTTGGGAACATTGTCTCTCAACTGTGTTATAGAGTGTAGTACTACATTTCAGTGAAGTGTAAGGCTTTCCAAAGCGGCCGAACGTGTTTCTTTCTCTATTTCAATGGTATTCTGACTTGTATAACACACATTTACCACTCTAGAGTCCTTTAAGTAAAGAATATAGGATTCATACAGTGTTTCATGTGGTCTTAACTCGAATTAAGGATTTCCCTTATCTTAGCTACCTTTTCTACACTAAGAACTGACATGGAGAATCTCTTTCAGCTGTTCTAAACCAGTTCTCATCTGTTTACAGTCATTTTCTCTGAATTATCCATGTTTTCATGTACTTTCCTATATTCTGCCTTCTGGTCCAAGTATAAGCTTTGCCCACTTTATCAAACAACTTCCTGCACACTGTTATGAACTGAGGCAGCTTGGGAACATTGTCTCTCAACTGTGTTATAGAGTGTAGTACTACATTTCAGTGAAGTGTAAGGCTTTCCAAAGCTGCCGAACGTGTTTCTTTCTCTATTTCAATGGTATTCTGACTTGTATAACACACATTTACCACTCTAGTTTCCTTTAAGTAAAGAATATAGGATTCATACAGTGTTTCATGTGATATTAACTCCCAATAAGGATTTCCCCGATCTTAGCTACCTTTTCTACACTAAGAACTGACTTGGAGAATCTCTTTGGGCTGTTCTAAACAAGTTCTCATCTGTTTACAGTCATTTTCTCTGAATTATCCTTGTTTTCATGTAGTTTCCTATATTCTGCCTTCTGGTCCAAGTATAAGCTTTGCCCACTTTATCAAACAACTTCCTACACACTGTCATGAACTGAGGCAGCTTGGGAACATTGTCTCTCAACTGTGTTATAGAGTGTAGTACTACATTTCAGTGAAGTGTAAGGCTTTCCAAAGCTGCCGAACGTGTTTCTTTCTCTATTTCAATGGTATTCTGACTTGTATAACACACATATACCACTCTGGAGTCCTTTAAGTAAAGAATATAGGATTCATACAGTGTTTCATGTGATCTTAACTCGAATTAAGGATTTCCCTTATCTTAGCTACCTTTTCTACACTAAGAACTGACTTGGAGAATCTCTTTCAGCTGTTCTAAACGAGTTCTCATCTGTTTACAGTCATTTTCTCTGAATTATCCATGTTTTCATGTACTTTCCTATATTCTGCCTTCTGGTCCAAGTATAAGCTTTGCCCACTTTATCAAACAACTTCCTGCACACTGTTATGAACTGAGGCAGCTTGGGAACATTGTCTCTCAACTGTGTTATAGAGTGTAGTACTACATTTCAGTGAAGTGTAAGGCTTTCCAAAGCTGCCGAACGTGTTTCTTTCTCTATTTCAATGGTATTCTGACTTGTATAACACACATTTACCACTCTAGAGTCCTTTAGGGAAAGAATATAGGATTCATACAGTGTTTCATGTGATCTTAACTCGAATTAAGGATTTCCCTTATCTTAGCTACCTTTTCTACACTAAGAACTGACTTGGAGAATCTCTTTCAGCTGTTCTAAACGAGTTCTCATCTGTTTACAGTCATTTTCTCTGAATTACCCATGTTTTCATGTAGTTTCCTATATTCTGCCTTCTGGTCCAAGTATAAGCTTTGCCCACTTTATCAAACAACTTCCTACACACTGTCATGAACTGAGGCAGCTTGGGAACATTGTCTCTCAACTGTGTTATAGAGTGTAGTACTACATTTCAGTGAAGTGTAAGGCTTTCCAAAGCTGCCGAACGTGTTTCTTTCTCTATTTCAATGGTATTCTGACTTGTATAACACACATTTACCACTCTAGAGTCCTTTAAGTAAAGAATATAGGATTCATACAGTGTTTCATGTGATCTTAACTCGAATTAAGGATTTCCCTTATCTTAGCTACCTTTTCTACACTAAGAACTGACTTGGAGAATCTCTTTCAGCTGTTCTAAACGAGTTCTCAGCTGTTTACAGTCATTTTCTCTGAATTATCCATGTTTTCATGTAGTTTCCTGTATTCTGCCTTCCGGTCCAAGTATAAGCTTTGCCCACTTTATCAAACAACTTCCTACACACTGTTATGAACTGAGGCAGCTTGGGAACATTGTATCTCTACTGTGTTATAGAGTGTAGTACTACATTTCAGTGAAGTGTAAGGCTTTACAAAGCTGCCGAACGTGTTTCTTTCACTATTTCAATGGTATCCTGCCTTGTATAACACTCTTTTACCACTCTAGTCTACTTTAAGTAAAGAATATAGGATTCAAACACTGTTTCATGTCATATTAACTCGAATTAAGGATGACCCGGATCTTAGCTACCTTTTCTACACTAGGAACTTACTTGGAGAATCTCTTTGAGCTGTTCTAAACAAGTTCTCATCTGTTTACAGTCATTTTCTCTGAATTATCCATGGTTTCATGTAGTTTCATATATTCTGCCTTCTGGTCCAAGTATAAGCTTTGCCCACTTTATCAAACAACTTCCGACACACTGTTATGAGCTGAGGCAGCTTGGGAACATTGTCTCTCAACTGTGTTATAGAGTGTAGTACTATATTTCAGTGAAGTGTAAGGCTTTCCAAAGCTACCGAACATGTTTCTTTTTCTATTTCAATAGTATTCTGCCTTGTATAACACACATTTACCACTCTAGTTTCCTTTAAGTAAAGAATATAGGATTCATACAGTGTTTCATGTGATATTAACTCCCAATAAGGATTTCCCCGATCTTAGCTACCTTTTCTACACTAAGAACTGACTTGGAGAATCTCTTTCAGCTGTACTAAACGAGTTCTCATCTGTTTACAGTCATTTTCTCTGAATTATCCATGTTTTCATGTACTTTCCTATATTCTGCCTTCTGGTCCAAGTATAAGCTTTGCCCACTTTATCAAACAACTTCCTGCACACTGTTATGAACTGAGGCAGCTTGGGAACATTGTCTCTCAACTGTGTTATAGAGTGTAGTACTACATTTCAGTGAAGTGTAAGGCTTTCCAAAGCTGCCGAACGTGTTTCTTTCTCTATTTCAATGGTATTCTGACTTTTATAACACACATTTACCACTCTAGTTTCCTTTAAGTAAAGAATATAGGATTCATACAGTGTTTCATGTGATATTAACTCCCAATAAGGATTTCCCCGATCTTAGCTACCTTTTCTACACTAAGAACTGACTTGGAGAATCTCTTTGGGCTGTTCTAAACAAGTTCTCATCTGTTTACAGTCATTTTCTCTGAATTATCCATGTTTTCATGTAGTTTCCTATATTCTGCCTTCTGGTCCAAGTATAAGCTTTGCCCACTTTATCAAACAACTTCCTACACACTGTCATGAACTGAGGCAGCTTGGGAACATTGTCTCTCAACTGTGTTATAGAGTGTAGTACTACATTTCAGTGAAGTGTAAGGCTTTCCAAAGCTGCCGAACGTGTTTCTTTCTCTATTTCAATGGTATTCTGACTTGTATAACACACATATACCACTCTGGAGTCCTTTAATTAAAGAATATAGGATTCATACAGTGTTTCATGTGATCTTAACTCAAATTAAGGATTTCCCTTATCTTAGCTACCTTTTCTACACTAAGAACTGACTTGGAGAATCTCTTTCAGCTGTTCTAAACCAGTTCTCAGCTGTTTACAGTCATTTTCTCTGAATTATCCATGTTTTCATGTAGTTTCCTGTATTCTGCCTTCTGGTCCAAGTATAAGCTTTGCCCACTTTATCAAACAACTTCCTACACACTGTTATGAACTGAGGCAGCTTGGGAACATTGTATCTCTACTGTGTTATAGAGTGTAGTACTACATTTCAGTGAAGTGTAAGGCTTTACAAAGCTGCCGAACGTGTTTCTTTCACTATTTCAATGGTATCCTGCCTTGTATAACACTCTTTTACCAATCTAGTCTACTTTAAGTAAAGAATATAGGATTCAAACACTGTTTCATGTCATATTAACTCGAATTAAGGATGACCCGGATCTTAGCTACCTTTTCTACACTAGGAACTTACTTGGAGAATCTCTTTGAGCTGTTCTAAACAAGTTCTCATCTGTTTACAGTCATTTTCTCTGAATTATCCATGTTTTCATGTACTTTCCTATATTCTGCCTTCTGGTCCAAGTATAAGCTTTGCCCACTTTATCAAACAACTTCCTGCACACTGTTATGAACTGAGGCAGCTTGGGAACATTGTCTCTCAACTGTGTTATAGAGTGTAGTACTACATTTCAGTGAAGTGTAAGGCTTTCCAAAGCTGCCGAACGTGTTTCTTTCTCTATTTCAATGGTATTCTGACTTGTATAACACACATTTACCACTCTAGTTTCCTTTAAGTAAAGAATATAGGATTCATACAGTGTTTCATGTGATATTAACTCCCAATAAGGATTTCCCCGATCTTAGCTACCTTTTCTACACTAAGAACTGACTTGGAGAATCTCTTTGGGCTGTTCTAAACAAGTTCTCATCTGTTTACAGTCATTTTCTCTGAATTATCCTTGTTTTCATGTAGTTTCCTATATTCTGCCTTCTGGTCCAAGTATAAGCTTTGCCCACTTTATCAAACAACTTCCTACACACTGTCATGAACTGAGGCAGCTTGGGAACATTGTCTCTCAACTGTGTTATAGAGTGTAGTACTACATTTCAGTGAAGTGTAAGGCTTTCCAAAGCTGCCGAACGTGTTTCTTTCTCTATTTCAATGGTATTCTGACTTGTATAACACACATATACCACTCTGGAGTCCTTTAAGTAAAGAATATAGGATTCATACAGTGTTTCATGTGATCTTAACTCGAATTAAGGATTTCCCTTATCTTAGCTACCTTTTCTACACTAAGAACTGACTTGGAGAATCTCTTTCAGCTGTTCTAAACGAGTTCTCATCTGTTTACAGTCATTTTCTCTGAATTATCCATGTTTTCATGTACTTTCCTATATTCTGCCTTCTGGTCCAAGTATAAGCTTTGCCCACTTTATCAAACAACTTCCTGCACACTGTTATGAACTGAGGCAGCTTGGGAACATTGTCTCTCAACTGTGTTATAGAGTGTAGTACTACATTTCAGTGAAGTGTAAGGCTTTCCAAAGCTGCCGAACGTGTTTCTTTCTCTATTTCAATGGTATTCTGACTTGTATAACACACATTTACCACTCTAGAGTCCTTTAGGGAAAGAATATAGGATTCATACAGTGTTTCATGTGATCTTAACTCGAATTAAGGATTTCCCTTATCTTAGCTACCTTTTCTACACTAAGAACTGACTTGGAGAATCTCTTTCAGCTGTTCTAAACGAGTTCTCATCTGTTTACAGTCATTTTCTCTGAATTACCCATGTTTTCATGTAGTTTCCTATATTCTGCCTTCTGGTCCAAGTATAAGCTTTGCCCACTTTATCAAACAACTTCCTACACACTGTCATGAACTGAGGCAGCTTGGGAACATTGTCTCTCAACTGTGTTATAGAGTGTAGTACTACATTTCAGTGAAGTGTAAGGCTTTCCAAAGCTGCCGAACGTGTTTCTTTCTCTATTTCAATGGTATTCTGACTTGTATAACACACATTTACCACTCTAGAGTCCTTTAAGTAAAGAATATAGGATTCATACAGTGTTTCATGTGATCTTAACTCGAATTAAGGATTTCCCTTATCTTAGCTACCTTTTCTACACTAAGAACTGACTTGGAGAATCTCTTTCAGCTGTTCTAAACGAGTTCTCAGCTGTTTACAGTCATTTTCTCTGAATTATCCATGTTTTCATGTAGTTTCCTGTATTCTGCCTTCCGGTCCAAGTATAAGCTTTGCCCACTTTATCAAACAACTTCCTACACACTGTTATGAACTGAGGCAGCTTGGGAACATTGTATCTCTACTGTGTTATAGAGTGTAGTACTACATTTCAGTGAAGTGTAAGGCTTTACAAAGCTGCCGAACGTGTTTCTTTCACTATTTCAATGGTATCCTGCCTTGTATAACACTCTTTTACCACTCTAGTCTACTTTAAGTAAAGAATATAGGATTCAAACACTGTTTCATGTCATATTAACTCGAATTAAGGATGACCCGGATCTTAGCTACCTTTTCTACACTAGGAACTTACTTGGAGAATCTCTTTGAGCTGTTCTAAACAAGTTCTCATCTGTTTACAGTCATTTTCTCTGAATTATCCATGGTTTCATGTAGTTTCATATATTCTGCCTTCTGGTCCAAGTATAAGCTTTGCCCACTTTATCAAACAACTTCCGACACACTGTTATGAGCTGAGGCAGCTTGGGAACATTGTCTCTCAACTGTGTTATAGAGTGTAGTACTATATTTCAGTGAAGTGTAAGGCTTTCCAAAGCTACCGAACATGTTTCTTTTTCTATTTCAATAGTATTCTGCCTTGTATAACACACATTTACCACTCTAGTTTCCTTTAAGTAAAGAATATAGGATTCATACAGTGTTTCATGTGATATTAACTCCCAATAAGGATTTCCCCGATCTTAGCTACCTTTTCTACACTAAGAACTGACTTGGAGAATCTCTTTCAGCTGTACTAAACGAGTTCTCATCTGTTTACAGTCATTTTCTCTGAATTATCCATGTTTTCATGTACTTTCCTATATTCTGCCTTCTGGTCCAAGTATAAGCTTTGCCCACTTTATCAAACAACTTCCTGCACACTGTTATGAACTGAGGCAGCTTGGGAACATTGTCTCTCAACTGTGTTATAGAGTGTAGTACTACATTTCAGTGAAGTGTAAGGCTTTCCAAAGCTGCCGAACGTGTTTCTTTCTCTATTTCAATGGTATTCTGACTTGTATAACACACATTTACCACTCTAGTTTCCTTTAAGTAAAGAATATAGGATTCATACAGTGTTTCATGTGATATTAACTCCCAATAAGGATTTCCCCGATCTTAGCTACCTTTTCTACACTAAGAACTGACTTGGAGAATCTCTTTGGGCTGTTCTAAACAAGTTCTCATCTGTTTACAGTCATTTTCTCTGAATTATCCATGTTTTCATGTAGTTTCCTATATTCTGCCTTCTGGTCCAAGTATAAGCTTTGCCCACTTTATCAAACAACTTCCTACACACTGTCATGAACTGAGGCAGCTTGGGAACATTGTCTCTCAACTGTGTTATAGAGTGTAGTACTACATTTCAGTGAAGTGTAAGGCTTTCCAAAGCTGCCGAACGTGTTTCTTTCTCTATTTCAATGGTATTCTGACTTGTATAACACACATATACCACTCTGGAGTCCTTTAATTAAAGAATATAGGATTCATACAGTGTTTCATGTGATCTTAACTCAAATTAAGGATTTCCCTTATCTTAGCTACCTTTTCTACACTAAGAACTGACTTGGAGAATCTCTTTCAGCTGTTCTAAACCAGTTCTCAGCTGTTTACAGTCATTTTCTCTGAATTATCCATGTTTTCATGTAGTTTCCTGTATTCTGCCTTCTGGTCCAAGTATAAGCTTTGCCCACTTTATCAAACAACTTCCTACACACTGTTATGAACTGAGGCAGCTTGGGAACATTGTATCTCTACTGTGTTATAGAGTGTAGTACTACATTTCAGTGAAGTGTAAGGCTTTACAAAGCTGCCGAACGTGTTTCTTTCACTATTTCAATGGTATCCTGCCTTGTATAACACTCTTTTACCAATCTAGTCTACTTTAAGTAAAGAATATAGGATTCAAACACTGTTTCATGTCATATTAACTCGAATTAAGGATGACCCGGATCTTAGCTACCTTTTCTACACTAGGAACTTACTTGGAGAATCTCTTTGAGCTGTTCTAAACAAGTTCTCATCTGTTTACAGTCATTTTCTCTGAATTATCCATGGTTTCATGTAGTTTCATATATTCTGCCTTCTGGTCCAAGTATAAGCTTTGCCCACTTTATCAAACAACTTCCGACACACTGTTATGAGCTGAGGCAGCTTGGGAACATTGTCTCTCAACTGTGTTATAGAGTGTAGTACTACATTTCAGTGAAGTGTAAGGCTTTCCAAAGCTGCCGAACGTGTTTCTTTCTCTATTTCAATGGTATTCTGACTTGTATAACACACATTTACCACTCTAGTTTCCTTTAAGTAAAGAATATAGGATTCATACAGTGTTTCATGTGATATTAACTCCCAATAAGGATTTCCCCGATCTTAGCTACCTTTTCTACACTAAGAACTGACTTGGAGAATCTCTTTGGGCTGTTCTAAACAAGTTCTCATCTGTTTACAGTCATTTTCTCTGAATTATCCATGTTTTCATGTAGTTTCCTATATTCTGCCTTCTGGTCCAAGTATAAGCTTTGCCCACTTTATCAAACAACTTCCTACACACTGTCATGAACTGAGGCAGCTTGGGAACATTGTCTCTCAACTGTGTTATAGAGTGTAGTACTACATTTCAGTGAAGTGTAAGGCTTTCCAAAGCTGCCGAACGTGTTTCTTTCTCTATTTCAATGGTATTCTGACTTGTATAACACACATATACCACTCTGGAGTCCTTTAAGTAAAGAATATAGGATTCATACAGTGTTTCATGTGATCTTAACTCGAATTAAGGATTTCCCTTATCTTAGCTACCTTTTCTACACTAAGAACTGACTTGGAGAATCTCTTTCAGCTGTTCTAAACGAGTTCTCATCTGTTTACAGTCATTTTCTCTGAATTATCCATGTTTTCATGTACTTTCCTATATTCTGCCTTCTGGTCCAAGTATAAGCTTTGCCCACTTTATCAAACAACTTCCTGCACACTGTTATGAACTGAGGCAGCTTGGGAACATTGTCTCTGAACTGTGTTATAGAGTGTAGTACTACATTTCAGTGAAGTGTAAGGCTTTCCAAAGCTGCCGAACGTGTTTCTTTCTCAATTTCAATGATATTCTGACTTGTATAACACACATTTACCACTCTAGAGTCCTTTAGGGAAAGAATATAGGATTCATACAGTGTTTCATGTGATCTTAACTCGAATTAAGGATTTCCCTTATCTTAGCTACCTTTTCTACACTAAGAACTGACTTGGAGAATCTCTTTCAGCTGTTCTAAACGAGTTCTCATCTGTTTACAGTCATTTTCTCTGAATTATCCATGTTTTCATGTAGTTTCCTATATTCTGCCTTCTGGTCCAAGTACAAGCTTTGCCCACTTTATCAAACAACTTCCTGCACACTGTTATGAACTGAGGCAGCTTGG